>NW_006792921.1:1963854-1985743 GCF_000442215.2 Lipotes vexillifer | reverse complement strand
TTCCTGCTAAGAAGTTGAGGCATCTATTTGTTGCCAGAGCCTGTTCATGTCACTATGAGCACAAGCTCCGGAGTCAGGACCTTGGCTTTCTCTTCTTCAGAACGGGGACAATAATACCCCTGCTGTCAGGGCTGCTGTGCCGATGCCACAAGATGAGCTCTCAGGTTCTTAGCACAGGGCCTGGCTGACAGGTGAACTCAGCATGGTTACTCACTTTTCAACACACAGTCTCACATATGTGTCTTTTCTCCATTTCTACTGCCTCCAGGCCTGGCTTAATGCAGCTGCTGCCATATTGATCTCCTGGCATTCAAGCTGCTGCCCTCTTCCATTCTTCTTTTTTTTTTTTTAAATAAATTTGTTTTTATTTTTGGCCATATTGGGTCTTCGTTGCTGTGCGCGGGCTTTCTCTAGTTGCAGCGAGCGGGGGCTACTCTTCGTTGCAGTGCAGTCTTCTCATTGCGGTGGCTTCTCCTGTTGCACAGCATGGGCTCTAGGCACATGGGCTTCAGTAGTTGTGGCTCGTGGGCTCTAGAGCTCAGGCTCAATAGTTGCGGTGCACTGGCTTAGCCGCTCCGTGGCATGTGGGATCTTCCCAGACCAGGGCTCGAACCCGTGTCCCCTGCATTAGCAGGTAGATTCTTAACCACTGCACCACCTGAGAAGTCCCTCTTTCATTCTTCTTACAGGATGTTGTCAAGCTAATGTCCTCTATAGCCCTTGCTGGGCTATTTCCTACTCAAGAAGACAGACATGCTTCTTAATTATCAGCCAAACTCCCTTGCCTGGTGTAAGTCCTTTATAACCTGACTCCACCAACTATTATCCAAACTAACTCCTCACTGATCCCTGACGTACAGACTCCATCCCAGGCAGGAAGGCTCCCTGACCATCCCCTCTGCATCCTGGCCCCTGTGCCTTCCTTTATGCTGTTTCCCTTATCCCTTATGCTTCCCTCTCCTACCTCTTAGTCTTGCCTGTGTTTTAAGATGCAAATAATCTCACTCCCACCATGAGCTTTTCTCCAGTTCTGCAGCTTATAATGATTTTTCTGAAGGGCTAACTCCTATTACCCTAATAATCCTTAATTCCTATTGCACTAAGAAATCCCACCCAAGAGCCATAAGTTAGAATTTACTTATTCTCAAAATTTTATTACAAGCTCTGTGAAGAAAGGGCCTGTGTTATTTCACCTCTCTGGGCCTCAGTTTCCTCCTCTGTAAAATGGTGATAAGGACAGTTCCTGTCTCATCGACTTGTTGTAATGATTAAGTTAATATATGTAAAGCAAGTGTCCAGCACCTTGAAAGTGTTCAATAAGTGTTAGCTTTATTATTATTGTTCTGAGCGCATAAATAAGGAATCAATACAGCTTGTTTGATTACCAGCTATGTTTCACTAAGCAGCCATCAGGTGCTAGACTTGGGCCCTTCAGAGCCATCTGACCCAACATTGTGTATCTTTTAAAGAAAACAGTAATTTATTTGACAAATAATTGAGTGCCTACCATGCTCCAGGTATGCACTGTACTGTAAGCGCTGGTCTTAGCTTTGTTTATTTTTACATATGTGGCCAGCCAGCCATTCACACTTGTAATTAACAGTGTAGGTCAAATACCTTCATCAAAGAGGATTTGAGTTCAAGTCTTGGCTTCACACATATGGCCTTGAACAAATAATTTACCATAGCGGACCTTTAGTTCCTCTACTGTACAATGAATCCTAAAGTTTGTTTCTCTATTTCGTGATACGTCAAAAGAACCAACTATAGTTTAAGTCACATATTTTCAGGCAGATAGTGGCCGTCTCTCTGCTCTTGTTCACGTCGGCCCTGGATATGTGATCTCCTTGTCCTGATCTGACACTCCACTATCTTGCTCTGTGACTGTTACTCCACCTGCTACTATTTAAGAATGGGCCTCCGAGGAACTCCCTGACCTCATTCACATCACTATCCTTTTTTTTTTTTTTGGCGGTACATGGGCCTCTCACTGTTGTGGCCTCTCCCACTGCAGAGCACAGGCTCCAGACGCACAGGCTCAGCGGCCATGGCTCACGGGCCCAGCTGCTCCACGGCATGTGGTATCTTCCCGGACTGGGGCACAAACCCGTGTCCCCTGCATCGGCAGGCAGACTCTCAACCACTGCGCCACCAGGGAAGCCCCCACTATCCTTTTTTAATTGTAGAATAGAGGAAATCTAATCTTGCTCCAGAAATGTTATAGGAGAGGAAGGGACGTGTGTGCCTTTATCTATCCATTTGTCATCTCCCTCTCCCAATTCCCCCATTTCCCTGCCTTTCCTAATTAAATTACACACATGCACACACACACACTTCATCTGTCAAAAGAACCAACTATGGTTTAAGACACATATTAGTTAGGCAGATAGTGGCACACACACACACACACACACACACACACACAAGTTCATTTACATGCTCCTTAACCCAAGGCCCTAAGATATATTTTTAAAAAACTACCCGTGCCCAGCGCCCTCCTAGTTCCTTACTGTTGCTTAATGCATACTTAGCGACAGATGGAAATTGCCCCGTCATCACGGAAATGGAATGTTTTGTTTTTCCAGTGGTTTCCAGGTATGGGTGGGCTGTGAACTATTATCATCTCCCTCTCTCCCTTCCCTGTCTGAGTCAGAATTTCTGGAGATAGGGCTGGGGAATCCATGTTTGACAATCATGCAGGTGATTCCTCTGCACATTAGAGCTGGAGGCCCAGGGAGGCCGGCCCACCTGTGTCAAATTCAACTCAACTAGCGCTGCACATAAGCTAGATGTGGATAGGGGCCCCATTTATTTCTGTCTTGTTGGATGGCCTGAACTACCAATGCTGCCTTGTTAGATGCCAACTCCCTGTCACTCAGTCCAGAAGTATGGTGTCTCCACGCACTCCCTCAGTGCTCTTAGTCACCAATTGTGGCTTTTCCTTCTATTCTTGGCCTTCATGATGCGTGGCTCTCCTAAAGAGGTTTAACTTCCTTTGAATGTGAGGTCTGCATACCTGGGCATGGTCCGGTTGCTTGGATTCCTCAGGAATAGGTTGCTGTATTCTGGAAAGTAGCAGATTCTAGAGCAGATTCTGGATTTCAAACGTTTTAGACCATGAGTCAGTATGAGAAACCCATTTTATGTGGAAACTCACACCTGTATAAATATGCCCAGTGAACAAACAAATACATCCATCATATCTTTGCCCTTTGGTATTTTCTATTTCATCAAAAAGAGTCTTTAGGTGCAAAATCCAGGCAGATCTAGAGTCTCTGTCAAAAATCTGATGGAAGCTGTAGCTCTAACCTTCATTATTTGCAAATGATTTCGGGGTCCACAATCTCCCCAAACCGTCTATGGATCGCAGATGATGCAGTTTCTCACTTGCACTCAAGGAAGCTCTCACCACACTTCTAGTGAAGCAGGGCAACGCTGGGGTAGGCCTCTGCGAGCTAGATGTGGAATTTCAGTATGCTGCTCCCCCAGTACACCTTCAGAATGTCTGGGGCAAGGTGGGGCTCTCAGCCTTAGGAAGAGTAGTGGAAAAGCTTCTCAAATGATTTCTACCTGAACTGGGGGCGGGGTATAAACCTCCTATAAAATCACTGCAGTTGGAAGCCGGCTTAGTATTTTAAGGGGAGACAAAGCTGAGACTCCTTCCGCTATTAATAACAAAGTACTACCAGTACATCCCACAAGCAACAGTGTGTGGTCACACCACGGCCAAAAAGCTGGTTCCACCTGCCCTGGCTCTACCTTCCCCATGGGCCTTCAAACCCGCCTCCCAGCCACTGGCCTCGCCTTTCCTCATGCCATTCCCTTTCCCACCTGCATTTCCTCCCTTTCCTTCTGAATGGTTCTCACCTTCCCAGATTTCTCCCGTTCTGTCTGTGCTGGGTAACTCCCTGATTGCATGACTGATAGCAGATACGTGCGTCTTAACTTCAAACGAATGGACAAAAAGACTAGGTCTTGCTCCTTTTTTGTTTTGGATTTACCGCCGCACCCTACAAACAGCAAATGCTCAGTGAGAATTACCCCTACAAGCCCAGACACTGAGGTTGGCACCCATGGCTTCAGCTTACCTCCTCACTGGTGCCCAGAGGCGATCTGGCAAATGGTCATCAGCATGTATCTGGGCGCTGGGTAGTGTGGTTCAAGTTTCAGCTCTACATACACGGACACAGAAAGTTGTCTAAAAAATATTATTCAGGGTTGAGGGGGAGAAACAGCTATAGGGCAGTGTGTTTACTCCTCTACCCTGTATGAGTGGAAGATCATGTGTGCACACGTTTGTTAATGTATGAAATTTCTTTGGATGAATCCAAAAGAAACTAAGCAGTAGCAGTTTCCTCCATTGGGGGAGGGAAGAAAGGAGATTTATTTGCTTATTTTTCACTATATACCTTATAGTTACACATGCATGTACTGCTAAGTCAAAAAGTTTAAATTAAAAAATTTCCAGTTTTGCTGCTTAGGGGTGTGATTTTTAGAAAGTTGTTTGATTTTCCTAATCCTCAGTTTCTTCATCTGTAAAATGTAGCCAAGGCAGCCTACCTAAATGGATTGCATGGGTTAAATATGATAATGCATACAAAATACTCAGCAGGCGGCCTGGCACATTTCTGGTTAGAATTCACGAAATGGTTAACTGACCCAGGTCTTTAGAATTCTGTTCCGTGCTCTCCTATTTTAACCCAAAGCCTAGAAGCCTGGAAAGTTAAGGCCATTCCACCTCCATCGCAGTGTTTGGTGGTTCTTACGAGGTCAGCATCTAGCGGAGGGCAGTGTAACCCATCCGCCTGCATCAGGGGTTGAACCTCTCTTAATTTCACCCCCTCAGTAAGTCTCCCGTTTCCTTTTTACCCTCAAGTACTCTCAGCTTTTTTCCTTCCAACGTTTGTTCTTTAATCCTTCACATACGCCTCAGGTGACACCAATGAGCATCTTAAAAAACTGGAAATTCTTGAATTGAAGCAATGAGCTTCTATCCCAAGGTGCCTAACTTCCAGCTGGTTGCTTTTGCCAAGATGAGAGAGCTCTTTAAGCAGTGATTCATTTCAGCTCACGTTGCCCAAGTCGGTGTAACTTTGTTAGAATTATTTGTGAGTCATCACTTCTCTGCCTTAATTAACTTTTTCTGTTAAAATGGTTATGATTTATTTGCTTTTACTTAAGTAATGGGAAATAAGTAGAAGGTTGAATGTCCAGGGGTTAGTTGTTGGTGCAAAATGACTGTCAACTCCTGTTATGCAATTGCTTTTCCTGAAATCTTTTGGCAGTGGTGGCTATACCGAACCGAATGACTTTCCAGAGTCCTGTTCAAGAACAAGATATATTCTAAACCTGGAATGGAGGACAGGGAGGCATAGAAGAATACTATAATGTGCCAGTGTCTAATCACATTAAAACAAAAGTAGCTAACATTTATTGAATGCTTACCATACACCAGACTCTGGGCTAAGCACTTAGTTTGGCTCTTACCCTCACTCTCCAAGAATTGGTCCCCAGTTTTCAGAAAAGGAAAGTAAATGACTTGCCTAAGAATTTAATCAGTGTCAGTGAATCTACCTGGACCACTGGCCACAGAGCTCATGCCCTTAACCATGACCTAGATCAGGGATCCAAAACCCTTTTCTGTAAAGGGCTAGATAGTAAATATATTAGGTTTTGAGAATGGAAAATATGTAAACAAATGAGAGTGTCTGTATTCCAATAAAACTTTATGAGTAGTGAAATCTGAATTTCATATAACTTTTATGTGTCATGAAGCTTTATTATTCTTTTGATTTTATCCCCCATCATTAAAAAATGAAAAAAACCATTCTTAGCTCATAGGGGCAAAACAGGTGTTGAACAAGATTTGGCCTGTGGGCCACAGTTTACCAACCCGTTTTAGATCACTGAAAACAGACCAGTTGTGGGAGAATGGAAAATCTCTGTAAGAGGCTTGCTCAACCTATTCCAGAGCCTTCTGGACTTTAGCTAGGGCCTAAAATGAAGAGACGGGAGAAATGTGGCCTCCCCTGTCTGCCCTAATTCTCACACTTGCAGTTCCTTTTCATCACCTGTTACCCGAACCCATTCTTTCGGCTCCGAGCTCCCCGGTCTCCTGGGTTGCCCAGAGCCTCTCTTGGGTGCCCCGCTTAGATCATGCCTCCGTAGGCAGTTTTCCTTCCTCCCTCTCCCCCAGCCTCCCATTTCCTCAGAGAACTGACATAGCTAAAATGCTTTTTAAAAATTGGCCTTAATGTATTTTCATCTTAAAGGAAGCTTCTGGACAGGGCGATTCAAAGATACGACTTTATGAAGCATTTAGCCGGGGCAGATGAGTGAGGTGCACTGAAAGTGGGGGAGGATTTACTCATATTACCTTAAAATCATACCTGGACAGACCCATAGGTGAGGCTGGTCCTGACCAGAGAACCTAGGGCTTCCTTAAGGCCCCTGGACTAAGCTTGGATGTGGGTAAGCGATGAGCTACTGGAGGCGTGCTGTGAGAAACCTCAGGGGCTCTTTACCAGACGGACTGAAGAGGACAACCTGGTACAAAACTAACAGTTAAGGACTGATGAGCTGAGGGCTAGATGTAGGAGGTGGTGACTTCCTGGGCCCACTTAGGCAGATTTTCCTGAGGTAACTCCAGGCACTTACCTCGGCATCCATGCAGCCCATGGGAAAATGCTGCAACAGCTCCACCGTTTAGTTCCATCTGGTGGTTCTCAAGTACTGTATGCGGTGGAGGCTGTCTGAAACCTTGGACACAGCAGAGGACAATACCCGTCTTCTGAAAGGGGCATGTGCTTCCTGGGTTGTTTTACATTTCCTGAACTTTCCTACATCTTGTGGTTGTTTTCTCCCTCTTACCCACCTCCTCTCCAAATATAAACTACTGACACTTAATCTTGTGTTAATTACAAATATGTTTCTGAGCCTACCAGACCATCCATGCCTGGATGTTTCCTCTTTTAGCCCATGCCAACCTCACCAAGCATAAGGTCCTTGTCATTAGCCTTCCTGGGAAGGCGGTAGGATACGTGACTCCTTTTGTTATGGGTCCAGCTAAGACTAGACCTGTCCAGGGCAGTGTGTGTGTGTGTGTGTGTGTGTGTGTAACTGCAGCAGGGGAAGGACAGTATTTGGCAGGCCCGTGTTTAAGGAATAGCAAGATAGGGAAAAATGCCTGACCATTATCCTCACAGAGGCAGAATTTTCCCAGGAAAATACCTTTCTTTGCAATAGGCTGTTTTGTTTTTTTGGTCTTTTTTCCTTTCTTTTTTGGGGCTAGCTAAATGTCTGTGTGTATTTTTGGACCTGGAATGCACTGTTGTATTTTAATTTTCTTAGATATTTTTGCTGTCTTCAGGGTAGGTCAGTTTGCAGACAGACTTTTACAGTCCCAGAAATATCCTTTCCTGGGGAGGTAAAAAAGTAAAATGAATAGTTAATCTGTGATATTATTTGACATTCCCATATAGCTTCAGAAAGGAAATGTGTATAGAAAATATCAGTCTTTGACCCTTCCTTCCCCCACACCCATCAAGTCTGGCTTTCGGATGTAGCCTATAATATCTTTATACTGACACACTGAGTTCGAAACTCATCAATATTTGAACAACATTCCAAAGCGGATGGTATGTGGGAAGTATTATATTTGGCTTCTATGTCAGCCTCTGAAGTGTTGATTTAGGATGGATTGATTAATTCAGAATGTTAAGGTTAGAATGAAATTTTGGGTGGCTCTGAGTTCAGAGCTCTATATATAGAATTTTTTTTGCAGCTGAATAGTTTGCTCCACTCACCCATGCTGCTTTTTAAAGACCTGTGCTCTTTTAGTACACCCACAGATTTGAATTTCTGTTCTTGTTTGAACAGAGGAAGAGAGCAGTGAATACACAGGCAAGATAAAGCACAAGGGCGGACAACCCACTTACATGACTCCATTTTCAGACGTTCCAAATTCTAAAAGAATTTCTGAAAGAGGAATGGGTATTATTTAAATTTATCTTTCAATTTAGTTTTCTACATGATCAGTCTACAGACAGCAATGTTGCATGGTGATGTCCCTTACATATTTGGGATGATGATTAGAGCTATGAAGGTGTGTGGTAATAACGAATACCATTTATTGGGCATCTACCACATAACAAGAAGCTATACACGTATTTCTCTTTAGTCCTCACAATAACTTTACCAGGTGGCACTTGAGGCTAAGAGCGATTACGCCACTTGCCCCAAACCACACAGCTAGTGAGTAGCAGAGCAGCATTTGTACCCAGGTCTGGCGGACTGCAGCCTGGCGGTGCTGTTTCAACTTCATTGCCGGGCGCCACCTGATCCTGCTGGCACAGCGCATGCGCCAGGGGGAGCGTCGGCCCTCCTTTGTCTGCAGCGACTGGTCTGCGCCCCGCGGTCTGATCCAGCCCGGCTTTGTTTTCTTGGCCGTTGTGTTGTTTGCGAGCCCTTTACTCCCTGAGTGGTATCTTCAGCGCACAGTTAAGGGACATTTAATGTTATCGAAGTGTATGTTCACAATCTTGTGACATGCAATGGTTCTTGGGGTTAAGACACAAAAGCTGGCTCACAGAGCAGTAGAACTGTTGGCAAGGAGTAACATTTAATAAATTGTTACAGAAACACCTGGTAGCATAATGAGTTATGTGAGATGAAAGAACCAAATAGGTGGATCTGGGTAATGTAAAGACTTATGGGCTGTAGAAACAACAGTAAAACGGTGATAGCACAAGCCCATGAGGCTGATCTCTTGCCTCCGATTTTTATTTTACAATGCATTCTTTGAGGTCCCGTTCCTAGTTTTAATAGTGCCTTTACTCTATTAGAAAAAAATCCTTCTTCTATCAAACATGATTGATTTTAAATATCTTTTAAGAATAACTGGGAAGAAATACTGTTTCAGAGAATAGTTTACAGAAATCTCTACCATGACAGTTGCTTGTTAATAACCGCTATTCGGGAACTTGGGGGCCCTCCGTTAGAGCTTGTAAGTTACCCAGGGTCTCGAATTAGAATCCTAAACAAGTGCACTGCTGATTTAAAGTGAGCTGTGAGAAACGAAGACCTAGGAAGAAGGAATTTTGAATTTGCTTGGTCATTTTATTTTCAAAAATAAATTAAAAGGATAAAGCATCACTTTTTATCTTGTTACCTAGCTTTGTTTTTGACACCTATCTACATTTCCTAAATACTGAAAAAAAAAAAAAAAAAAGCCAGCATCCTAAATACTGTTAAGTTTAAGACTTCCTCCCTCCCTCACCTTCCTCTCTTCCTTCCTTCCTTTCCCCCCCTTTCCTTCTCTTCTCCCTGGTGGGAATGAGACAAGCACTTTAAAAAAATATATTAATCTTTTAATTTGTTTACAGATGTCATTTGAAGCGAAGCTTCCATACTTTTCTTCCTTTATATTAAAAAATAAAATGTTTATCTGGAAGCCAGTCTTATTGAAGACTAAAAGATAGACATACCTTAGTTATAAGGCATTTTTATAGAGACTCTGATAGCAAATGAATTGCGAGAAATGCTATTTGATGCACCGTGGAAATGTAATGTTATTGTCTTCCTGTCAATGTAACCTGGAGTGATATATAGCCACCTCTCCCTGGCATGGGAGATTAATGAAATGACTCTAATTTTGGCAACACTTGCACACTGAGAGTGGGTAACATAACTCTAAGTTGATTTGTGTAAAGGGTGGAGCTGACTTTAAACAGCACATCATAGCATCTAGTCATTTTGGTGACATTCAAACTGCTATTTCAGCCCTATTCAAGGAAGGCTGTCCAAAACCCCTCTCCCTCTTCTGTGTCTGTACCACGATGACACTGTGACTCTAGCTGAACTCTCATCTACTATCAGATGATATGCCCCTTCAATGATTGTGTTTGCCAGTTACTAAAGTTACTTGGTGCTATGATCTATCTTTAAAAGAACAAATGTATACTGTGTTCTTAAAGATTCAACCATTTTTTGGTTGCGGTTTACCCCCACTTCTTTTAATTATACTACCTAAGGTGCAAGGGCTTCTCCTTTTGTAGCCCATGGAACCCGCAAGGTGATTTGTTTCTGTGGCAGCTAAGAGAATGGGCTTTGGAGGAAGACCGACTGGGTTCAAATCCTCCCCCGGCACCACCTCATAGGGGTGTCCTAGTGATTAAATGAGGCACTGTGTGCTGCAAAACATAGTGCCTGGCACAGAGTAAACTTATTTTTATTGGTTTTTTTAAACAAAACCTTCTGAATGTTTTGGTTCAGTGCTTTTCTCTAAACACCCTATATTAACAGAGACCATCGATCATCAGTGACCACTAACATCACAGAAAAAGACAACCAGATACCATGACGATTCTGATGGAAGTACATGACACGTCTAATAAAGTGGTCTTGTCAAAAAATCAAATCTGAATCTAATCAGGCTCGATCTAACCACCACTTCTCAGAAAATAATAGGGCACAGAGGGCAAAACCCAGAATGTGGGAAACTCTAGGACAAATGACTCTGTGTCTTCAATAAGTGAATGGCCAGGAAAATTAAAGTGGGGAGACAGGGACCTATAGACGAAAGAAGACGCACAAGAGCCATGGCAACCAACTGCAACATATGGACCTTATTTGGACAATTCGAACAAACTAAAAAGCATTTAGGAGACAACTGGGGAAAATGAACACTGAGTGGATATCTGATGAAATTAAATAAGTATTCTTAATGTTTCAGTGGTGATAATGGTTTTGGATTTGTGGGTTTTTTAAAGTTTATTTTTAGAAATGTGTACTTAAGTACTTTAGAGACATACACATAAGTATTTAGTTAAAATTTGTGGGTGAAATGATATGATGTCTGATTATAGATGAAACAAAAGTAGCCCTGAGTAATTATTGAAACTCCATGATGGGTAGGTAGGGATATTTAATAATGTTTTCTCTACTTTTATGTATGTTACCATTTCCTTGAGAAGAATTAAAAATAAATCAAAAGAAAGCAAAACAATCTCAACCACCGAAAGCAAAAATTGTGATAATTTAGTAGGCACTCGATCCAGAGTAACTTCCAGCATCCCAGAATCCCTGGGACTTTGATACTTTCTACCCAAATCATGGTGCCTGTTTCTAGGTCATTGATTACAAGAGGCTTCCTTACTCAGGTGGGTGATTTTCTCCCAACATGGTTTACTATCCTGAACAGAATTTGAGAAAATGGCTGTTTCAGGTTGGTTTCTGTCACCTGCCTCTGAGGTCAAATACTGCTATCAGTTGACAGTTGCTATTTGGCTCAAAGTACTTGAGGTCATGGTCATTCCATTATCTTTCTAAGACTGCAGTTTTTGAATCTGACTTTACTGGATATCAGGTGCTCGGTTGGCCATCTTTTTATAGATGACATCAATATCAAGTGGTACAGAAAAGCTTTCCCAAACCATGATTGCCTTATTAATCAACTCATAAAACTGATCAGGAAAATGTTAGGGAATCTGTTAATGTAGTAATAGGAAATAAATCTAAAACCTACCTTTGTTGGATAAGTAGGCTTTGAAAAAAGGAGTGGTGATAAAGTTCCAAGAAACAAATGCACCTCACTATTTAATTTGCTCTTCTCTCTCTTGACCTATACTTTTTGCTCCAGGACAATGTCTCCAGTTAGCAACTAAAAATATTTCTCTTTTCTGAGTGAGAATAGCCATAATTTGACAGCCTGGGTTCCTTTTGCTGTTATTTTCCTATCTTAGAGAAACTGGGCATAAGATTCCAAGGTTATTAAAAGAAATCCAGAGCTAAAAGATTAGACACATTTTTTTGAATTTAAAAAAATCAATTCATTTGGCATAAATAAGATCCTGTCTTTCTTTATGCTATCACATTTAATCAAGATGGGCAACATGAGTCTTTCAGAAATAATAATCAGTTTATCAGGATCCTGGACCAAAACATTTACTGTTTAAATGAAAGAAAAATACTTATTAAAAATCAGTATGTTGGGGAATTCTGATTAGTTATTAAAAATCCATGGCCACAGTAAAAGTTGAAAAGAATTATACTTGATCAGTAAATGGTACAAACATTATATCAGAGAAAGAGTGGTGTGAGTACAGTTGTTATAATCTGTTAAAAATTCCACATTTTTAAAAAAATAAATTTTATTTATTTAGTTAGTTTTGGCTGTGTTGGGTGTTCGTTGCTGCGCGCGGGCTTTCTCTAGTTGCAGCGAGCAGGGGCTACTCTTCATTGTGGTGTGCGGGCTTCTCATTGCGGTGGCTTCTCGTTGCGGAGCACAGGCTCTAGGTGCGCGGGCTTCAGTAGTTGCGGCGCACGGGCTTAGCTTCTCCGTGACATGTGGGATCTTCCTGGACCAGGGCTCGAACCCGTGTTCCCTGCATTGGCAGGCAGATTCTTAACCACTGCGCCACCAGGGAAGCCCCCATTTTGTCTTCTGAGCCTCCTTTTCTATTTGCATTTATAGGTTGCCCTTTGCTTCACACAGGGCATTCCTTTCAGCTACCCTCTTTAGCACCTCATACCCACCCTGAGAAGTGGATATAGAAGCTGTAGCCCTGAGTTTACAGAGGTGGACAGTTTACCCAAGGTCCAACATCAATTTGTAGAAGAAATATGACTGCTACTCAGGATTCTGTGTTCTCCTAGGATAGGTGTTTGGTTTTATTTTGTTTTTTGTTTGTACCAAGCAGCTGTGAAAATAATTTAAATATGAATAATATTTCTTACATATTCTCCACTCCTGAGAGAGAAGACTCGAACCATTGTTCATTCCTCCAGAGCAATCCCTTGGCTGACTTTGGAGCTGTGTACAAAGCCTCGGAGAAGCACTGGACCTCAACTCTCTCCACAGGCTCCTGGGGCTCCTGGAAGGGGAAGTAACCTGAGATGTGGCTGAATCACCTCTGAGCCCTCAGAGTTTTCAAGTAAGAGTAGGATTCACAATGGAGAAAGGAGACTACATCACAGTCCCTTGCATTTCTCTTTCTGATTGCAGAACTCTGGAGTCATGAGTATTTTCACCAAAGTGTGTCAATAAAATAGGACAAACTCCATCTCACAAGTTTGGCTGCTGCTACCTGAACAACATAGCCGAGTTCCTTACAAAAGAGAGAATCACTCAGGCCAGGCAGTCACTGAGTCAGGTCTGAAATCACCAGCCTGCCTTGCCTTTTGGGGTACCGACTTGACTGATGTTTTGGGGCTGAAGTTAGATGCACTGCCTATGAGCACACTTCTATTCAGCTATAAAGAATTAGCGCAAGGACTCCATGTGTAAATCGCACATGACTCTGCATCCCAGTTTACGATAATCGTGTAATAAAAATTGCTATGCAGCACTGTTTAGCAGCTTGCTTCCAATATTGCATTTACAAAAATTACATATTTCATATAATCAGGCCTGTCTCTTACTTAATCATCCCACACATCATATAAATCTTTAAAGTGGACAGGTCTATAAATCACTAGCATTTTTCATTTACCACTTATTCTAAGCCAGGCAGTTTCTTATTTAAATTGCCATATGAATAAATCTAATAATCCTTATTCACTTACATCATCTCAAACTTTAAATCTTATTCCAGCTGAGGTCATAAGTGAAATCAGTATTGAGGGCAAAACTAGCAGCTGTAACAACTATAATAGCTTGCCAAATTATATTAAAGGGCCCAAATAACATTAAAAAAATGAGGAAGAACTGAATTACATTATTAAAGTGTGATCTGCTGAATCAGGCAAATGCAGGCCCTAAACAGAGCTCCTGCATGGGGTGTAGCTTCTGTGCAGGGCTTGCAGCAGTTGGAAGAGAGAGACACTTGCCTGAACTCTCTCATTTGCACACCCTGATTAAGATCTAGATCACAATTTCTCAACCTTGGCACTATTGACATTGTGGGTCATGCAAGTCTTTCTTGTGGGAGTCTGTCCTGTGCACAGTAGGACGTTTAACAGCATCCCTGGTCTCTGCCCACTAGATGCCAGTAGCACTCCCTACCCCCAGTTGTGATGATCAAAAATTTCTCCAGACATTCTCAAATTTCCCCTGTGGGAAAAATCATCCTTATTGATAACTACTGGCCTTGATTATCCGACAGGACTGAATTGGGGCCTCTCCCAGGGAGAACCCAGGGATGTTCTGAGGACTCTGGGTTTCATAGGGAGACATGCTCCACACCATACCACTTGCCTTAACATTGGTGCTGCCAGCTTTGGTGGATGAGCAGTGAGTCCAGTACAGTTCTCAGATTAATGGGAGGAGGATCAGGGAGAGGGGACAGGGGAGCAAGAAGCACAACAAGGAGAGTAGGGAGAACAGTCAGTGACAGGACAACTCTCGAACTCAGGCAAAACGTCTCCCATGTTGGGGCAGACCCTTTCCTCAACTTTCCCATTGAATTAGCAGCCTGCATCTCTAGCCTTTATGAGAACTCAAGGGCATCACAGATCTGACATTCACAGCATCTATATCAGCATGGCTGTGGGATACAAATTATTTTTGTATGCATCTTAAATGGTTCAGAAAGGTCATGTGATTTTGTAGCGATCAAAGGAAAATGGTGAATGTTTGTCAAGGGGACTTTCAAATCTGAATAACTGGTTCACGAGAAACTTAGCATTATCAGGCATGTACAAATGCTGAGAATGAGGAATCAGGTTCCCTCTCCTCTTATGGTTGGCAGATTGTACCTTATGATAGCTGGCAGAGATGCCGATAGTTCAACTCCAAGCACTGGAAGAACTGGCTGCAATTCGTTTTCCCAGAAAGATTCTGCCAGGTCTTTGACAGACTAAGGAGTTATACCCCATATAAATCATTCTTGCTCTGCCATCTTAAATGCACATGCTTTTCTAGAAGGGCATCCATCCTGTATCACCCAAGCCTAAATAAAGCAAATAATGCCATTACAATTTGGAGATGAAACCCACTGACAGCTCGATGTAACAGAGTAATGGCCCAGGGGCTCGGTGGGGGGAGATCTGTAATTATGGGTTGGCAGTACCTCATGCCTAACTAGTGGGAACAGTGATATCACTTATAATGGGGACCAAAAAGACAGAACCAGGAAACAATATCAGAATGAAATCTGTTGTGTTCAGGAACTCTCCTTTTTGAGAGGTTTTTGATTAGCATTGAGAATGGCAAAGCCATTCCATTGTCTTAAACCTACGGTGACTTTTGATCATTGAGTCGTCAAGCCAATTCACTTTGTATAGGAAAGAGGTTATTAATTTAGCTCAATTTTACCTGTAATTTTGGGAACCTCACTCCATCTTTCCCTTTATTTCTCTGTATAAAATAACATTTTCATTCGTGCTGTTTTAGAGATGAATTTAAAGCTCTCAGCTATTTCATTCAGTCATTGTATGGAAGATACAGATTATACCGTCTGGTACCTTCCTACCTACTTAAAATGCTCCAGGATGCCTGATATTTAAGATGGCATTATTACTTCAAACACAAAGAGTATGATCTTCCCCACAGCCTATTTTCTACATGTCCCACAGTAGATGGAGACAGGACGAGATGGCGCGGAGTATCAGATGCTTCCTTGGTGGAGTTGGGCCCCCTTGCCGTGGTCAAGTCACTATCTCAATCTCTGCCTTATCTTTCTACTAACAACGAATATTGGCAGTACTTGGCATTGTTGTTTTCAGAGGGGTCTCTACATCTTAGTGAAACACGCTGATGTGTTTTCCGAGTTCCAGCACTGATATTCTGTGATGCCAAGGCCTGGAATAAAAAGGAAGAGGTAGAGAGACAAGGTTCCTTGGCCTCTAATTAGCACCATCCATGGGCTCTGCTCGTTATCAGGGACATGAACCCCTTCATCCAAGGTTCCATGTCAGCAGTGTGGGGAGCATGTGTTATTTGAGAAAACTCTTCTTTAAAATAAACTTCTAACAGTAACACCACTGCCTTTTTAGGAAAGTATCAGATACTTTAAAATCAGACATGCAGCCAGCTGTATAAACAGTACATTCATTGACTTACCCTCTTATCAGGGAAGATGATTGAGCTGATGCCTATTTTATTGACAGATCATTTTGTGTCTCATGTAAGAATGTTTTGCATTTTTAATGACCCCTTTTATTCTAGGAAAGTAAAACACTTATAAGCCAATATCGGCCTGTTTTTCTCCATAATCATTGATGTCTGAGGGGATGATACTCATGCTCTGACGTTGGCACTTGAACCATCATGGTGGGATAACACCCACTAGAAGATTTCACTCCGGAGGCCCAAATTATCTGTCATGGCTTAAAAAATGGGCTACTTGCTGTGGGCAGAAGAATCTATATCTTTTCTATTACCCATGCCTAGTCCAAGGCCTATAATATACAATAACAACGATAACTTTCATTAAGCACTGTTACATACCAGGCACAGTGCTACGTACTTTACTTATATCTCATTTTAATCTCACAGCAGCTCCATGAGGTCCTGAGCTGGTTGCTGGCCTATTTGCTGCTCCCAGATCCAGTCTCTGCCCTTTTCCTGCTCTGCTGTGTGTCACATTTCTCAAGCTCCTTGGCTTCTTGGGTTCAGCCAATAAGAGGCAATGGTAAAGGCTGATGGGCAGGAAGGGAGAAGTGAGGGAATTTCTCCTTTCTTGCTCTGATGCAGGTGGTGGCTCTGGGAACAGCCGGGTCTCCTCCATGGATCCAGCTCCCTCTAGCCCTGGCTTCTGAGCTGGTATCACTACCTGCTCTGACACCTACGAGGGGGCGGCAGGGGCTTCCTGACGCAGCTAATCTCTGGGTTGCCTCCCCCTCCTATTTGGCTTCTTAGCCCTTCCATCATCCAGGTAATCAATTCTCCATGGGAAGTGCCCTCTCTTTGAAGTTTCTGGAGTGGTTTTCTCTCCTGACCGGAACCTGACAGAGGCAAATACCATAGTACCCACTTTCTCCATATAAGGAAAACAAGGCTCAGAGGCATTAAGAAACATACCTAAGTCTGGTCATTCAGCCCATGCCTCTTAACCACGAGACAGTCCTGCCTCAATGTGCAAATGAAAAGTCATCGGGTGATTAACATATCTGCTTGAAAGTGGGCTTATGGGGCTAAGAAAACATCAATTACACCCAGATCAGGTCAATCGAGAAGACCTCTGTTCTAGTGCTACTTATTTCTTCCTCTAGTAAGCTGTGTGATTTTGGAGATATTCCTTAACCATCATAAAGCTGCCTTGATCATCTCACAGAATGATTCTAATATAAAATATAAGGCAAATAGGAAGTGAGACAGCAATTTGGATTCTTCCAAGGAACTGTGTCCTGCGGGCTGGATCTTAACCGTGTTATAAAGTTTATATGGTACCTGTATAAAAGATTCTGCATATCTCATCTTGGTTCAACCAGAAGTTAAACAACTATTTCTGAGTGCCTGCCATATCCCAGGCACTATTCTAGGCTCTTGGGGTTTAGCTGTGAACTAAACAGATAAAAACTGCTGCCCTCAAATACGGTCCACTTTCTGTTTTGTTTTGTTTTAAACACCCACATGTTAACAGTACTGTTCCTTAGAACCTCAACGCGGAGGTGCAGTCTTATAGACACCAATTGCACTTAAAAACACATCATATGGTTTTGTCCAAGAGCATTCTCTCTCAAGAGTATAAAAACCAGATAATACTGGATGTACCTGTGGGTTGAAAGGGGGAAGAAGGTGGAACGTTCGTCCTTCCAGGAGGTGGTACAGTGCAGAGGTTAAAAGCATGGGCCCTGGAGTCAAACTGCCTAGGTTCAAATATCTGAGGTACCACGTACCAGCTGTGTCACCTTGGGCAACTCACTTAACTTCTCCAGATCTAGTCTCCTCGTCTGAAAAATGGAAATGGTAATACTAGTAAACCTAATGCATGGGGCTATCAAGAAGATTAAACAATAATACATGTAAAGTTCTCAGAATGGTGAGAACCACTAACATGTATTATTTTTACTTCGTGAAATTAATTGGGATAGCAAATTTCACGGAGGTCCCTCAGGCCATGTCTTGAAGCTTTAAACAGACTAGTTCCATTTAATGTGGAACACTGCTTGTGTTTCTTAAAATCTTACCATTTGGATTCCTTTCTTCTCATTATTAGACAATGTCCCTGTTTTTCTTTTCCTGTAATTCTCATATCCTCTGTGCAGAATAATTCCCCTTCTTCTGAGGTACTGGCACCAATAAATATGCTTTTTTTTTTAAAATAAGAGCCTAGGCTTTTGCGACCCCACGAATAAGGTCTCATTGTAATTTAACTCAGTCCAAAGGGTTTTTATTAAGTATCTACCAAGGGCAACTGGATCGCTGAGAGAGCTATAGGGACTGATGTACACTGAGGTGATAGGAAGGGGCCCAATTTAGTCAGGATTTACATGCAGTCAAGCTGTCTTTGGCAGCCTTTATAATCTAATTTGCTGGTTATTTTGTTTACTTCATTCGTACTTCACCTTGCACCAGTTTTTCATTCATTCATTCAGTCAACACCTATGTGTTTAGGCATCTCGCTGGGTTCTTGGGGGTACAGTGGGGAGCAAACAGGCTAGATCCCAGCCTTTCGCAGCATCTCTGAGGTTGGACAGTGTACCCAGTTGTGTGAAAGCACTTTCTCTTACATAAGAAGGGTAATTTACTCTCCTAGCCCCCACCCCCATTGTCTTCTGGGAAGACCCACCAGGCTCACAGAGAGATCTCTCAGCCCTAGGAAGTCTAGTGGGACAGCCCAACACGAGAGGGAACTTTGCAAGGCGTAACATCGACAGTGTCTCAGGATTCTCAGAGGTTCTTCCTTCTTGGGAGTAGCAGGAAGGGCTTTTGCCCCCCGTCCATGTTCCCCAGCTATGAAGAGAATGAGGGTGACTTTCGAACATCACTGTATTCCTGACGGTGGATGAGGGCAGGGAAGTCTTTTAGCAGTTGCTGAAGCCAGATTAGTGCTGATGGGTTGGGGAGTGGTGTCCTTCTGTGTGTGGAAATCCAATGCGATACATTAATCTCCTTGGGTGACAAATGAAATTAATCCTCTCTCCAGATGGCAGCAAAGTGACAAGGGTGTGGAGATGAAAAGAGATTGTGAGGTTGTACGCGTGACAGCACCATCAATCGGGTTATGAAACCCAGCACTTTGTTCTCACCAAAGGCAAATGGCACCATCTCATTGTTGCAAGTTGGATGGGTTGGGGTTCTGGAGAAAAGCCCATTCCTACTAACTTTCCTCAGATTTAACTCCTTTACATTTCAGAATTTCTATTTAGAAGAAACTATTATCATTCATCTGTTAAATACTATTTATATACTGATTTCCTTGTGTCCAACTCTTCCTTTTTTAATTTTTACTGGCTTTCATAATACAGTGCAGCTGTTGGGTTCCCAGGGAAGCAGACTGTGAGATGGAGAGCAGCTTGTGGGAAGTTTACTGGGGGTGCTCCCAGCAACAACACCTGTGTGGGGAAGGGAAGACAGGAAGACTGGGTGAGGGAGAGGCTGGGCTACGATGCAGTCCCAACGCTGGTCTCAGCTGATTCCATGGCGAGCTCTGAAGCTGGGATGACTCTTCTGAGTTGCCCATATTTGTGTGAAAGGACTGGGGGGGGGGGGCTTCGTAACTCCAGGTCAACCAGTCGGCTGCCCCAGGAAGGGGCATGACCTTAGACAACATGGCTTTCCTCAGCGAGGCAGCCGGCAGCTGGCAGCCTGCAACTTTCTCTGGGGAATAAAACCTTGGGTCCTGAAGGGGAAATTGGGTGGCACAGCATTCCTGACTGACACTTAACAGATGCCTGCAGGATGACCTGCACGTTTCCATGACTCTATCAATAACTTCATTGTTACCTCATCCAAAGGCATATTTAATCATTCGTTACCTTGTAGTAGCATTTGGCAGTAGCTTCTCCCTCTTTCTCAATAATTTGCTTCTCTTGCTAGCCTTCTAATTCTTCTCTCTCTTTCACTGGCCTCTTTCCTATCCATAACTATGCTCATGTCTCTTGAGATTCCTTCTTAGAGCTCTTCTTTCAGCCCCTTCTCTCTTGGTTATGTCAGTCATAGCAAGGGATTCCAAACCCATCTGGATGCCCTTCTCTCCTGAGCTCCAGTCTGGCAGCCCTAATTGCCTGTCCACTTCAAACTCAGCATGCCTCAAATCAAACGTGCCTGTCTCTCAAACCAATTCCCCTTCCTGGCTTCTCATTTTCTCCCCATTTTACTCTTTTCCTAATTGTCATGCTTGAAATCTACACTCGTTTTGAACCCCTTCATACAGCTCATTTACCATCTTATTGTCATTAAACTAGCTGCCCTTTTTATTCCATTGCCACAGCTGATATTTGTTCA
This sequence comes from Lipotes vexillifer, assembly GCF_000442215.2. Classification (NCBI taxonomy): domain Eukaryota; kingdom Metazoa; phylum Chordata; class Mammalia; order Artiodactyla; family Lipotidae; genus Lipotes; species Lipotes vexillifer. Next base: position 1,965,414 of record NW_006792921.1, on the reverse strand, counting down.
AGTCATCACATCACAGCTGGACTACTGCAGCAATAAAGATAATAAAAGTGTGATTTTAAAGACATTACTGCCATTTATGTAGCATTTATAAAGTGCCTGGCATTGATCTAAGCACTTTATACATAACATTAAGATATTTATTTCTTGTAACAATCCTATGAAATAGGTACCATTATTAGACCCATTCTACAGACGAGAAAACTGAAGAACAGAGAAGTTAGTAACATGCCCGAGGTCACACAGCTAGTAAGTGGTAGCGCCAGCATTAAGAACTCCAGCAGCCCAGCTTCAGAGCTCGTGCTCTTACCCATTAGGCTAAACTGCCTCAAGCTGGTGCCTGGCTGCAGAGGGTATCAGCTTCATCATCTTCATCATCATCATTTTTGCCTATACCACTCAGCAAACACTCACTGCCTCCTAGCTCTTGTGAATTTAATTTAATGTGTGTCTATCAGTACTTCCCCAAGTTGGTTGAAAGCTCTCTGAGGGCAGAGATCATCTCTTATTCTTTGAACCTCATTGTAAATAGCAGGAATCTGGTAAAATCCATGGATTGAATTGTTTGAAATAGCATGTAAATAGCCTCCTAATGGGCTGCTCAGATTTCACAGGTGCAGTTAATTCTCCTTGTTGTACACAGAATGACCTATTTAAAGTGAGAAGCAGATTCACTTAATTCTCTGTTCAACACTCTGCAGTGGATTCCTGTGAAATCCAAAGTTCCTACCATGCAAGGTTCTGTATCATTGGGCTCGTCTCCTAACCCACTCGCTAACCGCGTGGCCTTCTGGCTGGATTGCTAACAGGCCCAGAGCAGCCCACCTCGCTTGGCGCCTTGTCTGGAATGCTCCTCCCACAGATCTTCCTCCCACTTCCTCCTTAGCTTCATTCAGTTCAGATGTTCACTCTTCCGTCCAAAATAGCATCCTCCTCCCGTCACTCTCTACTTCCTCTCCCTGCTGTGTTGTAACTCACAGCTCTTCTGACAGTATTTATCCCTACTTGACATGATATTGCATATTTATTTGTTTTCTGTCTCCCCTTGTACAACGTAAGGGCTCCAAGAAGGAAAAGACTTTGTCTGTCTTGTTTAACATGTTATGCCCAGAGCCTAGAACAGTGTCTGGCACATAGCAAGCTTCAACACATACTTGCTGCATGAATGAAACAGGAAAACGGGGATGTCTCAAAATGACTGCCCTGGTGCCCATTCATGGCTCTTCCTTTCTCAGCCAGCAGGGGGCTCTTCGACTCTCTCTAGAATTCAGTATCGTCTACAAGTACCTGGTGAGTTTACCTGAAATTCTACAGCCTCATGCAACCAGAAATACTCATCTCCTCCTTTTTTTTCCCCCTCTAAGTAGGATTTTTCCAACTCTGGTAAATATTAAACTTTGTGTTAGCAAACAGGCTTTTGCTTTTTATAGGTGGTTCTTCAAGGATTTTTTGGTTTTGGTTTTTGAAGGGTATAACGTTTGCTGCTAGAAATTGTAATTTTTAATTCACTCACAGACATGTTGTTGTCATAAACAAAATGTGTGTAACCAGGGGAACAACAGC
>NW_006792921.1:1931931-1963844 GCF_000442215.2 Lipotes vexillifer | reverse complement strand
CAGGAATGTAAGTTTATGTAAGTGCTTAAGCCCCACAAATTAAACTGCTGATTGAATGAAGCCAATCAATTACAACACGCATTTATATCCTTTTGAAAGGGAGATGCCTCTCTCTCTCTTTTTTCTAGCCACCTTTGCCCCAATAACCTGGCAATATACCTTGTTGAAAACAGGTGTCAGAAATATATTGGTAAATATAACATCTTCTTTTGGAAAATAAATCTTCCCCTACTTAAAATAGGGTGGTTTTAAAGTTTGTATCAATTTAAAAATTGAAAAATCCCCACTGGAGACACTGCTAATGCACTTGAATGGGCTTATTGTCTCTTGGCCATTTCCTTTACAGTTGATTCTGGCAGGAGAGCGCCAGCCTTATTGCCAAGACAAGAGGAACTATATATTATGATGTGTGCTCTGACAACACAAAGTAAAGCTAGTTTGGCAACACTTAACTGTTGTTGGGAAAGCCCAGGTATCATAAAGATATTAATATGGCTAATAGACTCTTATGTCTGTTTCTGTAAAAATCGTCCTTAATTTTGTACACAAGAAAATTCACCTCTTCTGTCAGGCAGTAGTTTCCTGGAAAAACCACAGCAACCTTCTATAAATGAACCAGAGTAAATGGATTCTTGTAGAGGAAGGAGCAAACAAGAACGCATGGGAATGGATAGCTTACCTAGATGGAGAAAGCTGCCTATCAGGTTTTTTGTTTTTTGGGGTTTTTTTTGCGGTACGCGGGCCTCTCACTGTTGTGGCCTCTCCCGTTGAGGAGCACAGGCTCCGGACGCGCAGGCTCAGCGGCCTAGGCTCACGGGCCCAGCCGCTCCGTGGCATGTGGGATCTTCCCGGACCAGGGCACGAACCCATGTCCCCTGCATCGGCAGGCGGACTCTCAACCACTGCGCCACTAGGGAAGCCCTGTCAGGTTATTTTTAACAAAGAAAATCCCTTCATTGCCATCTTCAGCTTGCAAATGGCAAACCAATTTTTGCATGTGTGTGTGTGTGTGTGTGTGTGTGTGTGTGTGTGTGTGTGTCTTTTTTTTCCTTTCTGGAAAAAAAATGATTGAAACTGTTGACTCTAGGCAGGGGGGAAATGAACCCTATGACTTGTATGGACTGAGGACACAGGTAAAGGTGTGTGTGTTGACTCTGACGAACTAACTCAGCAGCTATTGTTTCAAGGGATTTCTTGGAATGGAGTGCTTCATATCTAACTGTATTAAAATAAAATGATATTCTTTGTCAATTGATAAGTGTTTGCCTAGTGTGGGCAGAGATCCTTACCAGGAAGGTAGTATGTGTGAGCAACAATTACACCAACAAAATAGACACAATCCTGTCCTTGGAGAGCTTATGAAACTGTGCATATAGAACAGGCACACCTGAAAGAGGCTTAGATCATTATAGAGCAGGATACCAGTGGCAGTGACCGAGACTCATCTATTTCTGGAAAGTGTGGTCTTGATCCCATTTTTAAAAACTGAAATTGGGCTGAAACCTGGGTATATCTGGTCTCCAGAAAGAACATCACAATATATCCAAAAGTATTTAGCAGTGTGGCAGCTCTCCCAAGCACAAAGGTGTCACCTCATAAGTTAGAACTGGAGGTGGTGGGATGAAAGGCCAGTGTATTTTAATCAGTATCAAAAAGTTAATTCATTCCAAGGTATTTACTGAGCACCTACTATGTGTAAGGCACAGTGCTAGGGGCCTCATGTTAATTGGAAAAAAGATATGACATGTGCATAAACTGCTAAAATAGAATGGACATAGGGATGAGTGTCTCAAAGGAGGTACATATAAACTGTTGGAGTTCAGAGAAAGGTGGACTACTCATAGATGAGAAACCGCGTGAAGGTGTCAGTGGCAGGTGGATCTTAGAGAACAAATAGGACTTGAACACTTTGGAGACAGGCATGGCCCTAGGGCTAAGTCCAGATCCATAACAGGTTCTGAAGCTATGGTTCTCTGTCTTTCTGTATCAGATGCCCATCCAGAACTCCACATTGATAAATCCAATCTGGGACTTGATTGAAACTTCACTTAGTATCTTCCCCCAGTCATAACTGCCTCCCTGTCTAACCTTTAGTAGTATTTCTTCAGATTATTTTAGTTCACTCTCAGAAGCCATTTCTTCTGGTAGGAGTGAATGAATAAATGGTGTCTATTTTCCTAATCCTTTCATATCCTCTTTATATACAAGGACAGTTGTCACTCAAGCTCACAAGATGATGGGCCTTTTTACAGATGTGGCAGAGCTCTGTTCTGAACAGAATGATGGTCAAGGTGCTCTATGCTTTTGTACCACTTATTTACATGATGGTCCTGTGCTATCATCTAGAAAACTGGGGACTGAAAGCTGTCTCCACCTCCTGTTGCCGAAACAGCAAAACTGATGGACACCTTTTGAAAGAAAAGTAGAAAATGGAAGGGAGTGAATTACACTGAGTTTGGGGGAATGAAACTGCCTGTCTCAACCACTAAGCATCCCAGCAGGGGTGTCAGCTTCCCTGAGAGACTTCCCAAAGAAACCCCAGGTTTTGAGTGGATTCAACATTGCCCCGGGAACCTCATTTTACATAAAATGGTAAGGTGGCAAAATACTGAAGCATACTGGGATCATCAGCCAGGAACAGGGCTTGCTCCAACACAACTAAAACTGGAATTACATGTTTTCGATGTAGAAATGACATGATAAACATAGAGCTTTTAAGACGCAGGAGCACTTGAATAATAATACTTCAAAGCCAAGAAGGGTTAGACACATACCAGAGGCTTTACGAATGCCATTAGTGTTATCTTCAAATGTAAAGCATGACTTTACAGAGAGCTCGAGGCTACTGTCCACCTTCAATGACTGGTATCAATATTTTCAAATAAATCAAGCTGTGACCACACTTCAACATAACACTAACTCAGCTGTTCCCCAGTCCATATGGTTTTGTACCCATTTCATGTATTTGGAATCCTTCCAGAATCTTCCTAACTATTTGCTGGAAAACGGAAACAGCCAACTCTGCTGATTGCCACTAGATTTTAGACACCACCAAACAACATGACTACTGCACAATTCTGATTATTTCTACATTTATGAGAATACCCACTCGCTTTCACTGTCCATCAGTTGTGCTGCCATGAGTCACTGTCATGCCTGAATTCTTCCAAAATATGCTTCTTGGGTGTAGAGTGACAGACCGGCCTGGGCTCCGCCCCCTGGTGAACCTGTACCTCCTGCTTCTACGCAGCTTTGCTGAAGCCTCCTCTCCACCAGCAGGCTGCCTCCTGTCAAGCACGGCAGTTTTCCATCTGGGTTATTTCTAACCATCAGTTCCTCCGTACTCTGCCTGAGCTAAAACCGATGCCTCTTTTTGGATGTGCAGAAAAAAATGTGGCCACACCCTGCATTTCTTTAGACTCAGCTAATTATGAATTTAGAAACTTGGAAACAATTATAAAACATTCTTCAAAATAAACTGCCATCCAGGTTGCACTTTGTTATCTTTGAGAGCGTTATGTGCTAATTCTGATTAAGGGCATACAATCCATATTTTTGTTTTAAAAAATGGATCTACTTTTATGCAGCACCCAAATTTAATTACTCTTAAAGCATTTTAGGATCCCAGATGAAAGATGCTACTGCAGTGGGAAGTTGTAATATTATTTATTTCTCTAGTCATCAACATTAGTTGGTTTCCCCTTTCTTGAAACCTATTTATCATTCGTATAAATATAGTATTTGGGGAGCTTCCTGCATTAGATCATCTTCCGTCCTTTTAGTGCCCTTGATGTTCATTGCACTTTCCTGGTGAGGCTTGCTGAGCCATTAATGCAGTGGCCCCTCCTATTTTAAAACCTTTGGAAAGTCTTTAATGTTACTTATTGCTATTGAGATGACAGTTGACAAATATTTTTCTTGCTTTTGTCCTATGTAGAACACAGTCTTCTTTCTTACCAGGGTGATCAGACTTTTCTCCTGATGTCGATATTCATTCACAAACGTCTATTGTTGTTTCCTCTGGGGCTAGATACTGCTAGGTTCTGGGGCTGCCAAGCAATTTCTGAGCCCTTAACCTTCTTCAAAAGCCAGCTCACATTGTGTCTCCTCTGAGAGGTTCCATCTAGCGTGATCTCTCCCACCCACTCGCCTTGTAGTATGGCAGACAGACTCTAAGGTAGCTCCCCTGATCCTGTCTCCTGCTATCTATGCCCTTCTGAAATTCCTTCCCCTTGAGTGTAGGAAGATCCTGTGACTTGATTAACCAAATAAAATACAGCAAAGGTGATGGGAAGTCACTTGCATGATGTTACATAAGATTGTCACATCTCCCTTGCTGGCTCTGAGGAAGTAAGCAGCCATGTTGGGGAGGTGTGTGTGGTGAGGAACTGAGGGCGGCCTCTGGCTGACAGCCTAAAAGGATTCGAAGCCCTCAGTCCAACACCCAACAAGGAATGGAATGCTGCCATCAACCACGTAAGCTTAGACACAGATCCTTCCCCAGTTGAATGTTTGAATGAGGATCCATCCCTGGCCAATACCTTGATTGAAGCCTTAGAGAGGACCCAATTAAGCCATGTCCTGACTCCTGACCTACAGAACCTCTGAGATAATGTGTGTTTTAACCTGCTTAGTTTGTGGTAATATTGTTGCACAACAATAGAAAACTAAGATACGTAGCTAATTTCCCCCTCTTCTGTGGACTCTGTGTATATAGTACATAGCTCTATAACTGTATTTAGACTGCACTGTAATCTTTTTCTGCATGTCTGGATTCCCCATAAACAATAAGGACCACAATAATAATACTAATAATCACTGAAGCGGAGTAGAATTGTACATTGTAGCTCTCAAATGTGTAGAAAAGAAAAAGTAGCTTTGTTTTTTCTTTTTCTTTTTTGAAAAAGTAGCTTTCTATTGTTTTCTCTAACTGCCCTCATCTCAGTCTCAGGGTCCCATCTTGCTAATGGCTGTGTGCATGGGTGAGAAGGAGTTCCTTAAACTTGCTAATGAAACATTAACTCTTTATGTTGGCTTGGTCTTTAGTCAGTCAAATTCAAGAATCAATTCCCTTATCAGAGCTGTTTCTCTCTCTTCAAAGCTTTCCTTCCTTCTCTCTCCAAAACTGTGTCAGGTATAGGGAAGGCTTATGTGTCTCATGGCCATTGGGGAAAATGGCTAGTTCAGGTGATGGTCCTGTGCTGTTGTCTGCACCTGCACTGGCCTCCTCAGAATTGCACATTATTCCACCTTGTTGCCAGGCATCCTGCTGGCATCTGCAGGATGTTGAAGTCTGCAGCTGACATAACTCATGGCCAATCTCAGCTTGATCACGAGCTGGTAGACTTTTTGCTGACTAAGCTTCACACTGGCCCTAGCTGGCTCTGCAGATACTCTGATTCTCTTCCTTGTTCTCCATCAAATACTGGCCTGGAGTGTCTATTCTGTGGTCTCTGCTATGGATCACTTTGACACCAGCCATGCCAGCACTATGGCAGTCCTTTTGGTGCTCAGTGGTCAACTAGCTTCTGTATCAACCGACGGAGAGCCCACTGTATCATATGAATTCCTATCAGGCTACAAGGGAGCAAGGAGAGGCTCAGGATGCCTCTGCCCCATTTTGGCAAAGGGGTACCCTGTGAAGTGGCTTTCTCCCACAGTCCTGTCGAAGCAGTGGCACAAGCCCCATCTACTTTCAGCTTTCCTCTTATTCTGTACAATAATATTATGGCCAGTGTGAGGTCCAGGAGAGGCAGCGCTTAGTCTTTGAGAGATTCAGGTACAGTCTTCTCTTTACCTGTTTCTTTCCAAATCTCTATTATCATCACTTCTGGAAGGACTTCAGGTTCCTCATTCTGCCTGGTGGGAACCTTCCCTAATGTCCTTAGATCATTTCCTTCTGCTTTCCTTCTTTACTCTAAATGGGACTTGCCCTTTTCTTCCCTGGGACACTAAACCTCATGCCTTAGCCTTGAAGGTACACAGGCTGCAGGAAAAGGAATGGCTTACCAATTACAAAAGATGCATCAGGAGTTTTGACTAAAAAAGCATGCCATAATGGAAAAGATGAATGCATTTTACTCCACTGAAATTAAGAACTTATGCTCATCAAAAGATTCTATAAAAAGATTGGAAATATATGTCACAAATTGGGAGAAGATATTTGTACACATACCACTGACAAAAGGTTAGCATCTAGAATATACAGTGTGCCTAAGAGGAAAACAGAAAAAGGTAAATTGCAAATAGAAAAACAGGTACAGGACACAAATAGGAATTCTATAGAAGAAGTATAAACAGACATTTAACCTTCTTAATAATCAGTGAGATGGAAATTACATCCACAGTGAGATATGAAAAAGGAATAAAATGATAATCATAAATGTGGCATTGAGTCATGCCAGTGGCCCACAGCCCCAAATTCTGTCTTCCTTGACTCTGTGGGATATCTTGTGGCAGGTCAGGCCTGGCCCTGGATTCCCAGGTTACACAGTTATTGAGCTTTAATTTATGAACTGATATAAATGTCTATTACTTTTACTCTCATTTTATGTCAGCTTTGGTGTAATGTTTTCTGCAGATAGTATTTACCTTGTATTGAACCAAAAGCCAGTATTTTGAAACATTAAATCACATCTTCATACTTCAGAGTTTTGGGATTTAGAGAACAGACTGCTGATCTGTGCATCTGTTTCTTTCATGGTTTCTAAACTTTAGTCTTAGACACGCTTGGCTAACATCCATTAGCCTTCTCTATTGTATAGAAATCGTATTGTTTTGGTTTCTCCTCTCTGATTGGTCTCCAACTCTTTTACATCTTCCTTGAGGTGTAACCACAGAAATCTTATGCAGTTTTCCAGGTAGAGCTGCAGCATGACTTTGTACAAGGGTGGGCTAGTGCTACTGCTAAAGGTGTAATTCAAGGATGTATTAAATAGTATGATGCTGTAGCACTGACTGCTGGGTAAGGTATACCGGAATGGATGACTGGGGCATTCCTCTGACAGCTAGGTGACCTTGGGCAAGTCATTTTGCCTCTCTGAGCCTCAGTTTCTTCTGTTTTATGTACCTCCCAGGGTAGCCACAGGATCAAATGAGACAAAGTACAGGCCTAAAGATACAAGTCTCTATTTCTTCTAATATAAAAAATCAATACATGCTCATTGTAAAAAATATATATAAAAGGAATATGTAATGGAAAGCAAAATTTCTAGAAATAACCACTGGGGCTAGCTTGGTTATACTCCAGATTTTTTTCTCCCTCTCTGGCTAATAACATGTAATACAACTGAAAAAGCAAGATCATTCTACATGCTATATTTTCTCTTGTTTCATTCACTTCATACATTGTGACATCTTTCCAGGTCAGTGCCTAGAGGACTAGCTACCACATTCCTTTTCATGCCTCCATAGGATCCTAACTGCATGGGTGCCCCATACTTTAATCCATTTCATAGTGGTAGTCATTTTAGCTTGTTTCCAATGTTTTATTCTAGCTTGTTTCCAATTTTTAACTTTTTGAAATAAAGCTGCAACAAATAACTTTGTGTTACGGTATTTTTACATATTTGAGTGATTACTGCCATATTCCTAGGAAAGCAATTGCTGGGTCAAAGGTATGAGCATTTAAATTTTAATGGATATTGTAAATTCGAACAAGTGTTCTAAGGCGTGGGGCTCTCTAGAAATATTTGTTATTAAACTAGGTTCTAGAAAACAAGCAGCTAGGAGAGGTCACAGAATGGTACTGGGAACAGAGTAGGTTTAGGCACATGTCACTTAACCTCTCTGTGCCTCAGTTTCTTCATCTGTAAAGTGGAGATAAGAGTAGTTCCTATCTGGTAGGATTGTTGTAAGGATTAAATGAGATAATATATGTTAAGTGCTAAGAATCCTGCCTGGCATAGAGAAAGCACTATTTAATGAGAGATGTTGCTCTTATGACTATTTTGGATCAGAACTGTGACCTTGGAATAAGTTGTTCTTCACCCGCCAGTGCACGGCTGGACTCAGCCAGTGACCAGGCACCTTGGGGAACCCTCCCAGCATGAATTCTCATGGCCTACACCTGCCTTCTTTAGATATAATCTAATTCCTTTCTTCTCCTTCCATGGCCTCATGAAGTCATTTTACAGTGTATTTGTGAGATTGGCATGTAGGGAGCCAAAAGAGCTTTTATCACCAGACTCTTGCAGAACATCTTTAAAGGTGAGTCCAGCCCAAATCCCCATGATGGAAGAGAGAAGGGGGGAACTACTATTTACTAAACTCCTGCTGTGTGCTAGGCCTTATCACACTTACAAACTTATATATATAAAACTTCTTTTAATCTCACTGTAACCTGTGATGTCAGTATCACTAATCACTATCACCATTTTAGAAATGAGTAATTGGAGGCATGGTCATCTTAAGGAATTTGCCCAAGGCCACAGAGTTAATAAGGGGCAGAAATGGGATTTGGCCCAAGTCCCTAGTTGTTCCACGGTGCCTCAGCTCTCAGCCCAGAGATGTACTGTGCCATGTGCACAGTCTGTGTCCTGATTCAGAGCCACTCCTCTGTCTATACTTTTTAATAACTTTTGGTGGGGAATCTGGTCTAATACCTTTCAAGTTGACATAAGCAGCACAGATCATTCAGGGCTGTTAACAAGTCCAATTATTCACTCATCTCCTACGGGATCACAGGGGCTACAGCACCCTAGGCCCATGGGCTCTCCCATAAGCACTCAGGTCCCACGCCTTCCACGCTCAGCAATGCGAGGAAGGGAACTGTAGTGTGGTTCCCAGGGTATTCCTGGTCCTTTGTCATGGTGGTCATTGCTAATAGTTGTGTACTTCTTCCAGACTATTTGGAAATACGACTACTTTCCTCCTTAGACCAAAACAGAAAATTCTGAGTTGCCCTGCTTTTCTTATGTCTTCCTGAGCAACTTTTTTACATCGTGGCAGTCAAATCGTCACTGACTCCAATGTAAGCTATTAGGCACTTTGAGGCATTTAAAGGATCATTTCATATCACCTTCTTTAATTTCTGTTTACCTTTTGCGGGGGCACTTTCTCTTGCTTCCTGTGGATGAAGTTCAATTTTTAAGGTGCTCCCCCCTCAACCTTAGCAGCCCAATGTAACTCTCATCGAATCAAATGAGTTTTTTAAACCTCTTTTTTAGAGTATAGTTGATTTACAATGTTGTGTTAGTTTCAGGTATACAGCAAAGTGATCAGCTACACACACACACACATCCATTCTTTTCGGATTCTTTTCCCATATAGGTTATTACAGAATATTGAGTTCCCTGTGCTGTATGGTAGGTCGTTGTTAGTTATCTATTTTATATATAGTAGTGTTTATACATTAATCCCAATCTCCTAATTTATCACTTCCCTCCACATTTCCCCTCTGGTAAACATACATTTGACTTCAAGATCTGTGAGTCTGTTTCCGTTTTGTAAAAAAGTTCATGTGTATCATTTTTTAGTAGATTCCACACATAAGTGATAGCATATTTGTCTTTGTCGTCAGATGAGTCATATGAGTTTTGAATAGTCTTTGTATGGGGGGAGTTTGGCCCAGTTGATCTGTACCACTCTCTTTTCTAGTCCTTTTCATAAGTAATGTTAAAGCAAACTCTAAACTTCCTGAGGGTTATTTTCTAATCTTTCTTTGGGAGCATCCAAAACAGAAGATATTCCTGATGTTCTTGAATTGAGTGAGGTCCTGGTGATGTTTTTCTTTCCTTCTCTATCCAGAATGGTGACTCTGACCATCCTTTCACACAATACTTCCTGCATGACTTTCTGTTTATTACCTGGAACTATGTCTATTGTATTTTCCTTGTAGTTTCTAAAACTACCTGTACTTGGAAGATATCATTTAAATCTCTCTTCCACATAGGGCTGGCTGAGCTTGCCCACTAATGGAACTGACTGCAGAGACGGGCGTAATTTAAAAGGTGCCACGAAGGACTTCTCCCCCAAATCTTCTATCTTGCCTCTTCACTCAATGAGTATTTATTGAGCACTTTCTCTGTGCTTGATATAAACTGGGATGTAACAAGGAACAACAGAGGCAATATCCTTGCTTGCACAGAGCTGGCATTCTAGTGGGAGTTTATAGGACAGTGGGCATGTGGGGTGACAGATAACCAAGCAAGGGGGTCTAAATGGTGCCAAGTGCGATGAGTAACTAAAAGAGGTGGTGCAGCAGAGCACAGTTAGGAGGGGCTCTTTACGTTATGAAGGTACTCTCTGAGGTGGTGACATTTAGGCTAACACTTAAATGATACAAGAAGCCAATCATGTGGCAAGCCTAGGTAAGGTCTTTCCAGGCAAAGGGAAAAGCAAGTGCAAAGGCTCTGAGGCAGGACAAGTTTGGCTTATTCAGAGAACTGAAAATAAAACAGTATGGCTGGAGCAGAGTTAGCAAGGGCAAGAAAGACAGAAGATGAGTTAGAGAGGTGGTGGGGCCTGATCGTGCAGGGCCTGGAGGTCAAGGTAGTAAGTCTGGATTTTATGTCTAGTGCCATGGGAAGTCATTAGAGGAGAGTGTCATGACATAATTTTAGTTCCCAGGAGGCTGCTCTGGCTGCTGAGGACAGATTGTAGAGGGGCAAGCAGGGAATCAGGGGCCAGTTGCAAGGACATTTCTAGTCCAGTTATAAGATGATGGTGGCTGAGACTAGGAGATGGAGAGAAGTGTATGGGCTTGGGATATATTTTGGAGGCAGAGAAGACACTTACTGATGGATTAGATGTAGAGGGTGAGTCACGGGAAGAATCATGAACACCACCCTAGGTTTTTGGTTTGGGTGCCTGAATGATGCTGGATATTATTTATTGAGATGGAGGATGAGGAACTGCTTGTGGGGAGAAGACTGAGTTTCGTTTAGGTCAGAAGGATCAAGTAGGCTATAAACTCAGCCTAACTTCAGGTCACTTATGCCAGAAGCAAGACTCTATCACATAGAGCTCACAGCAATAACATAATGCTGGACATGGAGGATATTTCCCAAGTGCTTACTGGATTAAATTGTCCTCACTAAAATGTAAATATTCCCCCAAAGTGATAATTCATTGTGTGTTGTTAGTCATTTTCACCTTAGCATGAACTTACATGTTTATTTTATAACAATTATTTAAAAGCTGCTGTTTAAAAAGGGATAATGGACTGTAGGAGCAAAGACTCCTTTGAGGGTACAGGCTGAGCATTATGGGTATCCTCAGGAGGGAGAGGAGGAAAAGTACTAAAGAAAAGGCAAGAAAACACAAATTAGAGAAATAGAATTTTGCCTAGGCCTGCTATAGTTTCTTCATTTTCAGACAAGGTACAGTCTTTTTCAAATATATAATTGCTGTCTGGCTTGTTTTTTGTTTTTTGTTTTTGCGGTACGCGGGCCTCTCTCACTGTTGTGGCCTCTCCCGTTGCGGAGCACAGGCTCCGGACGCGCAGGCTCAGCGGCCATGGCTCACGGGCCCAGCCACTCTGTGGCATGTGGAATCTTCCCGGACCGGGGCACAAACCCGTGTCCCCCCGCATCGGCAGGCGGACTCTCAACCACTGCGCCACCAGGGAAGCCCTGTCTGGCTTGTTTTAAAAAAACTACGAATTTTATGTATTTCCAGTTTAGTCTCTTTATTCTAGTAAAATGTTCTATTGCATAGCTGCACTATGATTTTTAAATAATGTATAGAATTTCTACCTACAGAGATTCATAAAATGTTTTGCTTGCTTGGTAACACTGTTGTATAATAATATAATTAAAACCTGACTTACCAGTCCTCCATAGCTAGTGATGTATGTTTCATCTCACTTCTTGAGGAAATCTTCAATAAGCACTGAATTCTCACTTGGTGACAGGTATTGTATTTAGCACTTAGTTCTGAGTTCCTTGAGGATGGCAACTGGGCTTAGTCTCAAAGACTCTCTGGGGCTGGCCCAGTGGAGATGTAATGAAGCTTTGGATGAAAGAGACAGATTTAAAGTAAGGCCAATAATAACTAATGAAACTGTTCTTTGGGAATCAAAACTAAATAAAACAAACCAACGGCTTCTGAGTTAGGCTTTCAGGTAACTCTCTGCCCACTGGACCCAGTTTCTCCATGTTGTGGGTTTGAATCTATTCCTCTACATTGGGTGCAATCATTGTCTCATTGCTCCTATTTTCTAAGTGGAATTAAATGCCTCTGTCTCCCTGTGACCATGGTAAAAAGAAGCTTCATCTTGGGAACGTTTTTAAGAGCCTTTCCCCTTGTTAAGAGAGTTTTTAAATAAAGGTAAAATCATGATTCAGTAAATATAAAATGAACAACGTGAAAGATTTTATTTAACTCATTAATTAATGGGGAAATCAGATGTTACCACAGGTTCAAAGGAGAATTTTAAAAACCACACACAGATACAGGCCATCAGTAACGCTGAAATGGATTTACAAGTAGATATAAAACTGGTCAATAACCACTGGGAGATAATCAGCTGTGTTTCACTGGACAAAATTCATTTGCATTTCAGTGGACAAGAGTCATTTGCATTACAACCTATATTAGTTTCCTAGGGCTGTATAAGAAGTACCACAAACTAGGTGATTTAAAGAAATTTATTGTCTCACAGTTTGGAGGTTAGAGGTCCAAAATCAAGATGTTGGCTGGGGCTTCCCTGGTGGTGCAGTGGTTGGGAGTCCGCCTGCCGATGCAGGGGACGTGGGTTCGTGCCCCGGTCCGGGAGGATCCCACATGCCGCGGAGTGGCTGGGCCGGTGAGCCGTGGCCACTGAGCCTGCGCGTCAGCCTGTGCTCCGCAACAGGAGAGGCCACGGCAGTGAGAGGCCTGCGTACCGCAAAAAAAAAAAAAAGAAAAGATGTTGGCTGGACCAAGCTCCCTCTGATGCTGTAGGGGAGAATCCTTCCTGTTTTCCCCAGCTTCTGATGGTTTGCTGACAATTCTTGGCATTCCATGGCTTGCAGCTGTAGCATTTCAATCTTCGCCTCCATCACAACATGTCGTTCTCCCTTTATGTGTCTCTATTTCTATGTCTTTTCTCTTTTTATAAGGCCATCAGTCATATTAGATTAAGGGCCCACTGTACTCCAGTATGACTTTATCTTAACTAATAATACCTGCAGTGACACTGAGGTATTAAGGGTTAGGACTTACAACGTATGTTTTGAGGCAACACAATTCAACCCATAATACTACTCGTTTTCTACAAGTACAGAATTGTAAAATAGCTCAAAGGTAATGAAAGACATGACACCTAGTAACTGTTTTTTGCCCATTTCAGTCTTTCACAGTTTTTCCTAATACTCATCCTAGGTTGCCCCCAAATGTGGAGATCTTTACTCCACGCTGGACACCACTGCTATGCTTGTTGAAAGGCAGGAAGCTTTACTGTTTCTGGACTAGGTGGGTACAGAGGCCTTTGCTGCAGCTCAGAGGAGCCCCAGTGCTCAATTCCAGGTGCTGCCTTAAGGTTGCCAGGTAACCAGGCACACACTTCTGAGGTGGTGCCTCAGAAGTCTGCTGCAAGGGTGAGGCCAGTGTCTGCGTAATACGGAAGAATAAATCTGACTCCATATTAGATCTGTTTCTTTTACTTTAACCTTTGTATTCTATTGCTTTTGCTTCGAGTTAAGAATATTGCCTATAGCCTGAAATACATAGGACAGCCCATTCTCAAAGCTCTGACCTTTCAGGGCACATACAACACTTTTCCATTTATATAATCAGTTGCAGAACAGAGAATAACACTTGTCTTGTTGGAGGTTTACAGGAACACTGTGACCTGACCTACCTACGCGGACAGCTACAAGAACAAAGGATTCCTACACCAAGAAGTCTGCAACAACCAACAACGCCCCTCCCTCAACCTTGCCTTTAAAAATGTTTTTCTGAAATCCTTCAGCGAGCTTGGGGTTTTGGGGGCATGAGCAAACCCCATGGTTTGCATGGCCCTGTGATAAACCTTTCTCTGCTCCAAACTCCGAGGTTTTGGTTTGGCCTCGCTGTGCGTTGGGCACACAAACTCGCATTAACATCTGCTCTTCCTAAAATGGCCAAACGCTATCCTGTTCTCTGTCTTAGGGGCATCCACTGTCTGCTCTGCCCTTCCCACACTCCATTCCTTTCCTGGCCAATCTCTCAAGGTGCCTGCAGATAGTCTCGCTCTCTTTCTCCCCGCTGGGGTGAGAGTCAGAGGATGAATTTCTCTAACTCATCCTTGCAACATATATTCACTGCCCCTGTACAGGGAAAGCTGTGATGGGCTTTTGCCATCAGAAGACGCTGAGTCAACAGCTGTGCTGCATTTGGAGACTGGAGAACAGACTGGTGAGTCTGAGAAAGGTTGATGTTGAATAACAGGGGTTTCCAGCTCAGCTTGGGTTAAGAGCAAAGCACTCCATTCTGATGATACCAATTTTATCATGCTGCTGCTTCAATTGCACCCCTCACATAAAACTGCCTCCTCTTCTCTCCCTCCGGCTTATCCTTCTCTGGGAAGCAATGGCATCCAATTGGTGAGCACAGGAGCCCAGTTCCACTACTTTTGACATTTTTCCAACTTCTGTAGGAAAACTGGGCCTGGTGGTGCTTCTCAACCAGTTCTGCTTGTCCCCAGTGGGTCATTTCATTAACCCCTGACTGTCTTGCCAGGCTTTTAGCAATCTGTGTGTAGCTTGACATTTGTTGTTTAGAAATGCTTTGTCATCTTTAACGTATTTAATCTTAGCAGCTTGATGACATTTTTCCTAGTGAATACTCATTTACCTAAATAGATTCCCAAACCCCTCCAAGACCCCGAATCTTTACTTTAAAACAGCTGTGTAAAAAAGTGATTCAGCTTCCTTCCCCCACAGGTGGCATTTGGCAATGTCTGGAGACATCTGTTATTGTCACAACTGTGTGGCTGCTACTGGTATCTAGTGGGTAGAGGCCAGGGATACCACCAAATATCCTACAGTGCAGTAGACATGCCCCTGCACCCCTGACAAAGAATCATTAAGTCCAAAATATCGACAGCGCTAAGGTTGAGAAAGCTTCTTTAAAAGAAAGAGATAATTACCTTTTAAAAAATTACAAAATAATGCATGATCCTTATGAAAAACATTTAAAATAAGACAAGCTAAAAAGAAAAATGTAAATCTCACAAAAGTACATTTTCTGCTAAGGTTAAAACTTTTTTTCCTTAAAGATATGTTAAGAATAATTTGAATCCTTTCTCATTCCCAGTAAAACCTAGAAGCAAAATATTTATTCTTGTTTTTTTGTAAAATGCAAGGAATTGAAGCAAGTTGGCCCAAGTGTTTATGGGCTAGTAGGAGGGAAAAGCAAAGTTACAAATAAGGACTAAAGCTCTTTCTTTAATGCACTGGACTGATTCCAGATGTATTTCTAGATATGAAATGCCACCAAAAGTGCAGAGCCAAGAACCTTGCCATAGGTGTAGGAAATTCCTTGGCTTCCTGCTTCCCAGTGAGCCGCTGGAATGTGAGAACGCGTTAGCAGTAGACCATGGGGCTTCAGTAGTAGGAGGAGGCTGGCTATTGGCTATTTTTAAAATGGAAGGCTTCTAAAATAGTGAGATGTTAAAATAATAACCTGTGAAAGGAGAGAAGCCCTTCTGTGGAGTATAAAGCCAGAGACAGTGTGGCACCAACCTGGGAGTGTCTCTGAGTGACGTTCTGGCCACGTGGGAATACAGGAAAGTGGGTGGCTGAGTGTACATGGGGACTCTGTCTGGCAGCAGCTGAAGGAGCTGAGTGTGAGCAGACGAGTGTGGTTAGAGAGAGAAGCAGACGCAGTGAGCGCCCTGCTGCTCCGGAGTATCTTGGAGAAAGTGGAGTATTGAGGGGACCAGACACATTTCCTCACCAAGAACTTCCTGAGCTCCCAGTCTGTGGCAGACTGTGCAGGGCTGGGTGTCAGGGGGACAAAGATGAATCAGGTTTTTGTTAAGTGGAGAAAGCCATAGAGTTCGCTGAGTCTGGGCCTACTTCTTTACTTTCCTAAACAGGAAGTTGCCTGCTCTTGAAATTTAGGGCCAGTGCAGAAATTTTAGAGCTGCTTTTCTTCGACTAGGTTGTATCAACATAATTAACTGAGACTGAATCTAGGCAGAGGCTGTCAGAAGTTTATCAAAAGGGCTTTTTCTTGTAAAGGAAGCATGATGGGACAGGTTGGTGCCTCTTTGTGAATTAAGTTCCCTCAGCTAAAAAGTGGTTCAAGCCTCAAGCTGTATAAATGGAAATGGCTGCAGATAGCAAGGCAGATGTAAATAAAAGCAAGTCAGCAAAGGAGGAGTGAGAAGCTGAGGTTTGAGATCCAGGGTGGAGTGGAACTAGAGTAATAGCTTGTTTAAATTAAAGAATTTAGGTGACATCAGTGTGGTTTGTAACAAGACACTCTATACTTGTAATCTACCCAATGGCTATGTAATTAAACAAATTATTATGGAAAATCTGAAACATAAATACAAGTAGAAAGGATAGTATAAAGAACCTAATGTACTCATCACCCAGTTTCACCACTTTTTAATAAATGGCCTATTTTGTTTCAGCTCTCCCCCCACCTACTCAATTCCCCAGTAATTTTGAAGCAAATTCCAGACAATTTATTATTTCATTTGTGTATATTTCAGTATGTATCTCTAAAATGACATAGAATATAATTTGAATTTCAGGTCTTTGTGTAGTGCAGAGCTATGCTCTAAAATAACACTGTAGATATGAAAACATGCTGAAGAGAAGGGAAAGTATCATCTCCTCAGAAAGGCTTCACCTGCTCCTTCCCAGGCTGAAGTGAAGGTCCTGCATCTGTGCTTCCTTGGTGCCCTGTGCATACCTGGATCACTGCCCCCAACACACTGTGTAGAAATGATTGTTTGCTTGTCTGTGTCTTTGCTAGTGTCACACTGATATTTAATACTCGGTAAAAATCCATGCACTCCCCACATTTCCCAGCCTCCTCTGGAGTTAGGTTGGAGCATGTGACCACTTCAGGCCAATGCCCTGTAAGTGGGACTAATAGGCCATTTTGCACCCAAGCCTTGAAAAACCAGTGTTCCACCTCCATGCTTTTTCTTCCTTTCTTGTGGCCCTGGAAGCCACGTGTGAGATGGTGGTGTTCCAATACGGAGGGAGCCTGAATCCCTGTGTCACTGGATGGACAGGAGTCTTACTGGCCTAAGGACTCCTAGGCCAGTAAGCCATAGGACTTTGTAGGAGTGAGAAATGAAATTCTGCTGTGCTAAGCCACTGATGTTTCAGGGTGTATTTATTAACTTCAGCATAAGATAGCCTAACCTCACTAATACAAATTAGACTGAAACTTCCTCTAGGTCAGCGGCTATGTTCTCCATTACTATATCCTTGGTACGTCTCATTGTGCTTGGCACATAGTAGGTTCTCATTAAATGTTTGGCAGGAAGGAAAGATTAAAAAGAAGGAAGGAAGGAAGAAAAAAAGAAAGGATGAAAAGAAAGAAGAGAAGAAAGCAAGTAAGCTAGCTTGCTCGGAAGTGCCAAGATTAAATATGAGTTCAAAATTTCTGACTCTTTGGGGATGATAATAGTAAAAACCAACCAACCAACCAACCCATAGGGCTCTCTTTCAGAAGTTTTCTGAAGCCCTATCCTAAGAAGTGTATCCTGTACTATTGCTTTGTTTTGCTGACTGATACATATACAAAACTAAGATTTACAAGTTAAGTGTCTCATCAGTGCTACATTCCTACATTTGGGGACTTTGTATCTTCTTGTGCTCACTGGCACCACCTCCCTCAGCCCTTCATCTGTCTCTCTGGTACCCTGGCTCAATGCATAGCTCCTCTGTGCCAGACAGGTTCCAGGTGCTGCAATGTAGGAGTGGGCAAGAAAAGGCACAGGCCTTGTCCTCTAGTGAATGGCATGACAGTGCTGTGGGTGCACTGGAGGGACCCCAACTTATCTCGGGCTAAGAGGGAGGGCTTTCTGGAGAAAGCATCTCCAGCACATCCTGGAGTAGAAGTTAGGGTCAGGGTTGCATCGTCAGTGCCTTGTTGTGTCTCCGGTATCCGACTGTCTCACCTCTTCTTTTCCTCCTTGCCCTCCTCTCTACTTAGGTTTTTCTCCTAAAACCTAAGTGGTACTTTGTGTACTTCCTCCTGCACCTGCAGGGCGACAGATGATCACACAGTGTCTCTGGTGAAAAAGTTCACAGTCTAGTTCCCAGCATTTGCTACAGATCGCTGGGAGATGTGCTTCCAGGGATGGTGTGTGCATGTGTGGTGTCAACAGCCATCAACGTGCTGGAAGGCAGCTGCACTCTGCAGGGACTCAGGGAACCAAACCTGATGTTACTACCCCTGTGCCTGGAAAGGGAGTCGCTGGGAGACAGGAAGGGAGGAAGTTTCCACCGTAACCACTGTGTCATCTTCATTTCTCATCCTCATACATATTTCACCAAAAACTTAGTAATGAGTAGAAACTTAGTAATGATAGAATTTCCCAGTCTTCTTTTTGGCTCACCTAGAAAAGATGACCACATAGCTCCAGAAAATGTCTGTGTCCACGGAGCACTGCAGGTAATCTCCTAAAGCTGGTTTCAGCAGTTACCTAGCTAGGTTTGGTGTTAGGAGGGGGTTTAAAATTTTTTCAGTGAAATATGGTTTGCAATACCCTGCAGCTCCCATTAGCTTTAGCCTGACCCCTTCAGCATGTGAGGATGGGTCTGAACAGCTGGGAGCCTCATCCTAGATGAGGCCATGAAGAGCTTGGGACCAGGCTGGGCTTTATCCGACGATGCTGCACCTTTTTCTTCTAAGCTGGCCCATTCCCTGTGGCTAAAGCTAGAAGCTTAATTTAGCAAATGCCAGGAACTAGGTGGCCTTTAAAAGAAACCATCTTCTGGTTATCTTTGGCAAAAGTAGGAACACTTTTAAAGAACCCACTTTTGCATTTGGCCCATGTTTGGGAGCAAAGGCCTATTATGTTGAGGGATGTGGGAGAAATTGCAGGGATATTCCTCCCTGACTCCTCCTTTGCTTCTCTCATTTAAATCCAGTGATGGATCTCAGCTTCACTGCCCCACAGAGAGAGAATTTCCAGAAGGAGGGAACGCCTACTCTTTTTTAAAAATAGTTGTTACTGTGATGTTGATTCTGCCATAGTACACAGCACAGAGCAGCAGTGAACACTTGGTGTTAAAGGTAAACATTTTTCAAAAGTGAGTTTCTCGAGGCTACCATCACCCTGATACCAAAACGAGACAAAGATGTCACAAAGAAAGAAAACTACAGGCCAATATCACTGATGAACATAGATGCAAAAGTCCTCAACAAAATACTAGCAAACAGAATCCAACAACATATTACAAGGATCATACACCATGATAAAACAGGATTTATCCCAGGAATGCAAGGATTCTTCAATATATGCAAATCAATCAATGTGATACACCATATTAACAAACTGAAGGAGAAAAACCATATGATCATCTCAATAGATGTAGAAAAAGCTTTTGACAAAATTCAACACTCATTTATGATAAAAACCCTCCAGAAAGTAGGCATAAAGGGAACTTACCTCAACATAATAAAGGTCATATATGACAAACCCACAGCCAACATCGTTCTCAATGGTGAAAAACTGAAACCATTTCCTCTAAGATCAGGAACAAGACAAGATTGTCCACTCTCACCACTATTATTCAACATAGTTTTGGAAGTTTTAGCCACAGCAATCAGAGAAGAAAAAGAAATAAAAGGAATCCAAATCGGAAAAGAAGAAGTAAAGCTGTCACTGTTTACAGATGACATGATCCTATACATAGAGAATCCTAAAGATGCTGCCAGAAAACTACTAGAGCTAATCAATGAATTTGGTAAAGTAGCAGGATACACTTTTAATGCACAGAGTTCTCTTGCATTCCTATATACTAATGATGAAAAATCTGAAAAAGAAATTAAGGAAACACTCCCATTTACCACTGTAACAAAAAGAATAAAATACCAAGGAATAAACCTACCTAAGGAGACAAAAGACCTGTATGCAGAAAACTATAAGACACTGATGAAAGAAATTAAAGATGATACAAACAGATGGAGAGATATACCATGTTCTTGGATTGGAAGAATCAACATTGTGAAAATGACTATACTACCCAAAGCAATCTACAGATTCAATGCAATCCCTATCTAACTACCAATGGCATTTTTCACAGAACTAGAACAAAAAATTTCACAATTTGTATGGAAACACAGAAGACCCCGAATAGCCAAAGCAATCTTGAGAAAAAAACGGAGCTGGAGGAATCAGGCTCCTGGACTTCAGACTATACTACAAAGCTACTGTAATCAAGACAGTATGGTACTGGCACAAAAACAGAAATAAAGATCAGTGGAACAGGATAGAAAGTCCAGAGATAAACCCATGCACATATGGTCACCTTATTTTTGATAAAGGAGGCAAGACTATACAATGGAGAAAAGACAGCCTTTTCAATAAGTGGTGCTGGGAAAACTGGACAGCTACATGTAAAAGAATGAAATTAGAACACTCCCTAACACCATACACAAAAATAAACTCAAAATGGATTAAAGACCTAAATGTAAGGCCAGACACTATAAAACTCTTAGAGGAAAACATAGGCAGAACACTGTATGACATAAATCACAGCAAGATCTTTTTTGACCCACCTCCTAGAGAAATGGAAAGAAAAACAAAAATAAACAAATGGGACCTAATGAAACTTCAAAGCTTTTGCACAGCAAAGGAAAACATAAACAAGACCAAAAGACAACCCTCAGAATGGGAGAAAATATTTGCAAATGAAGCAACTGACAATGGATTAATCTCCAAAATTTACAAGCAGTTCATGCAGCTCAATATCAAAAAAACAAACAACCCAATCCAAAAATGGGATTTCTCCAAAGAAGATTTACAGATTGCCAACAAACACATGAAAGGATGCCAACATCACTAATCATTAGAGAAATGCAAATCAAAACTACAATGAGGTATCACCTCACACCGGTCAGAATGGCCATCATCAAAAAATCTAGAAACAATAAATGCTGGAGAGGAAAGGGAACCCTCTTGCACTGCTGGTGGGAATGTAAATCGATACAGCCACTATGGAGAACAGTATGGAGGTTCCTTAAAAAACTACAAATAGAACTACCATATGACCCAGCAATCCCACTACTGGGCATATACCCTGAGAAAACCATAATTCAAAAAGAGTCATGTACCACAATGTTCACTGCAGCTCTATTTACAATAGCCAGGACATGGAAGCAACCTAAGTGTCCATCAACAGATGAATGGATAAAGAAGATGTGGCACATATATACAATGGAATATTACTCAGCCATAAAAAGAAACGAAATTGAGTTATTTGTAGTGAGGTGGATGGACCTAGGGTCTGTCATACAGAGTGAAGTAAGTCAGAAAGAGAAAAACAAATACCGTATGCTAACACATGTATATGGAATCTAAAAAAAAAAAAAGGTTCTGAATAACCTAGGGGCAGGACAGCAATAAAGACACAGACGTAGAGAATGGACCTGAGGACACAGGGAGGGGGAAGGGTAAGCTGGGACGAAGTGAGAGAGTGGCATGGACATATATACACTACCAAATGTAAAAGAGATAGCTAGTGGGAAGCAGCCACAGAGCAGAGGGAGATCAGCTCAGTGCTTTGTGGTCACCTAGAGGGGTGGGGTAGGGAGGGTGGAGGGAGACCCAAGAGGGAGGAGATATGGGGATATATGTATACGTATAGCTGATTCACTTGGTTATAAAGCAGAAACTAACACACCATTGTAAAGCAATTATATGCCAATAAAGATGTTAAAAAAAAAAAAGAGGAAAAAAAGTGAGTTTCTCCTAGCTACCAATCTCTATGATATAGTATGAGGCTTAAAGATGTAATGAAGTTATTTCTAGAAGATAAAAATGGGTAATTTACTTTACAGTGGTCATAAATCTTTAACGGCAACATATTTTTATTTAAAAAGCATATTACTCTGAATCTATTCTACAGACATAAAATGTCCCAGTAAATAAGAATAGATGTATGAAAGATAGCAAAAATATGAAAATGAAATATCAACGTCTATTGATAGAGAACAGCTGAATAAATTATGATTCATCCATGCAATGCAATATTACACAACTATTAAGAAGACAAGTTTGATCTATGTATACTGCCCAGGAAGATGTTTATAATGTTGTTATGAGAAGAAAAAGTTTGCAGAGTGCTTTGTATGATATGATGCTATTGTTTTTTTTAAGGTGCAAATCCCACATTGTGAATATATGTTTGTGTGAACCTAGTGACGAAAAGATACACACCAGTCTTTAACTCTGATTTTCTCTTGTGGTTGCTGTGGGAGCAGAGCTGGAAAGAAGTTTATTCATTTTCTTATAAACCACTTTTGTGTTGACTGATTTGTTTCAATGAGCATGTTATAGCAAAAGTTAATCATGGAAAGGCTTAATTTTAAATTAGAATATAAGTATAATATATGCATTGAGAGAAAAATGCAACATGAATCTTCTTGTTGCTTGTAAATCTTTGCTTACAAGTGGTTTTTATTCTAATAGCTTGTGGATGTCAAGTTCACAAGTATAAATCTAAAGTGGGTACTTTGGATGACAGGATAAGCCATGCAAATTTAGAAGGCTTTGATCTAAAGAGAGGGAAAAAAACTGGGAAGGGATATGATTTGGGGTGATTAAAGTGAGGCCATATATTATTAAAGGGGTGAAGTGGTATAGTAGCATTGTGGGCTGCCAATGCCCATAAAGGGCCAATCGTGTTACTTTCATGTTGCGAGAAACTTGTCTGATTGGTTCCAAGGCCCAACAGATGAGTTGCTCAGCTTACAGACATAGTTTCTGAAACTACAACACTTATTGTGAGAGACAAGGCAAGGAATAGATGTGGAGAGGACTTGGGGAAGGGGCTGGATGGGTGGTGGCACCCTGATTTCTACTGTGAAGAGGCATGGGGAGAATTTTACAGAAATGAAATCTTTACTCTGAAGTGCAGCATTCAATGCCCCTCTTCTCACTTCACTACCCTTACGATGCCTGTCTTAAGGATTATTTGGTAGCAAGAAGCAAAAGCTCATTCAAATGATCTCAGGTGAAAAAAGGATCCATTATAAAAGCATAGGACAATCTCATCAAACCTAGCTGCAGGAAGTACAAGTGGGCCTCCTAGGCATTGAAAAATGGTCAGACAACTTGTCTGCATGGGGGCCACCCTGGCATCTTTCACATCTGCTTTTTTTCCTTCTTTCATTATCTCTCTCTCTCTCCACTACTGGCTTGCCATGGCTGCTCTGATGCCACATGACATCTCAAAGGTCAATGCCAGCATCTCTAGGCTGTAGCTTCTGAGTCTCTTAGTTCAAGACCACAGGACCAAGCACCTGATTGGTTGCTGGCCAGCCCATGAGTTAGCTTCCGAGAAAGGGCACCAGCAGGTAGACAATTGTCCACCATGTCCGGCGCATCTCATGCCTCTTCCCCCACCACATCCTTTCACTTATTTTCCGTTCAGATCTCTGATCATCCTCAAACACTTAATTTATTCTCAAGCCTCTTTGCCTTTGCTCAAGGTGTCCCCAAAGCCTGACATATTCTTCCCCCATTCTTTGCCTCTCTCAAGGCACCTCATACTCTCAGACCTAGTTTAAATATCATCTCCAATATGTAACAACCAAAAATCTCAATTCGAAATGAATTACCTCTTCCTCTGGGGCGACCACAATTTTTATTTATACTTCATACGTCCTGCTTGCGTGCCTGTGCATTTACTTCTCCACCTTCCCTCCCCCAAATGGGGGCACGTCCTGCTTATCTCTGTACCCTCCAAGCCTTTCCCAGCAGCAGCAGGAGGGGCTCATAGCCGTTTCCTGAATTCAGGTGCCCTATAGCTTAAGTGAATCATGCACATCTGGATTTACTTCCTCATTAGCATCGTCATAAAATGACAGAAAAGATTTCACCATTCTCTGTTAAATTCAGAGAAGTCACCATGTACATCTGAGATGAATTTTCCTCATCAAGGCATGAAAAGATATAAGGACAACCATGATTTGCACTTTTATTTTCCAGAAAAAATGAAAAGTACCAAAAAGGTGGTTTTTCAATGAGTTCTCAATAAATCAGAATTATTTAAAAATTAGCACCCTTATGCCCAATCAGGTTTCCTAGGGTTAGGTCTAAAGTTGCTCAAAGCTTCACTTGGGCAGTGTAAACAATGGTAATTACTTCTTCAGTGTCTGTAGTCTTTTGTTTGTTGGTTGGTTTGGTTTTTGGTGCTGCCAGAGTGATAACAGTGCCAAGTCGGCCCAGATAAGCTACTGTCCTTATTATGTCATATTCTCAGGAAATGTCATTCATTCTTGGCCTTCTTTTCCTCCCACACCCCACATTCAACCCATCAGGAAATCCTATCCTCAAAGTACCTGGGGAGTCTGGCCATTTCCTGTCCCTTTCACTGTGACCACAGACCCTTTTACCGAGATCACTGCAAAACCCTCCTAACGTGTCTCCTTGTGGCCACCCAGTCTATTCTGGGTACAGTGGCAACACAGATCTCTGAAAACACAGGTCAGATCTTGCCACTCCTTTGTCCACAATCCCATTTCACTAGAAGAAAATTCAAGTCCTTCTCTAGACTGACTGGGTTCTGAATGACCCCTCCACTTGCTTCCCCGACCAAAGGCCAAAGGTCCTAAATCAAGGGGTTACTAGGACTATGCTCCCTCCGAAACCTCTAGGGCAGGATTCTTCCTTTGCCTCTTTCAGCTTCTGGTGGCCCAGACGTCCCTTGGCTGTGGCAGCATCCCTTCAATCTCTGCCTCCATCTTCACGTGGCCATCTTCCCTCCATGTCTGTGTGTCTCCACATGGTGTTCTCCTTGAGCGTCTGTGTCCAAATTTCCCTCTTCTTATAAAGGCATCAGTCATTGCATTAGAGCACATCCTAATGACTTCATCTTAACTTGATTACATTAGCAAAGACCCTATTTCCAAATAGGTCACAACAGATCTTTTTTTTTTGTGGAGGGGGTGGGGGGTGGAGAGGATGACACAATTCAACCTGTAACAAACACACACCAGGCAGCTTCCGCTCCCCCAGTTCTCTGCTTGGCCCACTCCTCCAACTTCTTCAGGGTTTTGCTTACACATCATCTTCTCATAAGAGTATCTTTCAATGATGCCTCTTCCAGTGACCCCTTTTAATACTCCAATCTGCCCCACCTCTCTGCACCAACTTCCAATACCTTTTACGCTGCTCTTTTTTCCTCCCATCACACATATTATCTTTTAACATACTAGGTAATTTACCTGTTGAGTATGCTCATAGTTAGCTGTCTGTCCCAACACCACCACTCCCCTGAGCTTGAGGAGTGGGGGAGATCATCTTTGGCTGTTATTCACTCATATATCCCATCTCCTACTACGGTGCCTGGCACATAGACACTCAATACATATCTGTAGAACTAACTGACTGCTTTTGTATTTTTTAAAAGGAAAATGTATATCTGTATTTTTGGAGGTTCACTATTTTCTAGCAGTATTGTCTATCTAAAAGAAAGTTAAATTTCAGGTTGATGCCATATTGAAGCACAGTATGCGATTAAGACTTACGTGGGGCTTCCCTGGTGGCGCAGTGGTTGAGAGTCTGCCTGCTGATGCAGGGGATATGGGTTCGTGCCCCGGTCCGGGAAGATCCCACATGCCGCAGAGCGACTGGGCCCATGAGCCATGGCCACTGAGCCTGCGTGTCGGAGCCTGTGTTCCACAACGGGAGAGGCCACAACAGTGAGAGGCCCACGTACCCCCCAAAAAAAAAAAAAAAAAAAAGAAGACTTATGTGAACCTTTTCTTAGGCCCTTTTCCATATATTTATTATTTGTTCTGGGTGCTTTAAGAAATGGCAATCCATGTACTTACATTTCTCAATCCCATACTTAGGACAAAATATATAATAGTCTTGGGTTGTGGTTTCAATTAGCATAGCAAACCCAGTACATACTTTCTTCCTGGCATCTAGATTAAAGAGGCTGTTTTCACTTTCTAGCCCAGTTTTTATTTCTGCTTTCTCTTTTTCTCACTAAAAACATCTATGGTATCCACAATATATTGGTAGGTTAAAAAAGCAAGTCATCAGACAGAATCTACATTATTATCCCATTTTTGCAGATTAAAAACAATGTAGGTATAGATCATATATGTTTTAATATGAAAAGGAAAGAGTCTGGAATCATACACATCAAACAGGATAGGGAGAGACTTTATACATTTTTATATTGTTTGGATTTTTAATAAAAAATGAATAGGTATTACTGTGGTAGTAAAAAGATTAAGAGGCAAATAAAAATCAAAAAATGCCTTCCTCAAGAGAGTGAGTTTTCCATGGCAGAAGGAACAAAGCTGTTGGATACTGAACACAGCATATTCTTCCATGAGGAAACCTGAGAAAGAAACTTTGTGCTTTTCTATTTACTGCCCTGGAAGCCAATCATAAACACGAATACAGAACTCAGCCATGTCTTTAAAATGTGTTCTGAAAGGCAGGAAAGAGATATACAGTACCAACTGGTCATCACGGTGTGGTGGGATTGCATTGATTTTTTTGTTGAGTATTTTGCTTTTATTTTTATTTTTTACTGTATTAACAACATGCATCCACATAGATGATGTTGACCAGGGATAGGAATGTCTCGGTGCCCCGCTGACTCCTGGGTCCAAGGAAATCCTTTCCTGCCACATGGAGATGAGGGTCTGCGTTCATGGGCTCCGACACAGCAGATTCACCCCTGGGCATTCCTCCTGGGAGGGGAAGCCACTTTAAGGCTCCAGACACAAGCCCCCACTTTAGAGATATGGAAGTTCTGCAATCTCAGGGCTGCTTCCTAGCCCAGAGAGGATTTGGGAAAGGGACTAAATTGAGGAACCCACCTCTCTTCCTGTTGGGTTCACAACCACCCCCCACCCCCAAAGAAGTCATGTATTATATAAGTGGGCCACGTGGGCACCCTGAGCAAGGTGATTCTTGAAATGGCAGGGCCCAAACTCTAGAAGTGTCCATTGTTCAGCCTCTCCAATTCCAGCAACGCAGTACACTTGGCAAGCTGGTTAACTGCCAGAGTCCAGAGACTAGTGTCTCTGGCAAAATGAACTCTGGGTTTGATATGGAGATTGCCAAAGCAGAAGTTGTGATAGCGCTTCTCAAAGGCTGGCGCGTGCCTCACCATCACCCGGGGAGCTTCCCCTGCCCCACCCACAGTCTGATTAAGCAGTTCGCACTGATGAAATAAAAATTCGTACTCTGAGCCAAGTCAAGGAAAATTTAAACATAAAAAGTTTTCTCCGCTCTTTGGCTTCCTCTCCCCCCTCTGCTGTGCACTGTGTATCTGCAATTAAGTATCGACCAAACCTCCCACTGGCAGAAACACCTGCTCAACCATAAAGAACATTCTCCTACCACCAACAAGACAGCTCCTTAAAGATAACATTCCTTCTTAATCTTGCAAGAGGTCATGACCACCCATCACTTGGTGCTTGCAGATCTGGATTGTACAAACTATCTACATCCACAGCCCTCTGTCTCAAAAACCTATAAAACTGTGCTTTGACCTCAAATGAGCAGAACAGTTCTCCAAGATTTCTGAGAGGCTGTTCCCAGGTTATAATCCTTAAATAAAACTTAAATAAAACTTCTAATTTCTCTCTTAGATTGACATTTTCGTCGATAGTACTCTGGGCCTAGGAATTAGAATTTGAATAAATACCCCTATACCGTTTTTCAACACGGGCTCTCGGACAGGATCCTCCTATTCTGCATAAATTACTTGCCCTTAGCGTCAGACTCCACAAGTTTAAGGAATCGGTCTCACAAGACGCCCTCACTTCAGATGCCAGCTGGGAGTCCAGGTCCCCAGGCCCCCCACACTTCTGTACGATTTGGCTACAAATTCAAAGGTTCTCATACCAACCCCCTCTCCCCCGCCATTTTCGATAATTCACTGAAATGACTCATAAAACTCTGGAAAGCCCTATACTTACAATTACAGTCGTCCTTCAGTATTTTCAGAAAACTGGTTTCAGGAGACCCCACAGTTACCAAAAGCCACCGACGTGCACGCCCCCGACCTAAAATGGCGCGGGGCAGTGACTACAGTAAGCCTTCCCTATGTGCGGGGTTTCGCATCTGCAGATTCAACCAACCACTGACCTTCAATTAGTAGCAGGTCGAATCTGCTGATGCGAAACGTGAGGTTATGGAGGGTCGACTGCACTGCTTTATTATAAATGACACAGCTCAGGATCAGACAAATAGATCTATAGGGGAAGTAGGAAGTAGGGCGCACAGAGCTTCTCTCCGGGTGTGCCACCCTCTCAGCACATGAAATGTTCACAAATCTAGAAGCTCCCAGAACCTCATTATTCAAGAACTCTTATCCAGGCTTCGTCAGTGGGCACAATCGATTAAATCATTGGCTGTATGTGATTGAACTTGATCTACAGCCCCTCTCCTTTCCAGGGGGTCAAGGGTGGCACTGCAAGTTCCAGTCCTCTAAACACGTTTAGTCTTTCTGTTGTGGCCAGCCCCTCCCCAGAAACTCAGGGCCCACCAAGAGTTGTGTTGCCAGCACACACTCAAGTATGGTTCAAAAGGGGTTTGTTATGAATATCAAACATGATAGCACTCAGAAAATTCCAAGAGTTTTTAGGATCTCTGTGCCAAGAACCAGGGACAAAGGACAATATATATTTTTGTTATACTCCACCACCCCTCCCTGCCCCCACATGATTCTGATGTGGGTGATTCTTACATGTTAAGAACCACTGTGTAAGAAGATATTGATAACACTTGAAAACTCTAAGTACCAGCACCATTTTGGTAGGCAGAGAATTTTTTTTTTTTTTTTTTTTTTTTTTTTTGTGGTACGCGGGCCTCTCACTGCCGTGGCCCGTCCCGTCGCGGAGCACAGGCTCCGGACGCGCAGGCTCAGCAGCCATGGCCCATGGGCTCAGCTGCTCCGCGGCATGTGGGATCTTCCCGGACCGGGGCACGAACCTGTGTCCCCTGCATCGGCAGGCGGATTCTCAACCACTGCGCCACCAGGGAAGCCCAGAGAATTCTATTTTTGATGTAGGCTTCTCTCTCGCTTATTATGCCAGTCCCTCCTCTTTGCTAAAGTCCTTCAAGACACAGTTGTAGCCCATCTTTCAGTCCCCATGGAGCTCCCTCTTATTGGTGTTCCATGGTGCCGGACTGATTTGTAGAATTCTCTTTGGCCCATTACATGTTTGCAGTGCTCCTTAATTCTTGTGTGTGTCTGCCTGTCTCATCTCCCCAGCTGTCTATGGATCCTGCCTTACTCTTTATTAAGTCCTAATGCAAGATTTCTTATCTTTAGAGCATGGTGCTAACTCAAAGGAAGCTTTCAATAAATGCTTAATGGGAATAAGTGAAGATATGAATGCTGGGCCTAATATAGTAGGAAGGTGCAGGTGTCTTGTGTTCAATTTGGATATCATAAATTTTTGCCAATCATCTGAGTGAATCCAACATTATGATTAAAGTCCTTACCTTGAATCGGGTAATTTGTAATGAATGTCTAAGCAGAACTCGTACTTTGGAATGACCACAATGAAGTACCAGGCAACCAACTTGGGGGACATATCAGTAGGTATGATGATCGGTGGAATGATAACTAGACTTGAAATCAGAGAATGTAGGGTCACAGCTTCCATCTGTCCCCTGCTAACTGTGAGGCCTTGGGGCAAGTTGCTTGCTTGAGTGTTTCATTCACTTACTCATTATTTCAACCATCCATCATTGAGAACCTATTGTATGCCAGGGACTGCACTATATACTTTATACGTTATCTCACTTAATCAGCATGACACCTCTCTAGAGCAGATAGGCATCTTCCCTATTTATAGTTTTGTACTTGAAGAAAAATCACATTTCTGTGTCCTCCTTGGCAATTGCACCTTTCAGCCTCCAGACTTCCTTCTCAGGGTTCCTGAGCTCTGAACCCTGGAGCAGTTATCATCATCCTGCTTGGCCTCTGAGGCCTCAGAGTCTAGAAAAAGAGCTCAAGCTTAAATAAAATTTTAGCATTGGAAGGAATGTGAGAGGTGGTCTAATTCACCTGCATTCAAATGAGGACTGGAGCCAGGGTCCCAAATCAGGGAATGGGAGGAGACATTTCCAGAAAAGCTTCCAATGCCCTGGGTCTCTCTCATCCTGGCTTCTCCCCACTGCCTTTGCGTTGACGTTGTGGCAGACAGAGGGCCGTAGGGAGTGCTATCAGATCCAGGACATTAGCAGAGGCTGGCAGCTCTTAAGTTTCCATCCAGACTCCAAGGACTAAGGTGGAATCAAACATGGTCCTTGCTTGGTGTCTTCATCCTAACCCGTATTTCCATTTCTCCATCAGGCTAACCAATGTAAACCAACCAAATCTATGTGTCCTGGCCGGGGTGGGCTGGGGTGGAGTATAGATGTGTTTGTCAGAAGAAACCCTTGAATGTTCCTGAAGCAGATGTAAGTTATGTGGTTCTCAGCAAAAACAAAGGGTTTCCCTTCAACTCTGACCACTGGTAAGGTTAGAAGACCAGAGTTGAAAAAAGGCAGAGTTAAACTACAGCTTGGCTAAACAAAATAAAGACACAGTGTTTAACTCTCACTTCAAAATGTATGAGCATTTGTTGTTATGTTAAAAAAACAAATCCTGTGGGAAGTGTAGTTACATGGGACTGGTTTGGATAGACTGCATGACTTCCCTCACCCCCAGAACAAAACCAGCCAACAACAACAAGAATCCTACAGCTGGAATGTATTCTGGATTTCTAATCTGAATATTTACCCGTGATTGTACTTTTTTTTTTCCTCACAGCGTTCCCATACACATAAGCATACATTTGAAATCAAGACCCCAAATCCCTTGAGTAAAACCTATTTCATGAGTCACACTTTTCATCCAATTCAAGCTTAGCGGCTTGAAGAAAAAAAAACACTAACTACAATCTAAATTCACAGGCAAAGCCATCAACTCCAGTTGACTCACCAAAGTCTTATTTTATGAACAAGAAGTACTTTCTTTTGCATGTGGGCTCACATAGGAGAGAGCTCTGATGATGCAAATGTTGTTTCTGTTGGACTTTGGAAGGAGTCAAGTGACCTTTCTGTCGTGTTGTTGTTAGCAGCAGATTTGCCCTCCAGATTATGTTGGACATAAGCTGATGTTAAAAATCATTTTGCTTTCCCAGGGTCACCCAGGTCACAGGCAGGAGAGGGGACATATGGCACAACTTGAGGAAACATCACTGCCCAGTGGGGACCAACCACATAATTTTCTGGATGAGCCTGATGCCTAGCAGGACTATAGTTTTTGGAAGAGCACATTTCTTACGTTGAACTGAATTTTGCCTTGGGCTTGTCCTGTTGCTCAGAAATAAGACACTCTCTGCAACAGGCCCTGGAGAGGTCTCTGCTGTACATTTGCTTCAGGGCTTTTCCTCAACTATCTTCGCCTGAACAAACAGAACTGCAGTTCTTGGCTTCCTGCCCATCTGGAGTGAGGAAGCATCCTGCTACATCGGCAAGATATCAACCAGAGTTTACAGGAAAGTGAACAAGAATGGCCTCTTATCCACGTCTGGAGAAAAATCCCTCCCAGGATTTGAGGTCTGCTGTGAACCACAGAGAAAACACCTTATCGGTAGGTAAGGGAGACTTCCCGTCATTCTTATAGCATTGTCCCCTCAGTCCAAATGTCATGCACACTTTAGAACAAGCCAAAGCCTTTGCTAAGAGGCGAGAAGGAGGTAGGCGAGCAATTCGTCATTTGTGGTCAAAGTGGTGGGATTTTTTTTTTAATTTATTTTATTGAAGTATTGATTTACAA
>NW_006792921.1:1930336-1931921 GCF_000442215.2 Lipotes vexillifer | reverse complement strand
CCTGCTGTACAGCAAAGTGATTCAGTTATACATATATAGACATTCTTTTTCATATTCTTTTCCATTATGGTTTATCACAGGGTATTGAATATAGTTCCCTGTGCTATAGAGTAGGACCTTGTGGTTTATCCATCCTATATGTAATAGTTTGCACCTGCTAATCCCAAACTCCCAGTCCATCCCTCTCCCCATGCCACTTCTGCCTTGGAAACAAAGTGGTGGGATTTTAAAGAATCCTGATGGTGTTAACAATCTGACCTTTAGAGGTTGCCTGCCACTGAATGGGCACATCTAGATGTTCAGTGAAGTGAGTGTTGCCAGACTTCCAAAGTCTTCAGCACAGGGTGGAAAGGTAATGTGGAAGCTGCTAGGGTGAGGCAACGGGGGTGTGGGACTTGGAGCGTACAGGTGGGTCCTGCCTTACGACCCTCAAGGTCAGTTCAAAGCAACAATAGCAGAAGCAGCAACAGTGGCATTCAACAGTGACCTATGTGGTCCCAGCTCTCAATTCAGACATTCGTGCTTATGGGCCCCTGAGCCTGGTACTGTTGTGGGTAGGCAGAACAAATCTGGTTCCTGGAGGATCTCGCAGGTTTCATGTCTTAAAACATCACTAGTCCCATGTTCTGCTAATTAGCAACCAACAAGCAGCCACAGATGTTGCTCACTACCATGCGGTAAATTGAATGGATAACCAATATAACAATGAGTGTCACCTGAGCATCTAGTATTATGTACCAGGGCTTGAACTAAGTGTGAGGATTCATTGAACCTTTCCAACAAGCTTGTGAAGTTGGCACTCTTACCAACCCAACCTTTCAGATGAGGATACCAACGCTCAGGGAGGTGAGGTGACTTGCCTGAGGTCATGCAGCATTGCATGCTGGGCATTTCTGGCATGTAGGCAGCACTGCGGGGGTGGGTCACCATGTCCATGGTGGCCCCATAGCTCAATTTACAGAGAGAGCCTTTGATGATCTGCCCAGTAGGGAAGGCTGATCTGCTGCAGCATTTCAGAGCTACTGGATAGTGGATCCTTGAAGGCAGGGTCCAGGCATGTAGTAGATGCTTAATAAACATTGATAGGGACTTCCCTGCTGGCGCAGTGGTTAAGAATCCTCCTGCCAATGCAGGGGACGTGGGTATGATCCCTGGTCTGGGAAGATGCCACATGCTGCAGAGCAACTAAGCCCAAGTGCCACAACCACTGAGCCTGCACTCTAGAGCCCAAGAGCCACAACTACTGGGCCCATATGCCACAACTACTGAAACCCACCACCTAGAGCCTGTGCTCTGCAACAAGAGAAGCCACAACAATGAGAAGCCTACGCACCACAACAAAGAGTAGCCCCCACTTGCCGCAACTAGAGAAAGCCCGTGCACAGCAGCAAAGACCCAATGCAGCCAAAAATTATAATTCAAAGAAAAAATATTAAAAACAGCAAGGGAGGGCTTCCCTGGTGGTGCACTGGTTGAGAGTCCGCCTGCCGATGCAGGGGACGCGGGTTCATGCCCTGGTCTGGGAGGATCCCGCGTGCCGCGGAGCGGCTGGGCCTGTGGGCCATGGCCGCTGGGCCTGTGCGTG
>NW_006792921.1:1899164-1930308 GCF_000442215.2 Lipotes vexillifer | reverse complement strand
AAAAAAAAAAAAAAAAAAAAAAAGCAGCAAGGGAAAAACAAAAAGTAACATACAAAGGAATCCCCAAAAGGTTATCAGCTGATTTTTCAGCAGACACTCTGCAGGCCAGAAGGTAGTGGCAGGATATACTTAAAGTGATGAAAGAGGAAAACCTACAACCAAGATTAACTCTACACAGCAAGGATCTCATTCAGATTTGATGGAGAAATCAAAATCTTTTCAGACAAGCAAAAGCTAAGAGAATTCAGCACCACCAAACCAGCTTTACAACAAATGCTAACGAAGCTTCTCTAGGCAGGAAGCACAAGAGAAGGAAAAGACCCACAAACACAAACACAAAACAATTAAGAAAATGGTCATGCATGTTCATAATAACCTTGAATGTAAATGGATTAAATGCTCCAACCAAAAGACACAGACTGGCTGAATGGATACAAAAACAAGACCCATTTATATGCTGTCTACAAGAGACCCACTTCAGACCTAGGGACACATACAGACTGAAAGTGAAGGGATAGAAAAAGATATTCCATGCAAATGGAAATCAAAAGAAAGCTGGAGTAGCAATACTTGTATCAGATAAAATAGACTTTAAAATAAAGACTGTTACAAGAGATAAGGAAGGACACTACATAATGATCAAGGGATCAGTCCAAGAAGAAGATATAACAATTAGAAATATTTATGCACCCAACATAAGAGCACCTCAATACATAAGGCAAATGCTAACAACCATGAAAGGGGAAATCGACAGTAACACAATAATAATAGGGGAATTTAACACCCCACTTACACCAATGGACAGATTATCCAAACAGAAAATAAATAAGGAAACACAAGCTTTAAATGACACAATAGACCAGATAGATTTAATTGATATTTATAGAACATTCCACCCAAAAGTGGCAGAATACACTTTCTTCTCAAGTGCACATGGAACATTCTCCAGGATAGCTCACATCTTGGGTCACAAATCAAGCCTTGGAAAATTTAAGAAAACTGAAATTGCATCAAGCATCTTTTCTGACCACAACACTATGAGATTAGAAACCAATTGCAGAAAAAATCTGTAAAAAACCACAAATACATGGAGGCTAAACAGTGCGATACTAAATAACCAAGAGATTACTGAAGAAATCAAATAAGAAATTAAAAAATACATAGAAACCAATGACGACAAAAACACGACGACACAAAACCTATGGGATGCAGCAAAAGCAGTTCTAAGAGGGAAGTTTATAGCAATTCAATCTCACCTCAAGAAACAAGAAAAATCTCAAATAAACAATCTAACCCTACACCCAAAGCAACTAGAGGAAGAAGAACAAACAAAACCCAAAGTTAGTGGAAGGAAAGAAATCATAAAGATCAGAAACAGAAACAGAAACAGAAATGAAGAAAACAGTAGCAAAGATCAATAAAACTAAAAGTTGATTCTTTGAGAAGATAAACAAAATTGATAAACTCTTAGCCAGACTCATCAAGAAAAAAAGGGAGAGGATGCAAATCAATAAAATTAGAAATGGAAAAAGGAGAAATCACAATTGACACTGCAGAAATACAAAGGATTATAAGAGACTACTACAAATAACTATGTGCCAATAAAATGGACAACCACAAAGAAATGGACAAATTCTTGGAAAGGTACAATTTCCCAAGACTGGACCAGGAAGAATTAGAAAATATAAACAGACCTATCACAAGTAATGAAATTAAAACTGTAATTAAAAATCTTCCAACAAACAAAAGTCCAGGACCAGATGGCTTCACAGGTGAATTCTATCAAACATTTAGAGAAGAGTTAACACTGTTCCTTCTCAAACTCTTCCAAAGAATTACAGAGGGAGGAACACTCCCAAATTCATTCTATGAAGCCAACATCACCCTGATACCAAAACCAGAAAAAGATATCACAAAAAAAGAAAGTTATACACCAATATCACTGATGAACATAGATACAAAAATCCTGAACAAAATACTAGCAAACAGAATGCAACAACATATTACAAGGATCATACACCATGGTCAAGTGGGATTTATCCCAAGGATGCAAGGATTCTTCAATATATGCAAATTAAACAATGTGATACACCATATTAACAAATTAAGGAATAAAAACCATATGATCATCTCAATAGATGCAGAAAAAGCTTTTGACAAAATTCAACACCAATTTATGATAAAAACTCTCCAGAAAATGGGCAATAGAGGGAACCTACCTCAACACATAAAGGCCATGTATGACAAACCCACAGCAAACATCATACTCAATGGTGAAAAACTGAAAGCATTTCCACTAAAATCAGGAACAAGGCAAAGATGTCCTCTATCGCTACTCTTATTCAACATAGTTTTGGAAGTCCTAGCCATGGCAATCAGAGAAGAAAAAGAAATAAAAAGAATACAAATTGGAAAGAAGACATAAAACCGTCACTGTTTGCAGATGACATGATACTGTACATAGAAAATCCTAAAGCTGCCACCAGAAAGCTACTAGAATTAATCAATGAATTTGGTAAGGTTGCAAGGTACAAAATTAATGCACAGAAATCTCTAGCATTCCTATACACCAACAGCAAAAAATCAGAAAGAGAAATTAAGGAAACAATCCCATTTACCATTGCAACAAAATTTATCATTGCAACAAAAAGAATAAAATACCTAGGAATAAACCTACCTAAGGAGGTGAAAGACTTTTACTCAGAAAACTATGAAACACTGATGAAAGAAACCAAAGATGACATAAACAGATGGAGAGATATACCATGTTCTTGGATTGGAAGAATCAATATTGTGAAAATGACTATACTACCCAAAGCAATCTACAGATTCAATGCAATCCCTATCAAACTACCAATGGCATTCTTCACAGAATTAGAACAAAAAATTTTACAATTCATATGGAAACACAAAAGACCCCCGAATAGCCAAAGCAATCTTGAGAAAGAAAAACAGAGCTGGAGGAATCAGGCTCCCTGACTTTAACCTATACTACAAAGCTACAATAGTCATGACAGTATGGTACTGGCACAGAAACAGAAATATAAATCAATGGTACAGGATAGAAAGCCCAGAGATAAACCCACGCACATATCGTCACCTAATTTACAACAAAGGAGGCAAGAACATACAAATGGAGAAAAGATGGCCTCTTCAATAAGTGGTGCTGGGAAAACCAGACAGCTACATGTAAAAGAATGAAATTAGAACACTCCCTAACACCATACACAAAAAGAAACTCAAAATGGATTAGAGACCTAAATGTAAGACCGGACACTATAAAACTCTTAGAGGAAAACATAGGAGGAACACTCTCTGACATAAATCACAGCAAGATCTTTTTTGATCCACCTCCTAGAATAATGGAAATAAAAACAAAAATAAACAAATGGGACCTTATGAAACTTAAAGTCTTTTGCACAGCAAAGGAAACCATAAACAAGACGAAAAAACAACCCTCAGAATGGGAGAAAATATTTGCAAATGAGACAATGGGCATAGGATTAATCTCCAAAATATATAAACAACTAATGGAGCTCAACATCAAAAAAAAAAAACCAATCCAATTAAAAAATGGGCAGAAGACCTAAATAGACATTTCACCAAAGAAGACATGCAGATGGCCAAGAGGCACATGAAAAGAGGCTCAACATCTTATTAGAGAAATGCAAATCAAAACTACAATTAGGTATCACCTCACATGGGTCAGAATGGCCATTATCAAAAAATCTAGAAGCCATAAATGCTGGAAAGGGTGTGGTGAAAAGGGAACCCTCCTGCACTGTTGGTGGGAATGTAAATTGTTACAACCACTATGGAGAACAGTATGGAGGTTCCTTGAAAAACTACAAATAGAACTACCATATGACCCAGCAATCCCACTACTGGGCATATACCCTGAGACAACCATAATTGAAAAAGAGACATGTACCACAATGTTCATTGCAGCACTATTTACAATAGCCAGGACATGGAACCAACCTAAATGTCCATTGACAGATGAATGGATAAAGAAGATGTGGCACATGTATACAATGGAATATTACTCAGCCCTAAAAAGAAATGAAATTGAACTATTTGTAGTGAGGTGGATGGACCTAGAGTCTGTCACGCAGAGTGAAGTAAATCAGAAAGAGAAAAACAAATACCGCATGCTAATATATATACATGGAATCTAAAAAAAAAAAAAAGGTACTGATGAACCTAGTGGCAGGGCAGGAATAAAGACGTAGACATAGAGAATGGACTTGAGGACAAGGGAGGGAGAGGGGGAAGCTGGGGCAAAGTGAGAGTAGCATCGACATATATACATTACCAAATGTAAAACAGGTAGCTAATGGGAAGCTGCTGCATAGCACAGGGAGATCAGCTCAGTGCTTTGTGACCACCTAGAGGGGTGGGATAGGGAGGGTGGGAGGGAGGCTCCAGAGGGAGGGGATATGGGGATATCTGTATGCATATGGCTGATTCACTTTGTGGTACAACAGAGACTAACACAGTATTGTGAAGCAATTATACTCCAATAAAGAGCTATTAAAAAATAATAATAAATAAATATTGATAAATGATGAACTGCTTTTCTGACCTTACTGGTCCCCCAAACTCCCTTCCTGGAAATGAGGGCTATTGGCTGGCCCACTGGAGGAGTCACAGGATGCTCTCTGGAGCCTGCATTGGAAAGGT
This sequence comes from Lipotes vexillifer, assembly GCF_000442215.2. Taxonomy (NCBI): domain Eukaryota; kingdom Metazoa; phylum Chordata; class Mammalia; order Artiodactyla; family Lipotidae; genus Lipotes; species Lipotes vexillifer. The sequence goes on along the minus strand of NW_006792921.1, from coordinate 1,925,625 downwards.
GAGGTCCTTGAGGATGGCCATGCGGAGCCAGGTTGGCCTCAAAGGATTGAGTTCCCAAACTCCCACCGAACAGCCAGCTTCACCTGAGCAGAAAGCTGGGTAGAGAACTAGACTGGAGATCCTGAAAAGGTCCTGAACAGCCAGGATTATCCCTTCTTTTCCTCTAAAGGCTAGAGGAAGAGGACTATAGGCCCTTTAACTCACAAGAAACAGTCAAATCAAATGAATTCTGAATAATCTAAGAATGAGAAATCATTGAGCACAAAAACAGGTGGGAAATGAAAAGTGTTTCATGTACATTCTCCATGCTCAGCTTTGTAGGTTGTAGGTGATCTATGTAAGCAAGAACCGAGTGGACTTTTCTTTTGAAACTAATATGTTCCCATTACCAAGTAATGCCCTTTTATAACAGTCAGTATGTTAACACAAGGGCACCCCAGTTTCACAAAAGAATGGAGCTTTAAAGTTAACAAAATGTTTTGTAACTGCTACACTAGCAGAGGAAATTGCTTCAGGGAATAAGAAAATGCAAAGAACCACTTGCAGTGACTTCTAAGGCAAAAAATACAATACGAATGCAAAATACTTCCCGAGTGGTTTAGTGAGACTATACCTTAGGTATTTAGTTAAAGCAACCTGTTAGGACAAAGTGAATTTCCCCAGATTAAGACAGTTTACCGGGAACCAAGACATTTCCCATGGTCTGGGGAAGGATTGGACACAACCCATATCCCATTGGAAAGATCCCAGGACCGTGAATAGACAAAGCTGATTTCTTCCACAGTAGGGCGAAGGGACTGAAGTTTCAATAATGCAGGTGTTAATGCTCTGTGTGCCATGTGGTCTGGGTGGTGGGGCACTGTTTTTCATAACTGGGTGGTTCTGAGTGACTGATTCTTCGTTTTGTCGCTATTTGTGCCGTGCATGACAATGTGTCACGTCTTCCCCAGCATTGGTTTCCCTGTTGCTGACTCATCATGAAGAGTTTGCTTTGCTAGTTTACTCTGACCGCATCAATTATTTTTAGAACGACTTTGGGCAGGCACTACACTGGGGGAGAAATGAAAGAGGGGCTTGGATGCGCTCGTCTGCTCTTTAGTGGCTAATTTTGCCATCATCACATCGCACGTCGGGGAGTGGTGTAGCCTGGTGGCTAAGAGTGTGGGTTCTTGGGAAATATAGCCTGGATTCTCCTCCAGCCCCATCACTTACAAATTATGGGGCTTGAGGCCCCTTGGAGGGCCTGCTGAGCTCCTGCTCCTGAGGTCCCCTCAGGTGGGAAATCAGCCTTCCTTTTATGAGTTGATCTCCATCAAGCGCTCAGAGCAGTGCCTACCTTTGCTGACTCCCCAGTCCGTGTTCATGGTCATTGCTGTTGTTATTCAGGAGTCCACTGTATAACGTCTTTGTCTGAAGTTCAAGTTCCCCATTAGTTTGCCCTCCCTCACAACCTTATTTCTCAGTATCAGCTCTTCCTTATGCCAGACCCATCTCTCCCACATTTCCCCTTAGCCTAGACTCTCCTTGTTTTACTCATTTGTGCCTTTTCCCCTTTGTTCTTACTTCTTATACCAACTCAACCCTAACTTTTCTTCCTCCTTCATTTTCTCAGTCCTTCCAAACTGAACCCAAATCCCCACTTAGGCTCCATCATACCCTGCCTCGCTCCTCCCACCCTTCCCATCTCTCCCTTCTCCTCAAGCTTGTGGCTTATCTCTTGGCACACACATGAGTGCTGTTGATTGGAAGCCAGCGTACATTTTCTTGCCTCTTTCAAGGACCTCCTGAGAAAGAACACCGGTCCTGCAATTGTCAACTTTTGCTGAGGCTTTATCTCCGTTCTTGTTTTCCCAGGTGTAACCTGGCCTTGGAAAATAGTCCTACTTAGCCGAAGGGTGCAGGAGAGGGTTTCATTCATTCAGTCAATGAATATTTATGGAGCACAAACTAAATGCTTGGTATAGAACCAGGCATCTATCATTCCTTCCCCACAGGAGTTCATGTCTTCTGGAAATGACATTGAAATATATATTAAGTGTTCGAGAGGCAGCTGTAGGCTGGCTTACCTGGATGAGCGTGGCACCTTGGCGGCAGCCTCACTGGAGACTAAATACTGGCTTTGCCACTAACTGGATATATGACCTTGGGCAGATTGCTGAACTTTAGAGACTCAGTTTCCTCACCTGTAAAAATGGAATGATAACACATACTTCCAGAGTTACTATTTTCTATTTTCCTGTATTTTCTACTGGTCTTGGGCTTCCACTCTGTGGGGTAGCCCAGGGATGGGTGTGTGGCTTGGAGGGCCTGGTTCCTTAAACTTGCCAATGGTGGTACCTTAGTTTCCTCACGCTGTAGAGTCTCAGTGTGAAACTGCAAGCTCTGGGATAGATGCTCAGTTTTCAGAGTCTCTTTCCTCCTCCTCCCCTCCAAGCTGGTGTGTAGGTCTAGTGCAGTGGTTCTTAATCAGCAGTGATTTTGTCTCCCAGGGGACATTTGACAATATCTGCAGACACTTTTGATGATCATGAGTGGGGGAGCTGCTGGCATCTAGTGGGTATAGAGGCGAGGGATGCTGCTACATATCCTGCAGCACACTGGACAGCCTCCCTCAATAAAGAATTATCTGGTCCCAATGTTAATAGTGCTGAGGTGAGGAACCCTGGTCTAGTGGGTAGTGTACGGGACAGCATGACTTGGGTCCCCTTGCTGCCTTCTGTGGCTCAGTGGTCTGCCAGGCCTCTGCTCTCGCAAGCTCTCCACCTAGGCTCTCTCTGGCCTGGCAGACCTCTCTGAAGGTCAGTTTTCACCTCTCTGGTGGGGTCGACTCACCCCTCAACACCTCAGCTCTTTAGCAGGTCTGTTCTCTCCACTCCCCACACCACACAGGAACCAAAGGAGGTGCAGGAATACTGACTCAGGACCCTTCTCTGCTTTGCAGGACGGCAATTTGACTCTGCTGTGCTACCCTCTGGTGGCATAGTGATACTCAGCCCTGGGAGTCACTTCCTGGAGTCCCTGTAAAAAGCAAGTTCTGAAGCCTTCCAACTCCCCACCCCAACTATCAAAAGCCCACACCTAGTGCCAAGATTTCTGTCCAGAGTGGGAGGAGGGGCAGGACCCATGGATCTGATTGTTTGTTTCCCCCCGTTCTTTCAGAACTGGAAGGCTTTCTTTTACTTTCCCATCCTTTCTGGCTCATCCACCCCTCTGGGTTGTATTCTTGTCCTTCCCAGATGGCATTTCCTTTCTCTCTTTCCTGGAGCTCTGGAATGTCTGCGGGGAACGTGACTGTGGGAGTGGAATAAAAACCCACACCATCAATATGTTCAAAATATTATTCATGTTATATAACATACGTGGCATATGTTCTTTCTAGCATATAGTCCTAGACCATCCTGGGCCCTCCCTGAGCGTCAGCTTTTCCCTCGCTATGGGAACGGAGCAAAGGCAGTGAGTGACAGGACTGCATCTCCTCAACACTCACCCGGGAACAAATCATTCCTAGGTTTCTCCTGAAACTCATTCTTCATTTCCCTGACTTAGGAAGGTGCCCTCTGATGAGGTCACCTGGCTTGTTCCTAGACTTTGAGCGACAGTAGGGCAGGTCAACACCTGCCACTATTTGCCTGGTTTATCTTTTTTTTTTTTTTTAATGGGAAAGGCTGCAGCTTTTCAGCCTTAATAAAAGAGTATTAACTGCAGTCACCTCATGACAGGAGTTGAGACTTTGACCATGTGTTTTATTTAACAACCACCCGCTGCTATGCAGATGCTGATCTATCTTTGGGAAACGTGTCCCAAGAAATCAATTGCACTAATCTTACTGTGGACTCCTGAAATCTTAAAATAAGAAAAGATATACATATACGTACCTATCTTAAGAAAACAGTTTCGTTACATTATAATTTCTGATTTCAGTAATTATGACTTGGCAAATTTAGTTTTCATCGTATAAGAGGCAAAATGCAATTAAATGGTATCAAGTGTAAAAGAAAAATATTTTCTTTCCATAAATCATTTTCAAAAAACCCTTAGGACTTCACATGCTTTTAATGGTTTTTGTAATTTAAAACTCCTGCTTATATCCCTTTATCTTTATGAAGGTGATTTTAAAAACACACAAGTGTTCATTTTATTATAAATTATCATTTTATGAACATCAGAATTGCAAACTTGCAAACTTGTGTTCATGTTTATATGTCAACATGCTTAAGTGCCAGCAGATGTTCTGTGATCAATAAGGCACAATTTATACACATTATCCTGAAGTGTCCTTGGCTGGAAATGTTGGTTGGCAGTATCCAAACTATGGCTGAATATGAGTGATGATAACCAACAAGAAGGGTACCATCCACATGGCTATTGCGGCAAGTCTTATTTTAGAGGGGAAGTAAAGTAGCTATTGATTGAGTTAAGTTGGTAAAAGCTCAACCATGATTTTAAATAGAATGGTGGGTCCAGTTGGGAGTTTAATTGTGCTAAAATTAACCTTTGTGTTGCAAGGGAACTGCAATTGCTAACAATCTTGCATTATTTCACATAAAGTTTGCTCCTGAAGTACACTTAGACCTAATAAAATGTCTGAAATGTCTTGTTTGCATTTGTCGTGAGCAAACAAAATACACCAGACCTTTCTTCTGATGTCTGGTAATCTCACCGAGAATAGAGACTAATGCAATTTATTAAATATCTTGAATTTGGGCTGCTGTTTCATCCTAAGTCAATGGTTTCCAGCCTTGACTGGTATTAGAATCACCTGAGGAACTTAAAAAAGTTAAACAAAAATCGGTCAGACCAATCAAGTCATCTTTCTGGGGGTGGGTCCTGGGCAAAAATATTAAAAAATATATATGCTGGGTATTTTTAATGTGCATCTCTCTATTAGAACTTCTGCCCTAGGTGAAATATACCTGACACGTAGTCTTGTTAAGGAAAGCTTTAAGTAAGTAGTTCAACTAGTGTGCAATCAAATTAGTTTCTATTGTAGTTTTATTTTAGCTAAAATTCAAGTAGCATTAAGAAAAATAATGTGTGTAAGATCAAAGGAGGGTGTAACTTAGGTTTTCCCTGTTTCCAGAGCATTCACAAAAACAGGTGAGTCTGATTATGATCATCTGGAAATCTCTGAGTTAATCAGTCCATGGGGATGATGAGAATCTATCTGGTTCTCAGTGGGCCCTTTCTTCTTTTGCTCCTTGTGAGGGTGGAGTGATTTCTGACGGACTCCCTGAAAGAGTTAAAAGAATTCTTGATCATGAGTGTAAAGAATCAGGTTCTGAGTCTCAGTCCCGCTGCTTCCTGGTCCCGAACCAGGGCTGTGGTCTGTTGACTCCCAGCATCACCTGGGAGAGCTTAGAAATGCCAAGTCTTGGGCCCCATGCAGACCCACGGAATCCGACTTCTGCATTGTGACAAGATCCCCAGGGGATTCTAGGCACATCTAGAGCAAGTCGGTGGATCCCTCTGAGCCTTACTTTCCGTATCTTAGCAATGGGGGATCTCCTCTGCTTCCTCACATGATATTTGAGAACAAATACATGATATAAAAGCACTTCCATGGGCTTCCCTGGTGGCGCAGTGGTGGAGAGTCCACCTGCCAATGCAGGGGACGCGGGTTCGAGCCCTGGTCCGGGAGGATCCCACATGCCACGGAGCAACTAAGCCCGTGCGCCACAACTACTGATCTTGTGCTCTGGAGCCCATGAGCCACAACTACTGGGCCTGCGTGCCACAACTACTGAAGCCCGCGCGCCTGGAGCCCGTGCTCCGCAATGAGAGAAGCCACCGCAGTGAGAGGCCCGCACACTGCAACGGAGAGTGGCCCCTGCTCGCCGCAACTAGAGAGGGCCTGCCCGCAGCAATGAAGACCCAACACAGCCAAAAATAAATAAATAAATAAAAATTTTTAAAAAAAAGCATTTCCATAAATTATTTTTTTTACTGTGGTGTAATATACATAAAACAGATCACTTTAACCATTTCAAAGTGTGTAGTTCAGTGGCATAAAGTATATTCACACTGTTACCACTATTCATCTCTAGAACTTTTCATCATCCCAAACTGAAACTCTGTGGCAAAAACTCTGTAGACAATAACTCCCCACTTACCCCTCCTCACAGCTGCTGCCAACCAACATTTTTTCCTGTCTCTATGAGTTTGACTACTCTAGGTATGTCATATAAGTAGAATCATACAGTATTTGTCCTTTTGTGACTGGCTTGTTTCACTTAACATGATGCCCTCAATGTTCATCCATGTTGTAGCATGTATAAGAATTTCATTCCTTTTTAAGGCTGAATAATATTCCATTCACACACACACACACACACACACACACACACACACACACACACATATATATATATATATACACCACATTTTGCTTATCCATTTATCTGCTGATGGACATTTGAGTTCTTTCTCCCTTTTGGCTATTATGAATAATGCTGCTATGGACATGTGTGTACAAATAATCTCTTTGAGTCCCTGCTTTCAATTCTTTTGGGTATATACCTAGAAGTGGAATTGCTGATCATATGGAAATTCTATGTTTAATTTTGGGAGGAACTGCCTGTGTTTATTGTTCTTTCAGGTAGGCATGACCCTCAGACCATAATAGCAGCACCCCGTACCTGACACTTTGATCTTGAATATTACTGCTGTTTACCTTTTGGGGAGTACCTTGGATGTTTACAAAGTGCCATGTAATCAGTTGCATTTAGTTAAGAGGTAAGAGTAGTTAGATTTTTGAGGCAAGCAACGACTGGACTTGGCTTTGAAAAGCTCAGGCACTAAAGGAAGTGGTGCTGGAGGCTCAGTGGGTGGTTCTCTCTGCAAATCTATGAGGTGTGATCTCAATAATATTTTTTAATATGCAGAACACCATGCCAAGAGTTTCCCCAAAGGGATAAACCTGCCTTCAAGAAGGTTACAATCTTACCCAGGAGAGGTGGGAATGCTGAATTAATACAGCATGGAGTATTTTCAAATATACTATTCAATACTCATGGAAAGTGCTGGGGACTGGGAAGGAGGGATTTGGTATGAGAGAGGCCATCCTCAGCCCCACTACAGTTTAACAGAATCGGCAAAGAATGACTGTGTTTCTAACAGATTGTCTGACTTTCTTCCGTTTTTAATTAAAATAATGTAAAAGTTACTAATACACTTCTGTTACTTCACATACAGCATATCAAACTAGATGGGAGAACAATAAACATGTAAAGTATTTATGTTCCCATCAAGAGAACTGATCATTTAAAGTAAAAATTTCTGTCTTAAGGAATGGGCTATTGGTGGCTTTTGGTAAATAAAAATTTCATTTGGTTTCTAAATATATGTTTGAATTTTATAAATTGTACTTTTCTTACCAAGAAACCTAGTTCAGCTTATTTTTTATATGATACGATTCTATAACTAAGGTGTTAGAAATGGTTATGTTAAACAAATAAATGATTTTAATTAAGGTGCCAACAGGATAATGAACAAATTTCTTCATTGCTGTGAAGAATTCTGAAGTCTTCAATTTTATAGGACATTCCACAGTTATATGCCTGCTAAGGGAAGTGATTTAATTCAAGGATCATTTATGCAAAAGGCACTCTTAGGGTATGAAACTTACACTCTAGTAGGGTTCAGTTAGAAAAACAGAAACCACCTTAAGTATTTCAAGTAGGAAAGGATTTAACAGAAGGAATAAGATGCTTATAAAAAGAAGTTGGGGGCTTCCCTGGTGGTGCAGTGGTTGGGAGTCCACCTGCCGATGCAGGGTACATGGGTTCGCGTCCCGGTACGGGAAGATCCCACGTGCCGCGGAGTGGCTGGGCCCGTGAGCCGTGGCCGCTGAGCCTGCACGTCTGGAGCCTGTGCTCCGCAACGGGAGAGGCCGCAGCGGTGAGAGGCCCGCGTACAGCAAAAAAAAAAAAAGAAGTTGGAAGGCTGACATTGCAAATGAAGTCAGGAGAGGCAACTGCTAGCTTTCAGCTTCGCCACAGCAGTCTTATCACAAGAAACTGCTGGTACCACCCAGATCAGGAAAGTACAAGAACATGCTGCCTGTGGTCACACCTGGTCATAGCTGTCCTACGGCACCCAGGCTGATAACTAGAAAGGAAAACTTAGAAGTTGCTGCGAAACTTCACATCTGCTAATCCCTGAACTTCCAAATCTTGCAGAAGGTCATACATCTCATCGTCAGAATGTATTTCTTTTTGAGAACCATGAAAGAAATGGAGTCTGAGACATATAATTACAAGCCTTTCAGTCCTGGGATATGGGGGAGAGCATGTAAGGGGTGGGGATGAATGCTGGTTGCCAAACAATAATAGACGAAAGAAATGTGGATATTATTCCCATTTTATAGATGAGGAAACTGAGGCATGGGAGTCAGTAACTTGCTCAAAGTCCCAGAGTATGAGATTCAAAACCAGGTCTATCTGATTTCAGTACTTAGAGATATTTAGCAATTATATTGGCAAGTATCTCTCATATGGCAGATAGCTCCAAAACTTAATTTGCTTCCTTGGCTTTAACCCTCATCAGCTCACATTTTTTTAAGCTACATAATTCAAAACAGACCATTACAAAGGGATTATTTGGCAATCTACTTGGTGGTTTTTCCAAATTTGCAAACCTTTTCAACTCCTTCCAGAAAATGCGATCTGCGTAGCTTTTGGAATTAGGGTAAGCTCCCTAGACACAAAGCCTTGGTTTGGTGATATTTTTGGGAGTGGGGTAAAGAATTATTTGTGCCACAAGTCTTAAGTCCAGGCTTAAAGCCAAATCGTACCACAGACAATACGTAAGAAATCTCTAAAACACGTCCGATTTTCCTTATTCTTTGAGTTCCTTATCAGTCTTGGCTTAAGATGAAGTTATAAGCCAAGGAACAAAATTGACATTTACTAATTATGACACCCCGTCCCCAACAAAAAACATAAGTAGAAAAAATGTACATTCATTATAACTTATTTATTCATTCATTACCACACATTAATTACCATGTACCCTGCTGGGTTCATTTATTCATTCAACAGACATTCACTGTGGTGTGTACTGGTTATTCTCCATTTGTTGACTCCACTCCCTTCTCCCCACGCCACACAGATCCATATCTCTACCACTGCTTGAGTTCTGATTGTGCACAGGTTTCTGTGGGTGGTTGTTTCAACTTGCATAGATGCCAGATTTTCTAGATCTTATTGCTGGGTGATCATTTGTTAGCTCATTTGATGAGGCAATGAGCAGCAGTAAAGATTCTGGAGATTATACATATAAACATTGCAACACAGACAAACACTAGGAGAAGGGTTACGGTCAGAGTTTGTAGTATACTTCTGTGTCAGGAGCCAGGAGTGCCCAAATTCAACCAAGAGAATAGATTCCTCCCTTGTCCAAGAGCCCTCAGAACCAGATATGGTGGTATTACCCAAATCACCTAATTTTACTTTTTGTTTGTTAGTCTGTTTCTTTGCTTTCTGGATCTTTTTTAGGAATAGCAAAGATCCCAGAGACTTCTATGGGGAAGTAAAGATGACATTCTTCTGCTAATACAGCTCCCTTTCCCCCTTGTTAGGCCAGTATCATATCTAAAGTGTCTCTACTCGACAGATGATGGGAGACAACCCGGTTGGAAAGAAACAGAAGTGGAAAAAGTGGCATAAGTGGGAAATAGAAGGGGCACAAGTGGGAAAAGAAGGGGCTGTAGTTTGGCCTGGAAATACTAGCTGGATTTGATTTAGAAGCTGTTTTCATCATGGGTGGCTCAGAGACTCTAAAGTTAGCTGGAAAATCTTCTTAACTTTCAATTCTAATATTTGCTCCTTTAGTCCTAATACTTTTAATCTGCTACATGGTTAGATTGTTTCTTTACATTTTTAAGGCATTTTATACTCACCTCTAATATGGCCCCCTGAATAGTAATGTGATAACATTTTATTTTAATTATGTATTTGCTTACTGGTCTGTCCTGTAACTGGACTGTGAGGTCTCAAGGGCAAAAGGTGCATCTTAGTCATCGGTTATCTGAGGCATTTAGCACAATGCCTGACATGTACTATGTCTTAGTAAGGCAGTAAGTTATGAACACTGGTGTTCTTCTATTCCAGTAACCCAGGTATTAGCTGGGGCTCCAGGGCAGGCTCAGTTCTTGGCCTCTGCCCACCAGGGAGAAAGAATTTGGTACTTTTATTGATTCCCCTAAAATAAAACCATAAGGCACCAGTGAGAAATGAATGTTTTCTTGAAGATGATTGCTTTCATTTGTGCGGAGGGTTCACTGCATCTCTCTCTCTTTCTCTCTCTAGTTTTATATACATGGAATCACAGAATATGTACTCTTTTTATAAGGCTTTTTTCCTCTCTATACTGTTATTTTGAGATTTCTTCATGTCATTGCTTGAATCAAAGTTCATTCCTTTTTATTGCTGAGTAGTATTCCATTGCATGGATATAGCACAATTTGTTTATCCAGGCTCTCATTAATGGACAGTTAGGTTGTTTACAGTTTTGGGCTATTAGTGAAAAAATTGTCATATACAAGTCTTTGTATAGACACATATTTCCTTTTCTTTTGGGTAAATACCTAAGAGAAGAATGGCTGGATCAAAAGTAGGTATTTAAATTTTCAAGAAAAAAATTCTTTTCCAAAATGGTTCTTCCATTTTTCATTTCCTCTGTAGCACAAGAGAGTTCCAGTTTCTCCACATCCTTACCAACACTTGATATGTCAGTCTTTTTAATGTTAGCCATTTTAATAGATGTGTAATGATATCTCATTGTGATTTTATCTTGCATTTCCCTACTGGCTAATGATGTTGAGCAACTTTTCATGTGCTTATATGCTATCTGTACATCTTCTTTTAGGAAGTGTCTGGTCAAATCTTTTGTCCACTTTTTATTGGCTTTTTCCTTATTGTTTAGTTTTGAAAGTTCTTTATGTATTCTGGATATAAGTTCTGTGTCTGATATGTGCTTTGCAAATAATTTCTCCTAGTCTGTGGATTGCCTTTTCATTCTCTTAACAGAAGAGCAGAAGTTTTTAATTTTAATGCAGTCCAATTGACCGATTTGTTCTTTTATTAATTATACTTTTGTTGTCATAAGAAACCTTTGCCTAACCCAAGGTCACAAAGATTTCCTCCTATGTTTTATTCTAGAAGTTTCTTTTTTTTTTGAAACTATTATTTTATTAAGGAATCCACTTCTATGACCCATGAAGCCCAGGTTGAGTTAACAGTGCCAAGTTCTGGAGGTAATGACACCCCACTCTGGACTTTCTGGTTATAACCACTGTCTTCTCTCTCTCCCTCAACTGAAAACCCAGACTCATGAGGCCTCAATCCTGCCCTTCTTTTCCTGGAATATGCCAAAGCCAACTATGTAAGAGGCTTTTTCAGAGGAGAAGACAAATTTGTCTTCCCAGAAGACAAACCCTCTACTTTGCTTTATGAGGCAGATAGCAACCCCAAACCATAGACATGTTGGGACCCGCACAGGCCTCAATTAAGAGAAGTTTTATAGGTTTAGATTTTACATTAGGTCTATGATAAATTTTGAGTTCATTTTTATATGTAGTGCAAGGTATAGATCCAAGTTCACTTTTGTTTTGCATATGGATATCTAACTGTTCCAACATCATTTGTTGAAAAGGCTATCCTTTCTCTGTAGCGTTACCTTTTTGCACCTGTCAAAAATCAGTTGCCCATATGTGTGTGTGTCTATTTCTAGATTCTGTTCTTTTTCATTGATCTATTTGTCTGTCTTTATGCCAAACACACTATTTTAATCACTGTAGCTTCATAACAATTTTTACAATCAGAGAGTGTTATCCCTTTAAATTTTAGATTTATTTTGGCTATTCCAGGTCCTTTTCATTTTCATATGAATTTAGAATCAGTTTGTCAGTTTCTACAAAAAAAGCTTGCTGGGATTTTGATAGAAATTGCATTGAATCTATAGACCAATTCAAGGAAAATTGACAGATTAACAATATTGAATCCTCTGATCCACTCTCTATTTATTTAGGTATTTAAAAATTCTATCAGCAATGTTTTACATTTTTAGTGTATAGGTCTTACCTATCTTTTGTCAGATGTATCCCTAAATATTTCACATTTTTATGCTATTGTGAATAGTATTATTTTTCAATTTCAGTTTCTGATTGTCACTAGTATATAAAAGAACAATTGATTTTGTATATTGAATGTAATGTATTCCCAGGATAAACCCAACTTGGTCATGATGTATTATCCTTTTAATATATTGTTGAATTAAATTTACTAACATTGTGTTTAGAATTTTTACTTCTATGCTCATGAGGGATTTTTGTCTTTAGTTTTCTTTGTTTTAATTTTAATTCTTTGTTTAATCCTTCCTGTTTGATTTTTGGGGAAGGATTTGTAGGATTGATCTTATTTCTTCCTTAAATGTTTGGTAGAATTCACCGACAAAGCCATCTAGGCCTGGAGTTTTCTTTGTGGGAAGATTTTTAACTACAATTTCAAATTTTAAAACAGATATAGGTACTAAGATTATTTATTTCTTCTTGACTAAGTTTATGTAATACATGTCTTTCAAAGAATTTTCTATTTCATCTAAACTGTTGAATTTATAGACATAAAGTCGTTTGTAATATTCCTTACTGTCCTTTTAATATCTGTAGAATATATTGTGATATTCACTTCTCCCATTCTTGATATCAACAACTTGTATCTTCTCCCTTTTGGTCCTGACCAATATGGCCATAGGTTTGTGAATTTTATTGATCTCAAAGAAATTTTTGGTTTCATTGATTTTCTCTATTGTTTTTCTGTTTTCTGTTGGGCAAAATAATTTTTTATAGGCAGAGATAAGGGAACGAGTGAAAAATGTCCTGATGATATTTTTGATTTTGTGATAGATTCTGACCTTGATTCTGTTTCTTCTTTTTTGCTTGGATTTGTGCTTAACACATAGCAGGTACTTGGTTACGTGGTGGACCTCTTCTTTTTTTGATTTTCCTTTTAATTTTTAAGGAATTGATTTAATATACCCAACACACCCTATTGACCATTCCCCATTTAGTATTTTGATTGAGCAGAATCATGTACTTGCTAGGATATTTTATGCTTCTCATGATTATGTGATTACCTTGAACTAACCTTGATCAAGTTATTTACCACAGTGCCCTCTGATTTTCCCATTTTTAAGTTGAGGGAGCTGGGATTTTTTTAGTGGGTGATGATCCATGAATGGGTCATGAAACAAATAAGGTAGGTCACAACCATTTTTTGAAAAATGAAATAGAAGTATCAGATGGCTTCACACATAGTAAAGATAAGTATTATCTTGTGAAAGTATTGGGTTGGCCAAAAAGTTCGTTCTGGTTTTTCTGTAAGATCTTATGGAAAAAACCCGAATGAATTTTTGGCCAGCCCAATATTTATGGGGGGTCAGGAGAAACAAGTTTACAAAACACTGGATTAGATCATCTCTAAGGACCATTCCTTTGATTCTCTAATTCCTGTAACGGATGTGTTTCACTTTATCGTTGCATAGTATAAATTTCTACATGCTTCTGAGCAATGTTCTACATGTAAATAAAAAAGAAAAATAGTCTTGTGGTTTGGAAGGTTACGTTTGCAAGAAATTGAAGTGCTTCATCAGACTGGTTCTTCTAGATTTTCACCACAGAACTTGGATTTTAAAATATTTGGTCTGATTAAAACCATAGAAACTTTCTTTAAAAGTTTATAAACGAGCGATTTTCTTTACAAAATTTTAAACATGTTTACTTTCTTTTCAATTTTCTTCTCATCGTTCATGTGTACATACACATCTTATCTGGGGTTTTTTGTTGGTTTTTTTTAGCATAGTGGATACAAAACGTACTTAGTGGTTTCCAGATTTTAAACTATAAGTTAGATGGTTGTGTCTAAGTTTGTGTTCTGTTTCAGCTTCTCTTCCATTATGGTTTATTACAAGATACTGAATATAGTTCCCTGTGCTATACAGTAGGACTTTGTTATTTATGGTTATTTTTTTAAAGCATATATTTATGTTCATGGTCACATTTTCTTATAAAGATTTCTACATAGTGAAAATCGACCCACTTCAGGGTTGTTACAGCTATATAGTATTGAACTGTGTTAATATGTAAATAGCTTGATTTAAAAGAACACAGTAATTTATACAGTCAGGAATGTCTGCATTGACCATCTGTGACAAAAAGGTGAGTGTTTTTTTCAATTAGGCACTGTGCTAGTTTTAACGACTGGCAATCTATGATGTTAGCTGAGTACAGTGCTCAGAAAAGCAGGGATCGATGCCCCTACCCTCAGAGCCATGAAAATGGTTTCTGTCAAGCTGGGATACAGGCCGTGGCAGGGCCAGGAGGGATGCTCAGATGAGGGCTGTGGCCAGGAGAACTAGATCTGGAGGGGAAAAGTCCTTCATAGCCACAAAGTATCAGAGCTAGAAATTGTCTTGAGTACCTCCTAACTGAATCCAACACCCATTTTTCAGATAGGAAACAGGCTCAGGTGGTAACTTTCCCTGTTTATGTAGTGCAGGTAACAAAACTTGGATCTTCTGATTATATGATCTTAGCTTGAAGTTTTAGGAGATGAAAACCATTCAGACACTGGAAATGCAGAAGAGGCAGGAGAATACAGAAGGTATGCAATTAAGAGAAGTCAGACATAAGTCAGGGACTGGGCCATTTTTCCTGGTCAAAGAGAGGGAGGCAGTTGGGAATACAGAGATCTCTCAACCCAGAAAGTAAGGATAGTAGATGTAAGATGACCGTCAGTGAGCTTAGCATTTAGGCAACACGTTTTGGGGCTAGTTGCTCCCTCTATACCAATAGGAGCTGGGGTCATGGCATGAACATGCCCAAGTCTGCAGGGAAAGGTGAATCCTTCTGCTGTATGGTTCTGACAGAGACTAAAGCAAAGAAAGTTCGAGGTGGGGAGAGGGAGCAAATTTCTTCTTTCAGAGAAAATATAGGACACCCTGTTAAGTTGGAATTTAAGATAAACCACAGATAACTTCTTTCTTTTTTTGCGGTACGGGGGCCTCTCACTGTTGTGGCCCCTCCCGTTGCGGAGCCCAGGCTCCGGACGCGCAGGCTCAGCGGCCATGGCTCACGGGCCCAGTTGCTCCGCGGCATGTGGGATCTTCCCGGACCGGGGCACGAACCCGCGTCCCCTGCATCGGCAGGCGGACTCTCAACCACTGCGCCCGTGCGGAAGCCCCACAGATAACTTTTTAAGTGTGTCCCATGTATTATCATAATAAAAGTTTATATATAATAGGCTCAAAATCAGGTTTTTTGGTGCCATATAAGTATCCTGACACCCTTCATGCTTGCACACAGCAAATATACAAACCATTGCTGGAGTTTCATTTCCCTATTTGAATAAATAGCTGATAGTTTTACGAAGGACGCCATTACTAACATGGTCTTGAGGCTGAATATTCAGACTTTTATACATCTCTGTTAGTTTCCAGAATAGTGAAAGTTCACAAGCAAGTTATAGAGCCTGCAAATGGGGAAAACTGCTCCCAGTGTGGTGAGGCCAGGGGATGATCAAAGCTTTGCCGGACAAACACTTCCTGCTGCACCAGTTCAAGATGGAAAGCTGGCTTGCAGTCTGTTGGTACTCAATGGATGTAAAAACATGCATTTTAAAAAGGAGGGAGAGTAGTTTGCTCCAAGATATTTCTATGCTCTATTAAAGTCAGTTCTAATTATTTTAAGGAAAACTGATATGCAAAAATCTAAACTTGGAAAGTAAACACAAGAATTGCTAGTCCTTGAGGAAAAGCATACCAGAATGCTTCTTGCAGCATTGTTTGCAGTGGTTAAAAAAAATTAAAAAAGACAAGGAAAAAACAGAATGTCTATCTAAAGGGGCATGGTTGAGCAAAGCAATAGATGTTCTCCCTGTGGAATATTTGGTAACTATGGCTGTTAGCAAACATAATAAGATAGAATCATGAGTACTGAAGTGAAGGGATGACTGTACTATATAGGTAAGTGAAAAAAAAAGGAATAAAGTGTAAAATAGAACTTGTTTTAATCAAAAGAGTGAAAACAAGAACTAAAATTCCACCAACCCTCAGTAAGTATATGTATGTATTTGTATATATTGTAATGAGTAGAGTATGGAAGGATCCACATCAGATTTTATTAATCACCTGGGATGAAATGGGAGCTGCTGGGAAGATTATTAGCTTTTTTTTGTACCTCTCTGTATTCTCTGGCTTACTACAACATGTGTGTATTACTTATGAAATTAAGAAAAAGATACTATCAAATAAAATTTTAAAATTATATGACATGTAGATTAAAAAAAGATTCACTGATGGGCTTCTTTAGACAGTGGACTCCTTACCAAGCTGATTCTTTCTCATTTCATCATACATATCTAAAATACAGGTCAATTCATAAAATTTCAGTTGACATACAAGTATTCTAGGAATGGACTTTTGCTCTGTGGTATACCTATACCTTTTATCTAAGGAATTTAACCAGAAGTAGATTTTGGCTTACTGGGAAAAATGCTAGATTTTATGAGAAAACTGAGATGAGTTAATGGTAAGAAACTGAGCTTTACCAGGAATCCCAGTACAAAAGCTCTGGCTCAATTATCTGTGAAGCTGCCCAGACGCTCTACATATCTTTATTGCAATGAAGGAACAGTACATGTTTGCATATATTTGTAAAGTCTTATTTTTAGGGATGTGTCCATTTTCTGTTTGTACCATCTTTCAACGAGCCAACATCCAAAGGTCCTTTTTCTCCATATGGAATACTAATTTGGTATTTTATAGGTTAACCCATCACTAAACCTCTGCTGTAGAAAGTTTTATGTACTCAGATCCAAAACCAAAAAAGTATTAGATGCTTTTTTGTATCTTTGTATATTTTATATATTTACTTTAAAAATTATGTATTTTTTCTTTGCATGTTCTACAACTATCACAGATTCTTTTTGGAATAAGAGGCATAAAAGAAAATAAATATGAAACGTATAACAATGTTGTTAATGGGGAAAGGGAAGATGTTCAAGGCGGTTGATAGGTAAATAGAATGAGTGTTATCACCCTTGTAGCTCCCTCTGTTCCCCACTGAACTGAAGTGTTGAGTTGGTTTCCAGCTAATAGGCGATTATGGGGAAGAGGAGGTTTTTGCTTCTAACTTACTGCAGATCACTGTTTGTCAGGCACCTGCCCCATCCATAGGATTGCAAGGGGGGGGAATGTCAATGCCCCAACCAAAAGTTACTGTGAAGACAATGAGATAATAGGTATGAATTGTTCTGAAGTCCTTGCAAATGGCTAGATTGGTCCAAGGAACACTTGTTAATTAGCTGCCCTGTTGGCCTCAAACCCCAATCAAAACAAAACACCCATAGGTATGTATTTAACAATATTCTATTTTGCATTAATTAAAGGTATTTTTCGGTTATATGAGATTTATTAAGACACAAAAAGACTCTGGGCTCCCTCCGGATTAAGTGCTTACAGCTCTGGGAATGAACTCAATGCATTGTAGCGCTTTAAACAATGCAAAGCAGAGCATTTCCTGCTTTGCTTTCCTTCAACATGTGAAGGGACTTGACCCAATCTGTTCCAGGTGCAAAGATGTCTCCTGTCCACGTAGCCCTTTTCAGCCTGAGGTCCTTTCCACAGCTTCCTGGAGGCCTTGCGACTGGACCACTTCTCAGTAGATCCATATGATTTCTAATATTTGGAAGCCATGGGAAACAAATTATCCTTTGGACTTGAACTTTTGGAGGAAATTAAAATATATGCAACTTTTAAAATGCACTTTACATATCTGAAACAGTTTTATGGACACAAGAGAATAATACTGGAATGTACATCATTTGGTTTCCCCATAGTTTGGTATTTTTGAGACTGAAAGAGCTGAAATGTTTTTTTGTGAGATATGTGAGCTTTTCTTGTAATCACAAGATTTAAGAAAACATTTAATTTATTATTCCATTTTTCCAAAAAACAATCACCTTCAGGATTCCTTTCCTTTATGAGAAGAGAAAGAATTCCAGCAAGGACAGCCCTCCTTTAGCAGAGGGTGTGCTGGGCTCATTGGGTCAATGTGAAACAAGCTACACCTGTCTGTGGCTGTATCTGTTCCCTAGCTCTGTTGTGCACTGTTGTATATTCTGTTCTGCACCCTTTAGGGTGGAAGGGAGGGGTGGTGAATACATTACCAAACCATCTTACTATTAGCCAAATAGTACACACACGGACAAAGTCCAGAAGAAGGAACAAAACAGCTCAGGTCTATTCCAACCCATAATGATCTACAAGGCAGAGATTTGAGAAGGTCTCCTTTGCTTTGCTCAATTCACACAAGCTCCGCAGAGGGTCTGGCGTAGGGCTGCCAGATATAATACACGACACCCAGTTACATTTGAATTTCACATAAACAAGGAATGCATGCAGTATTTGGGACATACACAAATTTAGTATTGCATGCATTCCTTGTTTATCCGAAATTCAAGTGTAACTGGGTACTCTGTATTTGTGTTTGCAAAATCTGGCCACCCTAGTCTGGGACCTTACTCCTGGACTCTTGAGAGACCCCACCCCCCACATCTCTTCATTCACTCACTCATTCATTCCACAAACACTTATGGAGCATTTACTCTGTGCCAAGCTCTGTTCTTGGCTCCAAGAAGAGAGCTGCAAATAAGACAGGCAGAGTCCCTGCACGGTCTTAGAACTTTCAGTCTTGTAGGAAAACAGACCAAAAAAAAAAGTTTTAAGAAAGAAAATAAAGAATCAGCAGGATAACTTCAAATGGTGATGAGTGATATAAAATAATGAAGAGTGAGTCTGGCCCAGGTGGCCAGAGAAGGCCACCTGGGAACATTTACACTGACTTGAGGCTTGAAGGATGAGGAAGAGACAGGCATGGTTGGAGCTGAAGGGAGAGCAATCCAGGCAGAGAGAACAGCAATTGGAAAGGCCCTGAGGTGAGAGCATGATTTGATTTACAAACAACAGAAAGGAGGCATATGTTGCTGGATTTGTGAGCTAGGGAGCAAGTGGTTACAAAAAAGGTTGGGGAGGAACTGGGTCAGAGGGGGAGGGAAGATCACAGAGAGCATTGTTAGTGCTGGGGAAATTGGTGCTGATTTATGGTGTTAAAAGGTCACCGTGGGACTTCCGTGGTGGCGCAGTGGTTAAGAATCTGCCTGCCAACGCAGGGGACATGGTTCGAGCCCTGGTCTGGGAAGATCCCACATGCTGCGGAGCAACTAAGTCCGTGCGCCACAACTACTGAGCCCACGTGCCACAACTACTGAAGTCCATGCCTACAGCCCGTGCTCTGCAACAAGAGAAACCACTGCAGTGAGAAGCCCACACTCACTGCAACTAGAGAAAGCCCGTGTGCAGCAACGAAGACCCAACACAGCCAATAAATAAATAAATAAATAGATAAATTAAATTTATTAAAAAAAGAAAAAGATCACTGTGACTGCTCCACGGAGAATGCATTTTAAGGAGGAAAGGGTGGGAGCTGGGAGACCCTTTAGGAGACTCTGCCTCTAGTGGGTGATGATGGTGCATTTGACCGGGGAGAAGAGGTTGATGGGTTTGGAATATGTTGAAAAGCCAGGCTGACTTGCTGGGGTACGGTGTGGTGAGTGGGGCACACAGAGGATCCAGGGTGATTCCCTGAAGTTTCTGGAAGGGAAAACCCTTTCTCTCTTCTCCTTTCCCCCTCCCCTTTATTCCTTCCTTTCTTCCTTTATTCACTGGTTTTGTTTGTCCCGCCCAGCTTAACCCTCCTGATCCTGCTCTTCTGCTGACCTCCAGGCCAGGTTTTCATTGCTTGAGGTGCAGACCTGGCTTTTGTTGCTGGTCGGGGCTGGAGCTGGGGGAGAGAGAGGTGCTGGATTCTAAGGTCAGAGAAGGAGTGGAGGAAGGGGGCCTCCACCACAGCTGACCTTCCTCTGGAATCATCCTTTGTGTGGCCTTCTAAATGTATTGGGTCTTTCTCCCCTTCAGCTATTGTAACTTCACCTATCATTCCAGGCTCCAGAAAGGGGCAAAAGATGCAAACTTGTCTGTTTCATATTTTGCCAAAGAATAGCTACATTTCAAGTAAAAATTCCAGAGAAGAGTGAGAAAAGGGTCAGTGGCTGGCACTCATCCCTTCAAGGGATGAACTACTACTAAGCTTGTAGTAGTTCTGTTTGGATCGTGATTCCAACCAAGAAATTTCTTTGTCATTCCCAAGGTTCAGGAAGAATGGTAATTATGGTAAAAAATGGTAAATATCCCAGAGAAATAATGTATGGAGGAAGGAAAAAAGGGAGGAAGGAAGGAAGGGGAAAGGAAAGGAGAGAGGGAGAGAGAGAGAAGGAGAGAAAAAGAGAGTAAGAGCAAGTTTTCCCACAATAATATCTGAGCAAAAATTTACTGCTTTATTTTCTTAATCTAATGGTGACCAAACCCCACCAGCACAGACATAAAGCAAAACTAGTCTGAGAGCCAGTACTGATTCATATCTGGGAGAGAGGGAGGCAGTGACTTAGCAGGAAAAAAAAAAAAACAAAACAAGATGAGAACAAAACCAAAACCACTCTAACTTGGATTTGATAATGACTCTGTAATGGCTGGTGGTGAGAGCCCAGGAGGGCAGGACTGCCTGCGTCTCCCCACCTTTGCAGCCCTGTGTTTCGTAGAGGATGGTCCAAGGCCAGCGTTCACTGCCTGTACGAGGGGAAAAGGAAGGAGCCAAGAGCACCTCTCTGGGCCCCATTACCTCATGTTTAAGGGAAGGGGTTGGACCAAATGAGCTCAAAGGTCTCTTTCAGCTTCAACACCGTGTTCCCACACGTTTTCTGTTTTCTCTCTCCTGCTTCACTCACACATTTCTCTGTAGCCAACACTATTCTAAAAACTTTCTTCCTTTTCCTTGCCTCTCTTATGTGCTTCAGGCATTGACCAGGGTTCCAGCAGTTTCCGACTTCTGATGTTGGCAGCTTATTATATTTAGACCTTGGGGGAGACAGATAAATAAAACAGTTTGCTTGGTGGGTCAGAATCATGTACACTAAAATCTTCATATTAGTATATAATCAAGTACCAGAGAAAAGATCTGTGAAATTTAGAATTTTAATATTGGTTCCAAAGATGCAGCAGACTGTGATTATCACATCAAGCTTCCTTCTCCATGAAGCCACAGAAAGCTGCTTTCAAAGACAATGGCTACCAAGTTCTGCATGGTTTGGAGACTGGCAGCTGGCCAGGGAAATGGCTCCCTCCCCACCATTTACAGAACTCAGGGTAATTGCGTATGTGTTACTACATAAATGAATCAATCCTCTATTGCCTGACCAGGGCTACTCCTTATTTACATCTTGAAAAAAAAGAGAATAGAAAGAAAAAGCAAAACAGAGTACTAGTCAGGGAAGGTATTATCCTACCAAGCCACTTCAGCCACTGAGGATTTTTGTTTTTCCACAGACATGAAGGATGGTGGTATTTGGGGATAGATCAGGAAAGAATTATCCAAATATTTCTCAAATGTCCCCCTTATTTTTCAGATTATAAATGAAGTAAAGAGGTACCACACACACGGGGATAACAGCCTTCTGACACTGTTGTCACTAGATGACCCACTTAGAATACTTCTGTCTACAAGGAACAGGAAATCCATTTATATTGGGCTTTAACAATATCTTTATTTATTTAACATTAAACCATAATTTTAAAATAAAAACTCTGTGGGTTCAGAGGCTCAGTTGTGTCATCAGGGACACAGTTTTTCTCTTTCTACTCTGATTTATTTTCTTAAGCCAGATGCCCTCAAGGTACCAAAATGGTTGCCATTGTTCCAGGCAGCACACTGTGATGACAGTATATGGCAGAAAAAGGAATGTCGCTTTCTGTCGTATGTTCTATCTGAAGAGAGAGGAAGAGCCTCCCAGAAGCCTTGCCACTGACTCCCCCATTTTCGTTGGTCGTAAGGGCATTATCTGCACACACCCTCCTAGATCCTTTACTAGGTAAGGGAATGAGACCACCATGATTGGCTTAGACCTGTGTTGTCTAGTAGAAATATGTAAGCCACATATATAATTTTAAATTCTCTAGCGGTCCTATTAAAAAAGAAACAGGTGATATTAGTCCTAATAATATATTTTATTGACCCCAATATATCTAAAATATTATTTCAACATACAATTAATACAACAAATGAGTAATGTTATATATTACACATTTTTTAGGCAGAAGTTTTTGAAATCTAGTGTATATTTTACACTCACAGCACATCTCAATTTGGATTGGCCACATTTCGAGTGAGTAAGAGCCACACGTGGCCCGTTGGACAGTGTGCATTGGACAGTGAGGGTCCAGATCTAACAAGATTTATTGTGTGGGTGTTGGGAAGAAGTCCAGCCTCCCCTGAAGTCAGAGCCCCTCAAAGGAGGGTGAACAAAGTTGGGGTTCTCTTAGCAAGGAGGATGAAGGGAAACGGCCACTGGGGTGGCAGCTAACCTCATCTCTCCAGACTGCACCTCTTCCCATGGCCCCTTGTTTGGAGAAAGTTACTCCCACCTACTTAGTCACCAAGAGAAATATGGAATCATTCTGGACTCCTGTCTTTCCCTCATTCCTTCGACAAAACCACTCAGTGAGTTCTGGCAGTTCTGCCTCCTACATGTCTCTTGAACATGTCTTCTCTCCGTCCCCTTTGCCATGGCCATGATTCAGGACCCTCTATCAGAATCCCACCTGGATCTGATCACATCAATGACTTCTGTAAGGCTCCTCAGTGGCCCCCAAGCTTTCAGGGCACAGTTCAGACCCTGTAGCACAGCACATATCAGCACGTGTGGCCTTATTCTCACAAGTACTCTCCGCTCCAGCCATGCAGTGCCAGAATTCTTGGAATGTCTTTGCTCTTTGATGCCTTCATCCTTTCTCACATATGATTCCCTGTCTTTAGATCACCCTCTCCCTTCTCCTTCCTCCTCTCCCTCTTCCAGGGTCCTCTTCTTGGGAGTCTTCCTTACCCCTCCCCATCCAGGTAGGATTAAGCACCACAAAGCCATGCTCATTTTCTGCTCTAGCACATGTCAAACTGAATGGTGCTCGCTGTGCCCTTTTTCCATTAGATGGTGAGCTCCTTGAGTGCAGGGGCTGTGCTTTGATTTCTAGGACTCCACTGCATAGCACATGGTGCCCACCTGGCGCACAGGGAATGCCTAGCAGACCACCTGGCAAAGTAAAGCCTCCACGTCTCTTGAGTGGATGGATGGATGGATGAGTGGAGGAATTCTATTCTCCTTCCCAGTCTTTCCTCATCCATGATTGGAAAGCAGCCCTTTCCATCTTCCTCCTGCCTTTGGGAACCATATCAGTTTCCGAGGCTGCCAAAACAAAGTACCACAAACTGAGCAGCTCAAACAACATAAATGTATTGTCTTACAGTGCTGGAGTTTAGAAGTCCAAAATCAAGGTGTCAGCATGGTTGGTTCCTTCTGAGGGCTGTGAGGGACAGTCTGTTCCGTGCCTCTTTCCTCACTTCTGGTAGCCTCAGGCATCCCTTGGCTTGTAGATGGCCACCTTTTCCCAGTGTCTTCAATATAATTTTCCCTCTGTAGATGTCTGTGTGTCCAAAATTTCTCTTCTTATAAGAACACCAGGCAAATTGGATTAGGGCCCACCCTCATGACCTTATCTTAACCTGATCATCTGCAAAGATCCTATTTCTAAATAAAGTCACATTCACAGGTACTGGGGTTTAGGACTTCAACATCTTTTGGTGGGACACAATTTAACCTATAACAAGAGTCACAGGTGAAGGCAGGTGTATTTATTTTTTATTGCTGTGCAACAGATTTAGCAACTTGAAACAATACATACTTTTATCTCGCAGTTTCCATGGGTCAGGAGTCCAGGCATGGCTTAGCTGGGCCCCCTGATTGTTCTCACAGGCTCTAATAAAAGTGTTGGTGGATGTGTTCTCATTTGGGAGGCTCAGGGAAAGAATCTGCTGCAAGCTCATTTGGGTTGTTGTCACGATTCACTTCCTTGTGGCTGCAGGACTGAGGGCCCTGGCTTCTTACTGGCTGGAGGTTGTCTGCAGTCCCCTGCCCATGGTCCTCTCTGTAGGCAGTTCACAATGGGGAAGGTTGTCTGCAGTCCCCTGCCCATGGTCCTCTCTGTAGGCAGTTCACAATGGGGAAGTTTGCTTCTTCAAGGCTGGCCGGAGAGAGTCTCTCTGTGGCTCCAGATGGAGTTACTCACTCTCTTATGCTCTCTTTCTCACTCTCTCTCCTCTTTCCAGTCATGGGAGGGACATATTCTATTACCCTGTTCTATTGATCATAAGCAAGTCACAGGTGCCTCCCACCCTCAAGAGGAGGGGATTATACAGGGAAGTGACTAATTGAGGTCACCTTAGAGTATGTCTGCCACAGTAGGTGTGTTTCGTGTGTTTCTTTCTTGGTCTCCCCAACTTGCCCATAGAAGCTTTACTCAGCTTTATTTCAGGCTTCAGATTCTAGAAAATCTAAGGAATAGGGGGAGGAAAGGGGTCATGTTCAAGAGAATCCAGTGGCCCCAAAGGAGAGCATAATTTAAAAAAATTAAGCTCTCATTAAATTGATTTTAATTTAATATTAAATGATATGAAGTATTTAAATGCATTCAAATTGCATTTATTAAAAAGCATTATTTGATATTGAAATAACTATACAGACATAATAATGACAACAGCTGATATCGAGGGCTGACCATGTGCCAAGCACCATTCCAACACAACTTAGCATATGGTACTCATTTCATCCCCAGAATTGACCTGTTATTCCCATTTTACAGACGATGATACTGACATATAGAGGGGCCAGTGGAATGCCCTAAAGTCACACTGCAGTAGCAGCTAGTAGACATGAGGTTCAAATCTCTGACCCCTAAAGGCTGCTTGATGACACAGCCCACATACTTAACTATTAATCTTGATTGGTTGCCCCTGGAATGGTGTTTCTCAAAGGGGTGACGTGAACCTGCCAGCATTTGCCACCGTGATTCTCTTTTCCTCAATCTATGACTGATCTATTCTTCATGAATGATGCCCTCATTCAGTCAAACTATAGAAAAAAGTATAAACAACTTACAAGGCAAAAGGGCCTAGTTTGTATTTAGATATTTGTCAGCTGCTCTTGGAGAGATTCAAATGGTTCTCTACAGTGAGACATCTTTAGTTTTAACTTTATCCAACGTCAACTTTCCTGCCTTGTTTGCCTCTGTCCACTCAAATTTGGAAATATTTAAGAGTACTGTCAGTCATACCACTCAGGAGTCTAAACCTCTGTGAACATATAAGAATATTATATTTCATTTTAGAAAAATGAAGACAAGAAGCAAACATTGGAAGGCATAATTTCCACAAGGATGTTTGTGACACTGGAATTCTTTGAGAGCACTTTGTATTTATGAAGCATGTGTAATGGTCACATAGGTGGCTGAAGATTCATTGATACCCAGAAGATAAACCACAGGAAGGGAGGTCAGGAACATCTCTATGCGGGCTGACTTTCCCCAGGCCCTGGGTGTCTTACCTGGAAATTTGTGCTTTGACTCAGATCCTAGTTCTGAGTGTGAAATCTCACAATAAAAGGAATTAATCATTAACATTCTATGTGAAGTTCTAGTCTTTTTTTTTTTTTAATTATTATTTATTTATTTATTTTTGGCTGTGCTGGGTCTTCGTTTCGGTGCAAGGTCTTTCTCTAGTTGTGGCAAGCGGGGGCCACTCTTCATCGCGGTGCACGGGCCTCTCACTATCACGGCCTCTCTTGTTGCGGAGCACAGGCTCCAGACGCGCAGGCTCAGTAGTTGTGGCTCACGGGTCTGGTTGCTCTGCAGCATGTGGGATCTTCCCGGACCAGGGATCGAACCCATGCCCCCTGCATTGGCAGGTGGATTCTTAACCACTGTGTCACCAGGGAAGCCCGAGTCTATTAACTTCTTACATATTGTGGCTACAGTGATATAATTCAGGATCTTCTTAAGAATGTGAAACTTTTGCAAGAGAAAAGTATTTTTTTTCTCTATCTAGTGACTGGGAACTTTCTATTTTCAATCTGATGAGGTGTCATTTGAGGTGCTATGAGCTTTACATACTCATTTACACATCCCCTGACAATTAAAAGGAAAAATGTAGACGAATTAATCAAAACACAAGGTTGATTTTTTTTTTTCTTCTTCTGAATGTCAGCTTTGAAAAACTCTTACTGCTAAAGGCCAGGATAAATGTTAATGATTCAAAAGAAGGAAGAAAGAGTTGACACATTCATTAATTAGGTTGTATTTGTAGCTCTTCTGTGAAAAACACTTGTTAGCTTGAGTGATATCCGTGACTTGTCACAATTTTTTTCTCTCAAAATGCAAATATCGTTTTCTTTTTGCTAATTTTTAAAAGTGA
>NW_006792921.1:1889213-1899154 GCF_000442215.2 Lipotes vexillifer | reverse complement strand
CACTCTTTCTCAATCCTCCCAGAGTTTCCGAATCACCTTGAGAACTAGTAAGCCTAGTAGTAGATTACTAGTCCCAGAGTTTCTGATTTAGTAGGTCTGTAGTGGGACCTGAGGTTCTGGATTTCTAATAATACAGAGTGATAAAGCTCCCAGTGATACAAAAGAACATAAAGGAGAAGGTTATGGATCACTTAGAATACTATCCCTAAAGATAAACGTTGTTAACTGTTTGGTGTACGTTCTTTTGATACACTCCTGGGGCAGACACTGCCAGGTACCTGGTCTGTACCATTGACTGCATTCAAAACAACAACAGTGTCCAACTGAAAATCAAATCACACAGCCTCCCTTGCAGCTAATCATGTCACAACGGTAATGGACACCATTTTGGCAGTGAAGTATAGGAAGAAGTGTACATGGGGAGGACCTTCTGGAAACACTGTCATCTTCCTGGTTAGAAAAAGAAAGATCCAGCTGGCCTACGCTTTTCGTACTTTGCCTTTTCTTCACGCTGCTTAGATGTGAAG
Source organism: Lipotes vexillifer (assembly GCF_000442215.2). NCBI lineage: Eukaryota > Metazoa > Chordata > Mammalia > Artiodactyla > Lipotidae > Lipotes > Lipotes vexillifer. The sequence continues at coordinate 1,898,627 of NW_006792921.1, read as the reverse complement.
CCTGGAAGGACAGCTGTCATCTTGTGACCTTACATGGAGGATGATGGTCTGGGGAGATGGGAGGTGGTTGGTTCTTTGAGCAGTTGCACCAGCTCTGTACTGCTTACCCTTTGCACGTGAGAAAAATACTTTCCACGTCAACTCAACAATACCTTCTACATTTGTTTTAATGTCTACATAGTATTTCACTGTTTGGATTTACTATAATTGAATTTTTTAAACCAATCCTCCATTGATAGATACTCAAGTTCTAATTTTTCCTGTACTTATGAAAAAGAACACAATTCCTGAGGTTTGTTCTGGGAAGAGGAAGACTTGATCATTTTCTGCCCCTTCTGCTCACAAAGATTGTCTGAGGTGTGTTCCCTTCCTGTCCCAGGATGGTCAACTACAGGAACAGGGAAATATGCACCTGCAGTATACGGTCTTGCTTTTTTTGGCTTGAATAAGGAAATCCCAATAATTGATTATATCTAAATATTGTGACGTACCTGAATTAGGGGAGATGGGGAGGAGGGGAAGGGTAAAATGATAAAATTCTGGGTCATTTTAAGAACAGTGTGTGTGTCCCTTGTAAATTCAGTCCAGACAAGTTTAGTCCCTTTTCACAATCTGGCATAAAGAGGTCAGAAGGATAGGCCTCCTGGCAACATCCAATCTTATCTCTCACAGGAGCAAATACTTGTACAACAAGACACACATCCATCCCCAAAACCAATTTTCAGAGATAGTTTAGTCTAAACCCATATAGAAAGGAATTATAATTTAAAAATTCTCCAATAACATGATATTACTTAAAATGAATCCAATTTCCCTCCCTAAACACACCACTTAATCGAACAGCATTCGGAGTTAATGGCAACCTCACAGGGTGTTGTTTTAAAACAATGAGTGGGTATTGCTTTACATTTGGCTAAAGGGATCATTTTGGTAATTTTTACCCAAACAAAGGAAGCAGGCTGCAAAGGCAAATTGATCTTTTCTTCAGAGAAAAGTTTTGTCAGCCGTTAAATAGATAAAATGAAATTTCTTCAGTTTCAAAACATTTTAAGCCCCACTGGGCACCCCAGTAAACTTATAACCTTTTCTTTTTCACTTTGGCTTCTATGAACTCAAACCAAACTTGCATCCCACTTTTGAATAATCCTATGAGACTTTGTGACACAAGATTCTGTAGACTAATTAGCCCTTAACTACATGTAAGGAAAAATTTTGAGACTTTCAAATGGGCAAAAGCGATTACTGGATATCCTTTCAAAGGAACACTAAAACCTCTGGGATTATCTGATCCTATAGGAATGTATATCCCTGTTTATCTTTGACTAGGCTTATTTTACAACTCCTTAAAAATTTATAGAAAACTGATAGGAATGTGAATAATTCTTGTCCATAAAAATATAAACAGTTTGTCTGCAGAATGTAATTGATTCTTGCTCTATGGAGAGACCACTTTTTGCAAATTCATTTCAACAGTTTTTATTGCATTTGTAGTTTGTAGTTCTTTGACTTCTCCTTTGAACCAGCTGTAATATCTTACTGGTTCCCTCATTTAATTAATCTTTGACATGTGTCATTTTATATTTTTATAGGAGTCATGATTTTACCTTTTTTGGAAAACCATTTTTTAAGCTACATCAAACTACACAAACTTTCTTTTCACTTATTTTTATTTCATTTCAAAAATAAAATGTACTTTCTAAATTATAAAAGTAATGCATATTATTTATTAAAAAATTGGATAATATAGAAAAGAATCCCGAAAGAAATTAGAATCATCTGAAATCATACTAGCCACATATAACCGCTACTAATATTTGAATTATTTACCTCTATTCTTTCTTTTTTTTAAGTTAAAATTTAATTTTTATCAAAGTAACAGATATATGTGATTTTAAAAAGCCAAATAGTACTAAATGAAAAACTAGAAATTTCCTGTTTCATCTCTCCCCAGCCCACCAGTCCCATTTCTCAGAGGAAATCACCTTCAGCTCTTTTAGCTGCATCCCCAGGTGTTTATCTCCATGTTTAGAAGTAACTTGCTCTGCTTGCTATTTCTTTGTCAGTTTTATATATGAACTATTGACTTTAACATCTTGGTAAATGAGGACTGAGCTCTCTCTCTCCACTCTAGTCTTACCTCTTCCCTTCTCCCTATTTCCCTAACTCAGTAATATCACAATTTTTAGTTAGCATTTACATCATTTTGCCTATACAAATCTTATTTGCTTCTGAGCAAGCAATGACGACTATGACTTGTCCCCTTTTTTTTTCCTGGAGTTGAAAGCTGCTTATTCTTTTTAATCTGCCTGATTTTCTGTTTTTACATTCCCTCCCTTCAATAAAAAATTAATCAGTAGTCAATCTAAGAAAGAAACGGAAAATTTCATTTGAGCCAACTTGAGGATTATAACCCGGGAGACAGTCTTTCAGAAAGCTCTGAGGACTGTTCCGCCTGTTTGAGGTCAAGGTACAGTTATATAAGTTTTTGAGACAAAGGGTTATACATCAAAATAACATATTGACAGTTTACATAGTCCAACAAGGCAAGTAGTGGATTATTCTGACCCCTTACAGTAGGATTGAGAAAGGAATGTTATCTCCTAAGGAGTTACCTTGCTGGCGCCAGGAGAAAATTGTGTGTGTGAGTGTGTGTGTGTGTGTGTGTGTGTGTGTGTGTGTGTGTGTGTCTATGCATTCCTATGCCTTCTAAGGGGATCTAGTTAATGTGTAATGCAGAGGAGGGGGTTAGTGGCTCAAATGGGCAGAGAGAGATTTTATGTTTAAAAATTATTTTGTCCTGCCTAAAAAAAAATTTATTTCATCAACCACTCCCCTGAATGCTCTGTCTCTACTGCATGCCTATCAATAATATTTTCTATATACTCAATTATATCAATTCAATTTTTTCCCCTTGGGGTCTGTCTTCTAGAGCCCATATATACGGAAGGATTCTTGTTATCTCTATTTTAGAGATGGAGAATGGAGGCAAAAGAGGTCAAGTAACTTACCCAAAGTCACACAATTAATAAGTTGGCTTACATGTCCAGGTAGCTGTCTCCAGAGTTTATACTCTTAACTACACTACGTTACCTGCAGTGTCATTCTCTTTCCAATATTTTCTACGTGGCCTGTATTGTCTTCCTGGGAAAATTTAGGTCTCCTCTTTAGTTCTGGAGGTCTCAAATCGCAGAATGATGAGCCTTGGTTGTGAGTATTTCATTTGTCGTGCTAGATTTTCAGTGGATCATTATTACCTGGAGACATGTTTCCTTCAGTTCCAGAAAAATTTCCTTCATAATTATTATTACTGTTATTATTGCTATTTGGTTATTTTCTTTCCTCCATTTCTCTTATTACTATTTGGCAACTCCTATTATGCAGATGTTAGAATTCCAAATTGATCCTTTTCTTTCCTTATCTCTATTTCCTTATCTCTTCTTTCCTACTTTCTAACTCTTTGACACTTTGTTCTACTTTCTAAAAGATTTTCTTGTCTTTATCTTCTAATGTTTTGAATGAGTTTTAATTTGTTATCATATTTTTAATTGCCAAGAAGCCTTACTTATTCTCCAGTTGTTTTCTTTCTAGCAAATTCTGTTCTTAGTCTCCCTGAGGATATTAATTACTGATTTTTAAAAAATGTTTTTTGGTTCCTTTCATTTTCTCTGTTTCCTCCTGGCGCCTTTGTTTATTCATGTCATGTCCAGCTTTCATAGGCTTTCTTTTACTGTCTGATTGTCCTTTCGTATTTAAGAGTGAGATGTTAAAATCTCACTTAAGTTCTATAAACATGGGCAAGAATTGGTGACTGGTAGGAATCGCTACAGTATAACCAGGTATGAAGACAATCTTTTGTTGGGGAAACTTAAATATCATCACAAGATATTCCTCTGATGCTGTTTGGGTCTCCAAGTGTAGAATCTTCCAGCTTCCTGTCTTTGTATTTATATTTCCAGTTGCAGGTGTTCTAAGATCTGGGTAGGGGAAGGGGGCTTTCACTAATAACCCTGGTTTTAGCTCTGTGCCTAGCCCCTATCCCAGCCCTCTGATAAGCCTGGTGTCCTCTGAGTTGGGCCTTTCCATCTCGATCTCTCCAAAAATAAATCTCCTGGTTCTTTCGGGAGGCTGCTTGGGAAACATGGTCATCTGGCTGTGTGGGGTGGGGAAGAGGCCCAGTGCCTCTGAATCCAGACTGTAAACCCACGTCTGTGTCAAGCATCTTGCCTGACCCCTGCCTTCCCCGGCATCTGGCACCTCCCAGTACAGGGTCTCTGGAATGCTGTGGAGTGATAAAATGCCTCACATTTTATTGGCCTTGAGTTGTAACTTCATTCTTTTCTGCCAGGTCAGTTCCCTCTCCTCTCTCTGCTATCTGCCCTCCATCTCCTATCTACTGTTGTCTTCCCTGGAGCTTGTTTCTGCACATGGATAAATAACTTTTTATTTTCACTTAATTAATTTAGTGAGGTTTTAGGAGCATGAATAGATAACTGTGTGTGTTCCATCTGCTGAGAATTCCCCCATGCTTTCTTCATTTCCCTTTTTGTTACGGGTTGAATTGTATCCCCTCAAAATTCGTGTGTTGAAGTCCTAACCCTCAGTACCTCTGAATGTGATCTTATTTGGAAATAAGGTCATTGCAGATGTAATCAGTTAAGATGAAGTCATGTTAGAGTAAGGTAGGTCCCTAATCCAATATGATTGGTGTCCTTATATAAAAGGGGAAATTTGGAAACAGACATGCACACCAGAAGAATGCCATGTGAAGATGGAATTATGCTGTCAAAAGAAAAGGGGCTACCAGAAATAAGGAGAGAAGCCTGGAACAGACACTTCCCAAGCTCCTTCAGAAGGAACCAACCTTGCCAAAACCTGATCTCGTACTTCTAGCCTCTGGAACTGAGAGACAAGAAATTTCTGATATTTAAGCCACCTAACTGGTCGTACTTTGTTATGGCAGCCCCCAGAAACTAGAACACTTTAAATATCTTATTTGATGTATGTATCTTGTAGGTCACCTCAAATCTTTTGTGGAAGGTGGGGAAAAAATAAATAAAAATAAGATTGAGGCTTTGATTACATCCACCAGCAGTTTCTGTTCCTGGCTGGAGAGTGTGCCGGTAGTGTATCAACTGTTTCATAGCTTAGCACGGTTCCTGGAACAAACTGTGTTCAATATATTTTAATTGTCGTTGGTGGTAGTATTGTTATTATAATTAAATGTATTTGGTAGTTTTCAATTTCTTTCAAAATTTAATTTAGAGAATTGTTATAACTTCTCTGAAGGGACTATTTCATTCAACAAATATTTGAGTCTCTGGGACAAGCAGGCACTGGGCTAGATTCTTTTTTTTCTTTCTTTTTTTTTGCTGTACGCGGGCCTCTCACTGTTGTGGCCTCTCCCGTTGCGGAGCACAGGCTCCGGACGCACAGGCTCAGCGGCCATGGCTCACGGGCCCAGCCGCTCCGCGGCATGTGGGATCTTCCCGGACCGGGGCACGAACCCGCGTCGCCTGCATCGGCAGGCGGACTCTCAACCACTGCGCCACCAGGGAAGATTCTTGACTATGGGAAAGGGAACTTGGGACAAATACAAATCTCTTAAAAGGCTAATAAATAGCATTGTTTTCTCGTTGGTTTTGTTACGGGCCTCACCCTCATCCTGGGCTGGGTGAGAGGTTTTAGGGATACAATACAAATCAGAAAAACGATTGCATGTTGCCATTTTCTCTGCTAAAGCACCCCTCAAAAGAAGGAGGTCTGGTACACTTAGACATAGAAGGTCACACTAAAAATTCCTACATTAGAGCTGCTGTATGGTACCTAACAACTGTACACATTGGTTGTTGGAGATTTCTTAATGTGTCTTTGAAACCAGCTCAGTGGTTGGGACACTTCCACAGGCAGTAATACTGGAAGCACAGGCTCTTTAGGGCAATTGTTAGGGGCAGCCTTATGAAGCCTTACTACAGTGGTGACCATCCTCTCCCCACTCAGTGGGTCTCCCCTCTGGATGGCAGGCCCCGCCCCTCTGTGAGCTGTGGGATTAGCCAGGCAGAATTTGGGTGGCAGGAACGTGCTGTGTGCCAGATGCGCTCCAGTCCTTTGCTGGGCAGCTGTGGCCATTTGCATAGGCCTGTGCTATTTATGACTGCATATTTGCTCCAAACAACCATCTCATTTTCTGACTGCAGCTGCCCACACTGGTCTGGCTGCCGCTGGGGTTTTCCAGCAGGCCAGCACGCTGCCACGTCACTTCAGAGCGTTGGTCATGTGTCCTCTGCGGTTCTTCTGCTCTCCCAGTGTACCCAGGCTGCACCTCGGCCCATTCATTCGTTTAACCACTACGCGATGATCACCTACTGTGTGCTAGACACTGTTCGAGGCCCCGGAACTACTAAGACAAATGAGGTGCAATGAGTAGCTTGCAGCCTGCTGGCAGCGGGGGTGGGTGGGTGGGTGGGGCAGGGTTGGGGGAGAGTGGAGACTGGTAGATGCTTTATTGTGCAGTTTCTAGGCCGCAGGTGTTAGTCTCTACTATCTCTTTCCTCCGCTTTAGAACCAGATTCTTTGTGGAAACCTGCCACCCCGAGAGCTTCTTTTTGTCTTTCCATTCATTGTCAAACTTTACAATGTGATGGCACGTAGTCATTAAACACAGTGTGGCTCTAGCCTAGACTAGGGCCATCCTGGTAAGATCATGAGTCACTCACCTGCTCTCCTACCCCACCAAGGAGCCCAGTGCCTTTCCCCGGGTTTCACTTATCTTTTGACTGCAGGTATGTGGTGTTTGACCCAGTAAAACACCTGTTTTTCTCCATAGATGGTGCCTGCTCTGCCCTGGAAGCCTTGATTTCATACTGGTTTTCCTTCTTACTGAAGAAGAACCCAGTCATTTCCAGGCCAACATGGTCTCTCCCTCTCATGATCATTCGTTTGGCAGGTGTCCTGGTTTCTCTTGTGGCATCCTTCATATTGATGTCTTGTAGTGTTATTTTTGTTGTATCTTTTTTTTTTTCTTGCGTTATGCGGGCCTCTCACTGTTGTGGCCTCTCCCATTTGCGGAGCACAGGCTCCGGACGCGCAGGCTCAGCGGCCATGGCTCACGGGCCCAGCCGCTCCGCGGCATGTGGGATCTTCCTGAAACGGGGCATGAACCCGCGTCTCCTGCATCGGCAGGCAGACTCTCAAGCACTGCGCCACCAGGGAAGCCCTTTTTGTTGTATCTTAATTTCGCTTTCTATGTAGATCATGCGTGATCCTTGTTCTCAGAGCTAATAACATTTGCAACCCCTTCTTGTTGAATCTGCTAGGACTGGGATTAGATTTTTTCCTTTTCTTTTTAGTTAATTGGCTAGTGTGTCGGGCCTGGCTTGTGAATCCTCAGATCCATTCCTTGCCCTTCCCTGCTCCGCATCACAGGAGGCTGATCTCTGCAGGCTGAATTTCCTAGGATCCTGTGTCAGCTGGTTTCTGGCTGGGTTAGGTCAATGGAAGGCATCATGGTGGGAGAAAGGGAGAAGCCACGGTATTTCTTCTGTCCTTCCCTGAATCCATAGATTCTTCTCTGATGGCAGCTATGGAAGCTCCTCCATGGCTCCAGTCCTCAATGGACAGGCCCACTGTGGTTCTAGCTTCCACAGGGTGATCTGGCTTCTGGATTCTGGTAACACCACCTCCTCTTTTTGACCCTCCATTCCAGGGATAGTAGTAACTTGCTGCTGCTCCTAATTTCTGAGTTGCCTCACTACTTCTTAGTAGCTACTCAGCATTTTTGTCTCTTGAAAAGTCAGAATACTCCGAGTGCTTTCTGCTTCTTGGTTGGACCATGGCTGGTATGGTTATTCCTTCCTCTTTGTTTTCCTCCCTTCCTTCCTTCTTTCCCTCCTTCCTGCCTTCCCTTCTGGAAGTGGTAGAAATCATCAGGAGATTGTTCTGGGGTCTTGTGCCACAAATTGTCTTCCCAAGTCTGACTACTACTCTTTGAATCCTCCATCCTTCTTTGTCTCTCCCAACACCATCAGCAAAACATGAAGGAAACAGATGTCTATGGGCTGTTCCGGGAACCTATCATTTTTATATTGCCTAGATGAGCACCTATACTTGACACTCTGTAATCCAAATATAGAGTTGAAATTTTTGGACACAATCCATTTGTAAAGGACCAACTTGCTGGGATAACAACAATCACAAGTCTGCTTTTTGGAGAACTGTTGATTATTAAAATTGGAGAGATTGTTGTGCTCTTCCTGGCTGGGTTCATTTCACCTGGGACTGACATTAAAGGAAGTGTGTTGTTCACAGTACAGATACAGGCTCTTCACTGCATCTATCTGTTGGGGATGAACTAGAGCATTAAAGTCAACAAAAAGACAATATTATTTCTTTAAAGGTAGCTATCCTTTTGGAAATGGTACTTTTTTTTTTTTTTTTTTTTAAGTACACTGAAAGAAAGCTTTTTTAAAAAAAGTGCTAAACAAACAGAGCTGGTATGTAAGTCGCCCAGCCTAGAATTTTCTATCTGCAGATCCTGAGCAGGCACATCACCTTATAGACTACCAGCCAGCCCAACAGCCATTCCCCACAGCTTTCTTCTAACAGAATCCTTATTTGTTCCAGTAACCAAATCCATCTCAGCTCTGATAAACTCTGATTGATTAGTCTAAGCCTGTCAAAGGGAAATCCATTCCCTTTGCTGGGTATTGCCCTAAAGATTGTCCTATGGTCCAGTTCTGGCCAATGAGACATGAGGGGAAGTCTGCTAGGGGTTTCTGGGAAAGGTTTCCAGTTTGGCCCTTGTTAAGTCAGGATGTGATGCCTGGAGTAACAATGGCCATTTTGCAACCATGAGAGGAATGAGCCTGAAGACACCACAGCAGAAAGATGGGAAGGGCCCAAGTCTTTTGAGACAACCTGGAGTCTCAGAAATAATCAGCCTTGATATCACCCTTTTGCCATTCTTCTTGTTCACTCCAGTGGAGTTATTTAGTGCAACTGAAAGCATCCTGAACAGCACACTCTGGTTTGATATTGTGTCCCCAATCCTTTGCATAGTCTTTGGCACAAGACAGGCAGTTTATAAATGTTTTATTTCCATACTAACAAAGTTAGAGTATGGATGAAGAGGCAAGGTGAATACTCTCAAAACCTTTGGAGGAACAATAGAAGATGATTGAATGACAGATAGGTAGAGAGGTAGATAGATAGATAAATAGATATCTGGATAGAAAAGATGACATCATATTCAAATCTACAATTATTGATCTTCTTAACTGACCAAAACCTTCATAAAGTCTCTTTTTGGTGTGGAATATATTATTAAAAGTAGCACTTCGCGGGCTTCCCTGGTGGCGCAGTGGTTGAGAGTCCGCCTGCCGATGCAGGGGACACGGGTTCGTGCCCCGGTCCGGGAGG
>NW_006792921.1:1877080-1888796 GCF_000442215.2 Lipotes vexillifer | reverse complement strand
TTTGCGGTACGCGGGCCTCTCACTGTTGTGGCCCCTCCCGTTGTGGAGCACACGCTCCGGACGCGCAGGCTCAGCGGCCATGGCTCACGGGCCCAGCTGCTCCGCGGCATGTGGGATCTTCCTGGACCGGGGCACGAACCCGCGTCCCCTGCATCGGCAGGCGGACTCTCAACCACTGCGCCACCAGGGAAGCCCCTCAATTTTTTTTTAATGTCACTGAATTGCTACTGTCATCAGTAGCGGATCTGACCTCTGGGACCTCCCCTCCTCCATACTAGTAGTCATTCCTGTGAAATGCCACCTCCTTGATTGTATTGAGTTGTGATGAGTTACATTGCGTCACTCAAAGAGTAGGTGAGAAATGAAACAAACATTACAGATACCATACTTTTATTCAGGTAGAAGAGTTGGTATTATGTTTTCTTCTGACTATTGATTATTCTCCATCTCATGGCAATTTCTATGTCTGTCTTTGAAAAGAAATAAAGCAACATAATGAGAGGGAAATGATAAGTTGTAAATGTTGATCCCTTCATAGACATTGGGATGGATTACATTCTGACATATTTGTCATAAATACGGATATGGAAGACTGCCCATTGCAAGAGTCACCCATGTGTCTGCCAAAACAAACGTAAGCACTATTTAAGATGTCTGTCTTTAGAAAGTACAGAAACATACCAGTTTTTAAAAATTGAGTTTTAAAGATTATAATCAAACCCTCTGATTTATTCTTCCTATCCTGCCAAAAGGGAATCATTTCTTATACAGTTGTCCTAGCATTTAGGGCTTGGAAGAGACATGACATTTACTGTGCTATGCTGAGGTAAGACCAACGGGAGAGGGTATAATGTTGCCTAGGGGTTTTATTAAAGAAATTGCATAGCTTGGAAAGTGAAGCAGGAATTTTTGTGGTAATTTTGCATAGATAACTTTCATACCTAATTTTCAGTGCTTCTGCACATGTGGTCCACATGTTTATCCCAAAGTGTTCTTTTGCCTCCAGCTGGAACATGCTCAGAAGGGACCTGTGACATTTTCACATTCACAAGCTAAAAGGACCTGTATCTATTCTTCAGTGTCCCTTTACTTCTGTGTCATTTTCTGTTCTGTTGCCATTTCACAGGAATAGGTTGAAAGGTGCCCTTAAGGTGGTCTTCATGGCTCCCAGTCAAGTGCAGAAAGCCAATGTAAAGACAGAGGCCAATTGTTGGAAAAGGTCATTGCTGCTTTCATCAGCTGACACATGAACCAAGGAACAGGTACCATATCAATGAAAAAAAAAGCCACGGGCAAAATCAGCCCGCTGCACCTTCAGTTCCGTATCCTGGGCAGGCTGGAGACCAGTCTTCCTTCTAATGAGAGAGAGAGATAGTGTTTGCTTTGGCTGGAGTAGGCTTTTTTTTTAAAAAAACAAAAAACGAAAAAACCCCAGGATAAAAATAGGTGGGACAGGAAGGCACGCATGCCTTATTGAAGGAAAGTATCCTGGTTGCTGAAATTTAGGGCTTTGATTTTAAAGACTAACTTATCTTAATGGAAATACTACTCTTAGAGAGGTAATGAGGTCAGAGTCAACTGCAGTTACTGTGCATGCAGCCCTTGAGGGCGAACCATCCAATAATGATGGGCTGTGAGGTTGCTGAGCTTTGCTGAGCCTGTTCTAGACTCGTACTATTACTAGATGTCTCTAGATCCCAGCTGCAGCCCACCCTCTAATTCATACCTCCATAGAGTGCCCTAGTGTAAATGAGATCACAGAGATGCCCACCAGCGCCTCTTTGACCAAGCAGGCTTCACTAAAGATCTTTGGAAGGACTGGTTGCTCAGGGTATTTTCTATTGCATTACAGATTTCAGTGAGAGGAAGTGTACATGAGCCAGCACATTGGAGCCAAGCAGCAGATGTAATTTAAAACATTCGTAAAACAAACAAACCCACTACACACACACACACACACACACACACACACACACACACCCCACACACACAGATGTGTGTGTTTAAATATGTAGAAAGACTTAGCCCTCTAGACAACTGGAGTTTGCGACTGAAAAATGATATGTGTGTGAGGATTTGGGGGGTGACATTCTATTTAGTTCTTCTTTGAGTGACTTTAATTTTCCACTGTTCGAAAAGAAGACCTACGTGTTTTGTAATAGCACAACGCACCCTTCACAGTACTAGCACAGCACTTGCTCATCCTTTTGCAAGAAGAGTGTTTATCGTTAATAATTAGCTAAGTTAGATGATTTCGCTACCTGGGTTTTGGTCCTGGTTCTGCCAGCAGGCAGTGGCTCTGTAAGCTTGTCCAGATTGCTTAACCTTTCTTGACCTTGATTTCCTGCTCTACAACGTAGGGGATTAAAGTAGATCAGTGATTCTCAAACTGTTGGCCGCAGCCCATCAGTGAATCATGAAATCAGTCTAGCGAGTTGTGAACAGCATTAAGAAAAAAATATATATATATAATAGCATAGAAAATATTAGGCTGCATTGCATGCCATATGACTAAATATTGTTTCCAAGAGCTTTTTAGTTAAACCTATGTTTATATAGTTATGTGTGTACACATAAACTATAGTTTATATAAACTATATAAACCTATGCTTATATAGTTATGTGTGTACAACATTGCAATGAGAGGTGCAACGCTTCACCTCTTACTATGAGGTGAAGTCCAAGAAGTTTGAAAACACTGAGATAGATTATCTCTAGGGTTAAAACCTAAGATTCCCTGAAACAGGCACTCCTGGTCATACTAGTATGCATACCAGTATATATCAAAGTGCTTCAAGCTTGGTTGAGAAAATGGGACTAGAAGAGCTTGTGCAGCTCTCCCCTTGGTCGGGGTAAGCCTTTAGCCTACCGAGAAGAGGACTCTCCAGAGAGAGTACACATTGGCGGCTATCACCATTACCGGCCAAAATCAGGGAGACAAGCAAACCGTACTCCAAGGCATCCAGACCATGTTGTCAGGATATTGTTGAGATCCCAGTAGGAAATGCCTCTCAGTCCCTTCTCACGCCTCTCTTCCTTCCCTCTCCGCTTTCCGAAGAGCGTGCAGGAGGGAGAATAGATCAAGGGTATTTTTAGACAGTCTCAGGCACAAGAGAAAAGCACCGTTCCATTTTTCCCTCTTGTTTTTGTGGAACGCCCAAGATAGAAGACCAGGTCCAAAACAGTGAGAGGTCACTGAATAGCTGACAGCCAGCAGAGCACACACTTGAAAATCATGTCTTTTCTCTAAAAAAGTCTCTCTCATGCAAAATGTTGACCAGGTTCCATTTATTCTGGAAGACATTCGGTCTTTACAGGAAAACTTTCACTATTGTTAACAAGATAGTGTTATATCGTGCAATTGAACCAAGCAATGAAAAATATTGTTGTTGACAGATCCCTCTCGTATTTTGTGGTGGAAGTGTGGGCACAGGAATAGGGAAGATGAGTGTCCTCTCTGCCCTAATTTTTCTCCGGAACTTTATAAAAATACAGAGTTGGTGTTATCCCATCTTTCTCTGACTCTCCCAGAGGAATGAGTGTCTTTTTCTAATTCGTACAAAGGTGCCCCATGGGCTAGCAGTGATCCTGGATGTAAATTATTGATCTCAAAACACTGTGATAGGTGCTCTAGAGAGATTTGTGAAAGTGTTACTGATGCATAAAGGAGAAAGCAACTGAATGGTGCCTGGTAATTCAAAAGAAAGTTGGAATTCCAGGCGGGGAGAGCAGAACACTGAAACATCTGTGTTCTGCCTCGTGTGAAAGGCTTTCCTCCACTGGTTGGAGTGTTGATGTCATTGAATCTTGCAATCAAAATCCCATCAGTGGGTAGAAATAAGCCTGAGGATCAGCGCCAGCTCCAATAGTGCAACTCATACTTAATAGGCAAAATTGAATCCAGAGCAGAGTTATCCCTGCTGTATAGGTTAGTAAATTTGAATGGAGCTACATTTATAATGCCCTTATCAGCTTTTGATTTAACAAGAGACTCCTTGATCCTGAGTAAATCAAACACTTTAGTGTGGCATTGACAGTGTATATGGAGAAATAAAATTATAAGAGGTGAATCATTCTGGAAGCTTAAATGAGGTTGTAACATATTCTGCCTCCTTTCCCTCTTCTTTCATTTTTTTAGAGAAACAAGCTTTCTGACTAGTTCTGAACCTTTTAGAAAGTACCGTTTGATTCTGTAGCCAATAGTTTAAAGGATATTGCTTAAAAAGTCACATGTACTCTTCATACGATCTTTGGTGAAAGTGACTTTTCCCCAGAAAGATAATCAAATTACTTTAAGAGGTATATCTGGTTGTTGGTGGTTGAGGTATTCAAAGAAAGAAAAACTCATTGTTTGATGATATTACTCCGTATTCTCTGTTTTAAATAAAAATGCTTCACATATTTGTCTAAAGATTATTTCTTTAAAAAATAAAAAAATCCCACAAAGAATGTCAGGCTACACTATATGTCTGAAAGCAAAAGTCCCTTTTTTCCCTGCTTTATTGAGGGATGGGTCCAGAAAGTCCTTGACAGTTTTAACACCCATTGGGTAATTCTATAACCCTTTGCCAGATATTCATCACACTGTTACATGAAAAAGTACTGGAAAAGTTGTTTTATGTAAGTTTGTTCTTCACTCTCTTCATTTATATCACCCAATCTAGGCACATTTATTCATTCATTCAACAGACATTTATAGATTGCCTACAATATGTGTGTATTGGCCTCTGGGGACACAGCAGTAAAAGACAAGTCCCCACCCTCAGGCGGCTTACAGTTTTGGGAGAGTGGGGGGAAAAAACATTGAGTAAACATATATTGTTAGATGATCCGAAGAAAGGTAAGAGAGGTGGGGAGCCCGAGTGTAGAGGTGGGTATGTTATTTCATAGAGTTCCAAGCATTCTTCCAGAAGGGTGGCTATATCATTATTTTATCACTAAAGGAGCAGAAAAGCTCTTTGGAGCAGAGAGAAACAGAGAAGAGGAAAGTTATAAAGGCCAGGAAAAGGGTGCTTGTCCAGACCTCTTAGCCCTAACGGAAATCTGAACAGGAAATGAGGTATCTAGTAGCCTGAAAATCAGGGGAGAGGGTTCTAAGACCTTAGAATTGGCCTCTCCTTTTACAAGTCTGTGCTCTATGGCTTTCCTGAGTCCTTGGGGTTTCTGAGGTCTCCCAGAAAGAAGGGCTTCTGGAAAAACAGTCTCTCTTATGTTAGAGCAGGAGGAACTGAATTGAGGGGAGGGAACAAAACAAGAGTAAGCAACTGGGGTGCCCGGTAGGGGTCACCATGCTTTGTAGGATTGCAAGCACCTGAAGATTAGACTCTGCAAGATATCCCAGCTCAGAGAACTGATCCCCCAAATCTCTCTTCCCTTGAAAAGAAAACTCCTGAGAACCTGGAGAAAAAGAAGAACAATTCTACTAGGAATGTACTGTATTTCCACAGACACAAAATTGAGAGATTTAAAGAGAGGTTGAGGGTCCTTATATGTGTGGTTTTGGTCAGGGTGGGAGGTTGATCTTCAGGTGCTGTTAAGGGGGCTTATATTAGAAAGCACATGGTAGATTCCACTTTATAAGATCAGCATCTGAGGGGTAACATCCATACTGATTATGAAGTTTAAAGTTTAGAGGCTGAGTTTTTTCTGACTATGGTGTTAGAAAAGTTAAATCGTTTGAGATTTGTAACAGAATTTCCCAGTGATTTGTAAATGCAAGATAACACCTGACGCCATTTGATCAAAGTTGTTTGAATTTAGGGGGAACATTTGCCCTTCACTTTGGCTCTACTTTCAGACCTTGGAAGCGAGGATTCTTTGTGTGCAAATAGAAAGTTAAGTGATTCACAGTCTAGTCCAGCTTCTCTACTTCCTCTAACTTGGAAATAATTATCTCTACTGAATATTTAGTTCAGAGCACTTCATTTTGCAAAGACTCTTTAGGAACGATCTTTCCCACTAATAGGTCTGTTTCAGGAGAGTCAGCAAGCAACAAGCAGGTCTGAGCTGCTTTCAGGAATAAATCGTCTCTTAACAATCTCCTGTTCAATTTAACTAAGCAAACATATGGAATAAGAGACTTGCTGGGCAGGATTTTGAGTTGTGTTTCAATCTACTTTAAATTCCCCTTCTCCTTGAACTGTGATTCTTGTGTACATATAAACTCCTCGCTGGAAACTTGGCGGTGGCTGCAAAGTCTGGGCTGCACGCTATACACTTTACTCATGCTGTCTGAGTCACTTGTTCACTGCCATTACGTAAGCTGTACAAATGACGGCCACCCTTGGGGGCTTAGCTTTGGTGCTTGACCCTCTGTGGAAGCAGCCCTGGTCAGCAAGAAGGTTCCCCGGGTGGGCAGATCTCTTTGGCTTTATGAGGGACACTGACATCAGCTCATCTTTTTCCTCTGATTGGTGACGTCATCTCTAATGTGACACAGACCTAACTATTAAAATTTCCTAACTTCTTGGTTGAAAGTAGCTAAAAATGACTTCTTACCATGGAGAAAGAATCCTCTATGAAACACTGTATCAGACATCAACTACTGGATAAAGTTTATCTAATTTTCTTGTTTCTCTTTCTTCCCCTTCATTTTTGATCTACTGCACTGAGCTTTCCCTCAAGTTTATAAACCTGATTTGAATGGAATTTGTGCTTCTGATTTTGACCTCAGGATCAGATTGCCTGGATAATATTTCTTCCATAAATAACCTGTAGACAGGGCTTTATGTCTCTTTCTCTCTCTCTCTCTACACATATTCTACAATATGCTAATATATATGTATATTACAGATACATATATGTACAATATATGTATTGGGTTGACCAAAAAGTTCATTTGAGTTTTTCCCTAAGAGTGTATGGAAAAACCCAAATGAACTTTTTGGCCAAGCCAATACATGTGTATATACACAATATAGTATAATATTTACATACATATACATATATTCTGGTTTAAATTCTGTACAACATTGTTTGTAACCAAACAACAGTCCCGTACACATTTTCTAATGCCTACTTCAATGTCTTTAACAGTGGTGTACTTGAATTTTAACATTAGTCAATCTCTGTGTATTTTAATTAAATACCTTAAAATACGTTGGAACCATAATTAATTGCCATTTTTGTAGGTCAAAAAGCGTCAAATACTGGCAGTTTGATATGGTAAAACCTAGTGTAATATCTACTCGTTCCACAAATACCCAAGTGCCTAAAGTGTGCATTCCGCCATTTGCCATGGGAGATGGAAAATGGGAATGAGAGGCTCCTCCTTGGAGCCTCTAGTCTATACACCACAACTTGAGTACTAGGTAGAAAGTGATTTGTCCTTTAGGAGGGGAAGAGCAGCACACTGTCTTGGAGGAACGGACCATGCTTTCAATGGTAATTCCCTACATCCCTGCAGTACCTGGAAGTCCACAGAATCCCAAGACAAAGCCCCATTTTCAAGAATCTTTGGTGCCCCAAAGCCTCCTAAGTCAAGTTCAGAGCCCTTAGTCTGGCATTCAGAGTACCTACCTGACATTATTCCCTTCCCCTTATGTTTGTACCTCTGCTCTCCTATCTGTTTCTGCTATTCCTGCCTCCTGGAAGGTTCTCTCCTCTCACTTGAGACGCAAAAGGTGTGGGCGCTAGACGTATATCGTCTGGGTTCAAATCCCAGGTCTCCACTTCTTAGCGGGGCAACCTCTGGCACGTTGTTTGATCCTGGGTACCTCAGTGTACTCTCCTGCAGAGGAGGGATAATAGTGAAGCCTCATTGGACTGTGTATGCTACATCATTTATCATATGCAAAGCACTAGAGCAGAGCCTGATGCAGAGTAAGCACTCATTAAATGTTTATTATTATAATTTCTGCATGTCCAAATCTCACTGGTTTTGTTTTATTTTTAAAATTTTATTTATTAAACTATAGTTGATTTGCAATATTGTGTTAGTTTCAGGTGTACAGCTTCAGATTCTTTTCCATGATAGGTTATTATAAGATACTGAATATAGTTCCCTGTGCTATACGGTAGGACCTTGTTGTTTATCTATTTTATATATAGTGTTTGTCTATAATCCCATACTTCTAATTTATCCCTCCCCTCCCCTTTCCCCTTTGGTAACCGTAAGTTTGTTTTCTATGTCTGTGATTCTGTTTCTATTTTGTAAATAAGTTCATTTATATCATTTCTTTAGATTCCACATAGAAGTGATATCATATGATACTTGTCTTTCTCTGCCTGACTTACTTCACCTAGTATGATAATCTCGGTCTGTCCATGTTGCTGCAAACGGCAATATTTCACTCTTTTTTATGGCTGTCACTTATTTATTTTTGGCTGGTTGGGTCTTCGTTGCTTCGCACAGGCTCTTCTCTAGTTGCAGCGTGCTGGGGCTACTCTTTGATGCGGTGTGTGGGCTTCTCCTTGTGGTGGCTTCTCTTGTTGCGGAGCACGGGCTCTAGGCGTGCAGGCTTCAGTAGATGTGGCTCGCAGGCTCTAGAGCACAGGCTCAGTAGTTGTGGTGCACAGGCTTAGTTGCTCTGCAGCGTGTGGGATCTTCCCAAACCAGGGCTCTATCCCACATCCCCTGCTTTGGCAGGTGGATTCTTAACCACTGCGCCACCAGGGAAGCCCGAAAAGCAGCTATTCTGGTTGTCTTTAAATCCCCTCCCAAGTCTAGTACAATGCTTTGCACATAATAGACACATTTATTAAAGGAATGGGCAAAGTTGTGCTCTAGGAAGATAACTGTACGTAGGATGGATTATAGAGACCAGCTAAGGCTACGGTAATAGACCTGATGTTGTTTCATTGACCCTTTCAATACTCTGTTGATGGTGAGAATGAAGAAATAAAAACTTTACAAAAGTTAAATCCTTCTCTTGCTCTCCCCACTCCCCCCGACTATAAAGTCCTGCAGTAATTCCAAGATAGTCCTCCACTGGGAAGTTAAAAGTAGTCTTAAGTGGGAAGAACTCTGGCCTCTCATTTATTTAACTGATTTTAAAAAATAGCTTGCAATAATGTTGCATAGAGAGTTGTACTCTATATTGCCATTAATAATGCATAGTAATGTTATGTTACACATCAAAGGAGAATTAAGGTAGCAGATGGAATTAAGGTTGCTAATGAGCTGACCTTAAAATAGGGAGATTATCCTGGATTACCCGGCTGGGCTCCATGTAATCACAAGGGTTCTTAAATGTAGAAGAGGGAGACAGAAAAGTCAGGGTGGGAGTGATACAGTCTGAAAAAGACGCCACCAGTCGCTGCTGGCTTTAAAGAATAAGGAAGGGGACCATAGCCAAGAAATGCAGGCAGCCTCTAGAAGCCGGAAAAGGCAAGAAGACAAATTCTCCCTTAGAGTCTCCAGAAAGGGCCACCACCCTGCTGACATCTTGATTTTAGCCCTAGGTGATAGACAGAATAATGGCTCCAAAGTTGTCCCCATCCTAACCTCTGGAACCTGTGAATCTGTTACCTTACATGGCAGCAGGAACTTTTCAGATGATTAAGAATCTTGAGCTGGAGAGAATATCCTGGATTATCCAGGTGGGCCCAGTGTAGTCACAAAGATCCTTTTCAAAAGGAGGCAGGAGGGTGAGAGTCTACCGAGAGGTGTGATGACAAAAGCAGAGATTGGAGTGCTATGCTCTGAAGATGGAGGAAGGGGCCACCAGACAAGGAATGCAGGCAGCCTCTAGATAAGGCAAGCAGACAGATTCTCCCCTTGAGCCTCCATAGGGGAGATATTGGCCCAGTGAAAGCCATGTGGGGACTATCTTCAGAACTGTAAGATAATACATCTGTGTTGTCTTAAGCCACCAAGTTTGTGGTAACTTGTTACAGCAGCCATAGGAAACTAATATATTTAGTTTATAGCTGATCACAGCCACACGGCTAGTTAGTGATAGACAGAGATTTGTGTGGTGTGCTCCAAGGACAAAGAACAAGATAAACTCAAAGGGCCAATATTGCTGGAACAAACAGTTACAGGACTCCTATCGCTCTGCCACGATGTGACCATTGCAATGAACCAGAGCCCCCCTCCCAAGCAGCATGCCCTGTCCCTTTCCCATCCCATATAAGGAAAGACATTTGCCCTGCTTTTCTCCCGCTCAGCACACTGAAAGTATATATACTCTGCCCAGTCAGCAGATGTCTTGCAGGTTCCCTGGCTATAAAAACAGACAAGCAACCCAAGCTCATTGTCGACCTTCCCTGGCTACTAGGAAGTCGGCCCACAGAAACGTTCTTGCAGTGACCCTTCTCCTTAATAAACTCTATCTTCTGGCTTGTGTCTGGAAATTCTTTTCAAACCCACACTTGGACCACGACAATTTGAACTCAAGCCATCTGGCTCCAGAGCCCATCTCCTTTACCATGATGAGATATACATAGATAGAGATTTAAACAGTACATGCATTTCAATAAATGCAAATGTTTGATATTATTTTAATATCCATTCAACACCACCATATTAAATAGTTGTGTCCCACTGAATAAATACCATATTTTATCTAATACATCCCCTATTATTGGATACTTACATTGTTTCTAATGTTTCAATATTCTAAAATTGGCAATGATAAACATCTTTCCAGTGATATTAATAATTTCTTTAGGAAAAACTCTTAGAAATGCTAGGTCAAAAGAAGTGCATTTTAAAAAATGGCCAAATTACCCTCATAAGATTGCACTGGAATATAATTTAAAAGAAAGTAAAATACACAACTAAGAGCAGGAACGTATCTATCTTCTGTTTCTGCAACACTTCTGGTATTAGTCTATTTTTCTTATCCGTGAAATAAGAAAAAAATTTTATTTTTGTTTTTGAAGGTTTTAACTATAATATATATATATATATATATATACTTTTTTTTTTTTTCTGTAGAATCTTTGGTGTTAGAGCTAGAGAGTATTTAGAGGCCATTTAGTATAACCCTTTAATTTGTAAAGTCCCTGAGGCTCAGAGAAGTGAAAAGATTAGAAAGGCTTCCCCAGTGGGCCATGTCTGGCCAGAACCCACTGGCCTGACTCTAAGCCCAGCATCTTTCCACATCTGCTGCAAATGTCATGAGGATGGCCCCTAAGTTGGTACAATTATTATTTTTTTTCTTCAAATCATGCCAGAAATCTCTTGTCCTCATTAATCAAAAGCATATTTTAGGGGCTGTAGATTAATAATGATCCGTATATCCAGTATTAAAAGATGAACTCTAGTCCTTTCCTGGAGTGAGCCTGTTTTTTTTTTCTCATTGTGAAATTTGGTAGGATCGAGGCAGACGATAACTTCCCCTTCTCCAGTGTCTTACCGTAGGAGTTCTTAGAGTGGATAATTGGACGTTTCCATCACATTTTTGCCTAAGAACATAACTTTCTAACTTGGTTCGCATGTCACCCAACAGCACTGTTACTCTGTCCTGGAATTTGATGTACACAACGGTATGCAAATTCCTTCCTTCTCTCTGAAGCAAACAATGAAATAGGAAAACACACTGCCATTTTCTGACTGATCTCAATCGCTGAGGGTGGACCCCGCATGTTACATCAGCAGGCCGGCTCCATTACACTGCCCTGCGCTGTGCTCGAGCTACTGAAATATTGATTTTTACAGAGCCGGCGCGCACACACTGAAAAATCAATATTCCAGTGCACACAACAGAACAGGCGGCAGAGCCGGGACCAACTCCGAGGCCCAGCAAGCACTACCGGCAGGCCTTGGCCG
>NW_006792921.1:1850343-1877070 GCF_000442215.2 Lipotes vexillifer | reverse complement strand
GGGTGGGGGGGTGGGGGGGCGATGCTGGACGAGACAATGCCAGGGGAAAGGCCCCTGCAAACCTGGGAAGGGTCAGATAAACCAAGTGTGCAGAGCAAAGAGAAAGGAGAGTGGAAAAGATCCTTGAGGATAAAACAGTTGGAAGGAGCAATGATTTATCTTTCCATGGGGGAAATGGGGAGAAGGAGAGAGTAAATTAAGAAGAGAGGATGGGAAGAATTTTACAGGTAAGAATCTTCCCATGAAAATGTATCTTTTGCTTTTCTGTATCATTCGGTCAGACTTATGATAGAAACATGATAAAGATGATACAGATATTTTATTACAGGAAGGAAAAAATAACTAGGCCAATTGTGAGAAAGATTTATATTTAAAAAAATGCAGCCCCTTTCCTTTTCCTTGGTGACTAAAAGCTGGCAGATCTTACAATAACCATCAGAGTCAGCATTTATAATATGGGCTCTACCTTTGCATTGCTGTTACTTTCTTTTCCTTGGGGAAGGGGGACGGAAGGAAGAGGTCCTGGTCATGTGGGCCATTCATCAATTCCCTTTCTTTCTAGAAAAGCACCTTTCTGGGCATGCTTGGGGAACCACGTTAAGAACTGATTCCTTTTACGTGCCCCGTGACTTCTCACGAAATTCTGAGCTCAAGTCACAGCTCCACCCAGATGTAGAGAGGAGAACGCGTTCTGTGTTCCACCCTCGGCTGCCCAGTACTCAGCAGAGGACGGGGTGGAGATGGACCGGCCTTTCGGTTAGTCCTTGTAGACGTGTTAAAAAAAAAAAAAAAAATCAGGAGTGGTACTTTTACTTTTAGTATTTTGGCCTCTTTTTTATTGGGGGTGGGGTGGAAGGCAGTTAATTAAAAAGGAGTACTTCTAACCCCGATGAATTCTTGATTTTGCTTTGTCCTAGAATTCTCTTACCGGGAATCTCGCTATTAGTTCTCTCAACTCCCTGCCAAAGGAGGAAACTGCCCTCCCCGAGGTTTCCATTTCGTTCTCTGCCCTGCAGGCAAACTCGCTGCCTCCTCTTTCCCGGCCCAGGAGACAGAAGGCCCAACAGGGCTCGGCTCGGGTCTGGTGGAAGGGACTCCGGAGGAAGCGGGCAGTGAGGGGCACCTTACAAAACCCGGCTCCTCAGGCCCTGCGGGGCGGGCCGGGGACGAGGTCCTGCAGACTCGCTAGAGGTAGAATGGGTAGGGGGGCCGGGGTGGAGTGGGGTGGCAAGGGTTCGGGCCGGGACGCCGAGCCAGGTGGGCAAAGCTTAGGAGCCGAGATGACATTAAACGTACTCTGAGAGAAAAATAATTAACAGTAATCTAACTGGGAGAATATGGCAGCCATAGGTTGGTATGGAACTGAAAAACAACTTTCTCAGATTTGGAGAAAATCATCATATAGGGTAATATTTGATATATGGCTGGCTACCGCATTTGCATGGGGAGGCGGAGGGAACCTGCTGACTTGACACGAGCCGCTGTGCGGCTCCCCTTGGCGCGGAATAGCGAGAGCAGCCGTGACCTCCGACCCCGCTCGCCGGCAGCCAATAAGAGCGCAGGTCGTCTCCAAACCCAAAATTTCCACGTCGGCAAAAGTCAAGATGGAAGGGAGCGGAGCGGAGCGCGAGGGGGGGAGCCCGCCCGGGAATGCCTGGCTGCCGGTGCTGGAGGGGCAGGCTGGGGAGCCTGCGGCGGGCGCAGGAGGGGCCACGCGGAAGGGCGCCCCGGCCCTGGGAGACCGGAGCCCGACCACCCGCCCCCGGTCCCCGGCGCCTCTGGGCACCCCGCACTTCGGCAGCCGCCTGTGCACCCCACTGCCCCTCCGGCCCTAAGTCTCGGGGGTCGTAGGGTAGGGGACGGTGGCGAGCGGTTGGGGGGGGGGGAAGGGGGGGAAGACACTTTACAGACCTGTTGCACGGGTGCAACAGCTGTTCAGGTGCGGTAGGTAGGGGGAGTGGGCTGTCGGAGTTGGGAGGGAGGATGGCCGCAGAGACTGCAGGGGCAGGGGGTACAGGGCGGGGGCTCAGAACGGAGGGGTGGTGTTGGGAGCTGTGTGCATGGGGGAAGGTTGTGTGCATACGGGGTCCGCGGGGAGCTCGCTGCCTACTGGGGCAGGGAGAACCCCACAGAGTGGGTGGGTGGAGTGGAGGGGAGAGGACTGCATAGACTCGAGTTCTGGGGCTGGGCGCGGGCTGCGGGAAGACCGGGAATAGAGTGTTGGGAATGGCTGGGGGAAGGGGAGCCGCTGTGGAGGCCCCGCACCGCCTTGCTTTCCTGCGCGGTCCCGTCCGCGGGGCATTTCCCGGACCTGTGTTCATCTCCCCGCACACCAGCCCCCCTTAACTCTTCCAGCTCCGAGAATTCGTCTTCGTGCAGCCCCCCTCCCCCACCAGCTTTCCAGATGGGAAGGTAAAAAGTTGCCACAAGTTAGATGGAGTGAGTTAGCTGCTTGCAAAAGTTTAAATAGCAGGACCGAGGAGGAGGTGGGGTTCGATCGGGAATAGGTTCTAATCTGGGATGGGTTGGAAGGCGGGGGAGGGTGCGTGATTGCTGCAGCCAGCTTGCTGTGACATTGAGACCAGAATTTGTCGTACCGGGCTGTTAAAACACCATTTCTGTTGGGCATTTGCTCCTGCTGACTGCGGCAGTAACTTTCCATAATTAATGACCCGTTCCATTATCTGTCGCATCCTGAGCTAAATTGCTTTTAACGAGTTATTCTTCTTTGTCTTAGCTGGGGGTAGGGGGGAGCACACCTGCAGGAAGAAACTTCTGGAGGAAGACAGGCTGTTTGGTCTTTTGAGGCAAAGTTCTGAGACACTCCGACTCTGAATATGATAGAAGTCAGTGCACTACAGAACTTTGTCTCTAGAGACTGTGATCGCCGCCGCCGCCGCCGCCGTCACCACCACCACCACCCGCCGCGAGGGCGTCCGCCGACACCCGACGGGCTAGACGGGTAGCCCTGGTGGCCACGTCGCAGCGCTTTTCCCTTGGGGGAGGGGCGACACCAGAGGGGGGTGTCCAAGTACTGCTCGGGGAACGTGGCCAACTCCCTTGAAGCTGGTGGGTTAAACCAAAATCCGAATTTCCCTTCGTTCATCTTGCCCTGGTGGACTTCTGACTGCAGAGTTCTTGGTTTAAAAAAAAAAAAAAAAAAAGGTTTGGGCTTTTCAAGGTTATTTAAAAGGTGCTCAAAAGATGGACTTCACTTACTGAGCGAGGAGAGGAGAGCCACAGGTTTATAACTGGGTCTTTGGGTGCCCAGTGCCTTACAGGAATTTAAACTCTCTACCCTTGAAGAAGAAAATGTATTTGTACAAAAGCCACGGATAATGGTTCTTTTACTCAGGTGACCTGTTAGATAAATGAGATCCTGCAAGGAATGAGTTTGGCGATCTATTCTCAATTCTGTTTCCAATTCAGGTCCAATTCACTTTAATTTTTTTAAATAGGTTTTATTAATGGAAAGGAAGCACTTTTTTCAAGAAAGAATTTTGAAGGGCAGCTGGGTGGGGGGCAAGTGGGGGAAATATTTACTCGTCGGGGCTGTAGAGACACTTTGCACTGGAGACACTGCTCTTCTCATTACTGGAATGTGGGCTTTGGTTTGGGGAGTTCCTATCAATAGCGTGCCCTTTGCAATGGGCCAGTGACTGGCATTGGTTTCTAGTCCTGTTCCATTGACACTGCCCTATTTTGATTTTATGAGCTTTTGGCTGGAGAGCTGATGGATCCAAAGAATTACAAAAACTATATTAACAAAGTCATTTATCTAACAAATATGCTTGAAGTGCTTGCTGGGTGCCAGGCACAGGGCACAGGGTGGTGAGTAAAAAGGAAACGGTTCCTGTGCCTTGTTGCTGACAGTCAAGTGAAGGAGGGACTCACTTTTGATGTAGGATTCTTCAGAAGCCTGGGGGTTGCCTGTTTGTGTCTCTGAGAGGTCCTTGATTTTATAAAAGCCACCATCTTTTTACCTGTGTGTATTCCATCAGGAGAGGGTGATAATGGAGGGTCAGTGGGGGTTGGGGGTGGGAAGTATTAAGTTGCTTGGTATCAGAGCTTAATGGTAGGACTTAGTACTTGCTTTTCACAGGAATGATGTGTCCTGATCCTAAGACATCCTGGATTCCCTTTTACGTGGCTCTTATCCATTCTCTCACCCACCTTTCCATCATCAGTGACCGTTTTACTTCAGTTTCTCAATCCTTTACCCAAAAGATGGCTGAATTATATCTGTGCAGTAAAATAAAGTGTTTCGAACTCATGTACTTGTATTCATTTGAGATGTAAGATGTGCTTACTTGTAAAAAGGATTCTTGCCCCTGTTTTTGTATCTGAATATGTCCATGAGATATTCTGAAAGTACTAACCTCCAACAAAACTTAAACCAACCTTGCAGGAGAATGCAGGTGGTTCTTTGAGGGTGGGGTTGTGGAGTGGTTGACTGGGAGAGCAGTCATCCAAGCAAAGAGATGAGATCAGGGTCTCCCCCCCCACCCCGAAAGAAGTGTAAAGTTTGGAGTCCCCTGATGGGATTATGTCTGCTTTCACTTTATGCTTAAATGATTTGCTTAGGAATCTTTTGCCTTGTCTCCTGCCTGTGATTCTCCGTGAGTTAAAGGACTCAGTAGACAGGAGGGCTGTGGTATACTCTGGTGATGATGTTGATGGGGTAGGAACAGGAAAACTGGCACTCTGGGGGTTTGACCATAAACTTGGCGTTTTCTCATTGACCTTGGTCATTCAGCAACCTGTGTCTTGTCACCTCCTGAGTATCAGGTGTTATTCTAGATGCTAAGGATTGGGCAGTGAACAAAATAAGCCAGAATCCCAGATCTCTTGAAGAGAGGTTATTCTCGTGCCAGAAGCAGACAATAAAAATATAAAGTAAAACGAGAGAAAGCATGCCAGGAAAGGGAGAACAGGGAGCGCTGGGGAGGCAGGGTGCTAGTGGAACCTGGGTCGCCAGGCTGAAGAACACCACCACTGGCAGCCTACTTGGCATGGCCCAGGCCTCCCGTCTTTATTTGCAATTTTCAAGTGAATGAACCAAACAAGAGGTGCAACAGAAACTGTATATTATTAAACATTGGTACCTTTCACTTTTTTAAAAAGCATTTTATTTTCAAGTGCAAAGGTTGGGAAATGTGAGGGTGCTAGAAAATCTTGCCATGAGGAGCTGGGGAAACACATCACTAGGCCACACCGATTCCGCACCTGAATGTAGTATCTAACCCCATCTTCCAGCAGCAGAAGTCTAGGATTCTAGGTAACCTTGCATTTCTAAGAATATGTATTCCAAAGAACTCCTAAGTGCTCCCCCAACATGCTTCGAATAGTGGCGGGGAGGGTTGGGGGGTGGACACATGTTTTTTGGGATCCCCAGGAGCCAGAGGAGTCTACCATGTAGGCCACAGGTGATCTCAGGAATGACTCTAGCTAAACTTCTGTTATTTGACTCACATTTTTCTTATTCATGTGGGCAGTACATACAGGGTGCTTCCATGGCATAACTGCTACAGACACAAGAGAAACCTTACACGAACAAAAGCTGTGGACAGGAAAAGAAAAAGGCAGAACTCATTGTTCACACTGCTACATGTGATGTGTCAGGAATAAAAACCTGTGTCGCTTTGGTCACCTCGGTGGGACCAGATGGAAGGAGGACGGTGTGTCTTCAGCAGACCCCTGGCAATATTAGACACACGTCTCATGATTCTGACCTGTGACTTAATTAAGTGGGGGCTAGGAGAGCTAGCTTTGACTTCACAGCAAAAAGCCACTCTTGAGATGATTTGTCTGCTTTGCTCCTCAGACACGCCTCTTTTTGCCATTTAATAGGGAAAAACAATCTAGTAGTTAAATAATACTTCCTTTGTGCCAGGTGCTATTATAAACATTCGCGTATGTTAGATCATTTACTCTGAGGTCAATTCCGTTAATATCATTCCCATCTTACAGATAAGGAAACTAAGGCACAAAGAGATTAGATAACATGCCCATGGCACAAAGTCAGTGGCTGAAGCAAGGCCCAGGCCCAGGCAGTCTAGATCAGAGCCTATAATCTTAGCAGCGGTGCTGTACTGAGTATCATTCAGTTGCCTAATTGGTTACAGCATAGGACAAAGCCTGGGAGTCTAGGTTCAAAGTTAGAAGCATTAGAATATAATCAGGGTTTATAGCTCAATGCAAATCTTCCAGTCTGTCTTTAGCATGTGAGGTTGGTTCCCAGGGCTCTGTGGTAGCACTGCTTTGAGGATTATTTTACAGTCTTCTGGTCACTTTCGCCACTGGGCAGGATTGAATGCTGAAAAAAAGAGAACAGCAGTTTCTTCAAAGTGTGCTGGGTGACACAGTACAAAATAAAAAATTGAAAATAACTAAGCTGTATTAATGCATTCATTTAACAACTTTGAGTTCCTACCATGAGTCAACCCCTGGATGCGAGCAGCTTCAGTGTAGTGCGAAATGCACAGAGTGCTGGGAACCACTGCTCACTAACCTGGAACATCCCAGAGGAGGTGATAACTGAGCTGAATGGTGTAGGATAAGTAGGAGGTAGCAGAATGGAGGGAGGGAAGGGCATTCTAGTTCAAAGGCACAGCAAGTACAGACTCATGGAAATGTGCAACAGTATGACGTGTCTAGGAATCTGAAAGTCCTCATGTGTGGCAGGCATAAATGTCATGTGTGAGTGACAGGAAATGAGGCTAAGGAGATTGGCAGGGGTAGACCATGAAGGGCCTTGTGTGGTATGTTTAAATTTTTGAACTTCAGCCTGAAAACCATAAAGCAACGAAAGGATCTTAGGCCTGATGAGCTCTGCTTTCTTAGATAGATTCTGGAAGCAAAGGGAGGAGGGTGGATTGTGTAGAGGTAGATGAGCCAGTTAGTAAAGCTATGAGAGTAGTGCAGGAGACAGAGTGAGAGCCAGTGCGATGCACAGGAGGGGCGTGCATGGGTTTAGGATGAGAGCAGGAAGGCCAGCTGACCTGGGGCAACCTTCCAAGGCAGGCTGCTCCTGAGGCCCTTGCATACATTTTGTTGGTCGTACTTACCCAGGGAATAAAATTGGCACTAAACTGCACTGTGTGTGATATTTCGAAATATTGAATTGCTTGGCTATAATCTCAAGTAAATTCCGGAAGTGTAATATTAGAAACATCTCTTTAACCCTTTGTGGCATATTGGAAATTTTACCCTAGTTCAGCAAATCTGAGAAGTCAACAATTTCAAGACGCACCATCACTCATGTGTCACTAAGAAAGAAAAAGTGCTGCCAGTTAAACTGACACAGTGCTTATGTAACGCTTAGATTTTCAAAGAAATTTTAAAGGTCTCTTTTAGATTAAGATATAGACTTAAAAAAAAAACAACCCCAGCCAGAAACAAAGAGCACCCTCAAAAGGTGGGGGACTGTAGAGGGTTTGATGAAAAGAATACTTACAAGGGGTATGGGCAGGGTTGGGGGAAGCCAGTAGGGAAGAGTGAAGCGGCCTGGGGCTGGTAGTGGTGGAAAGCAAGTACCAACCACTCCCAGGCCTCAACGGGTGAAGGACAGATCCTGGAGAGGGCTGAGGCTCTAGCAGACAGCTGCCCCACAGGAGCTGGGGCCTTTGGCGAAGGAACGCAGCTATTACCAACCCACAGGCCAGCAGGGAGGGAGCCAGGAGAGTAAATACTCAGAATTAGGAGTCAGTCCATAGAGGTCAGCCTCCCACGGGTAGGAAAGGGTGGAGAGTGCATCTGCGGGGACAAACAGGGAATTGCCAGAACAAAGTTTTGTTGTCTCGTGTCCTCCTGTGCATACATAACAAGAAAAACTATCAGAGAGATAAATTGCTTAAATTCCTGGAACTTCATACTCAGAGTCCTCAATGGCTAATGTTTTCACACAGTCTCATCCTCTGTGCCAATAAGAGCACAAATTAAGATGCAGTGTTTCTGAGAAGGGTGCCCCACTGTTGTCTCTGCATCCAAGCCGCTGATACCCTTTGTGCAAGGTTGATGCTGGGCCTTTAAAAAAAGTTTTTTTAATTTAAATAACACAAAATTTACCATTTCATTTTCAGTACACACTTTTAAGTGTATGCTTCAGCGGCATTAAATACATTCACACTGTTTTGCCACTATCACCACCATCCATCTCTAGAACTTTTCATCACCCCAAACTGAAAATCTCTACCCATTTAACAGTAACTTCCCATGATGCTGGGGTTTTCCTGACCTTACCAGAAGGGGCCAAAAGAAGATTTTCAGATTGAATTTGTGCAAAGGTAGAAAATGTCAATTAAATGATGCCTGCTGCTTGGCTGACAGCACTTATAATGTGTTACCAGTTGTAAGATGCATCTTAATTTCAGAGATAAAATGTGAAAAAATGTTGCTTAGAATCAATGAAATATGATGAATCTCTCTAGAGTATTACTCACAACCAGTGTTCCATGAGTGGGTTTCAAGTGGGCCAAATATTGTTCTCCTCTGCCCTCAGGGAGGCCAGGCAGCTGGAACCCCTAGTCTGGAAACTGTTGGCTGTGAGCAGCATTATCCATTTACCCCCATGTGCCCTAAAATATTATCATTTACTGTGTGCAATATGATGTGAAAAAGGCTAGGAAGCACAGCTCTGAAAGGTTCCTATCTTTAGTCTGGCCAGATTTCTCATTTTATTTTTATTACAGTATCATCTGTGTGCATAAGAAGGCAGGGGATACTGATGGAAGAGCTGTTCAAATATGGTTGGACGAATGTAGCAGTAAAGTTCCCCTTCTAGAGGATGGAAGATGCATCCAAGCCAATGAGGTCCTTTCCGTATTTTTGCTATGAAAAGCTTAAACAGAAATGACTTTAGGGTACTTATCAGAATGAAACCCCTTTCATACCCTTTCAACCAGCAATCCCATTTGCAATGGTTAAGATAGTTTGGGCTCTACGTATTATAAACCCAAACTCAAGTGGCTGAAAGGAAAAATAACTTCTCTCACTTGACAAGAAGCCCAGAAGGAGGGAGGCTTCAGGGATGGTTAATTCAGCAGCTAAACAGTGCATTAAGGATTTGGGTTTTTTCATTTTTCCCCTCTGCCATTCTCAGCTCCTTTGCCTCATTCTCAGACTAGGTCCTCTCATGGCTGTGTGAAGGCTACAGCAACTCTGGATGTGACCAGAGAATGTCCCTGAGCCCCTTGTTTTCTCAAAGGCCCAGCCACTTTCTGCTGTTTCCCATTGGGCAGAATCTAGTTGGATGCCCAGCCATTAACCAATGACTGCCAATGGGAATGGGACCATGTGACTGGCCTGGACCAATCAGGACTTAATTCGGACTCAGGAGGAGTTGAGGTGGACCCTGATCCAAATCTATTCCATTAGCAAAGAAAAGATGGGGGAGGGTGTGTCTTTTGGGTAGGCACATGAAAGTGTCTGTTGAACCATTTTTAGGGAGCAGTCTTACAAAGCTGCAACTCCATGGTGAGTGTACACTTGTTGCAATATTATTTTTAAAGGCAAAAATTTAGAATTAACCAAAATGTCCATCAGTAGAGGACCTGATAAATTACGGTATCGCCGTACAATGAAATAGCTATTAGGAGAGAGTAAGGTAGATATGCATGCAATCAACATGGAGGGGTCAATGAGATGTAGTTTTCAGCAAAGAAAATGTTATAGAACAATAAAGGGAATTGATTCTATTTTGATCCTTCTAGGTGCACTCATCTACATATATACTCAAAATAGGTGTAGAGTTGGTATGTTCTGGTCTGAAGGGGATTAGGATAGGAGAGGTGGAGGTGGTGGAGAGAGGACCTTTCACTTAATAGGTTTTGATTTTTTAACTTTTTTAACACAATATAATGCTTTTGTGATTAAACATTAATTTGCCACGTGATAAGAAGGCAAATAGAATATGACCATGGCAATAGTATATTGCTAGTAATGAGATCATACTCTCCCACATCACAGCCACATGTATAAATAAATTAATCACTATTTTATTACTATCTTTTTTGAAGTCTCATGCCCACATTGGATGTACCTAATCTTTGGTAGTTTACAGCGTAGCCTCTTGAGCTGGGCTGTCCAACACAGTAGCAACTACTCACGTGTGGCTATTTAAATTTAGATTAATTAAAATGAAAGAAAATAAAAAATTCACTTCCTCAGTCACACTAGCCACATTTCAAGTGCTCAGCAGCCACACGTGGCCAGTGGCTGCCGTGTTGGAAAGCTTGGGTTATAGAACATTTCAATCATCGCAGGAAGGTCCATCGGACTGTACCGCTCGAAGCCTGGCAGCTGGAGTTCAAGTGTAGGCTTAGCCTCTTAGTTCTGTGGCTCTGGGAACGTTCTTTAACATCCTTGTTCCTTAGCTTTCTAGTCATTAAAACAGGGATAATAATAGTACTTACCTCACAGAACTGTTGAATAGGTTAAAATTCTTAGTGCCTGGTATATGGTAAATCATCAATAAGGTTACGCATTCTTATGAGGTTTGTTGTTAGGAACATTTCTACCCACAGTGATTGAGCACTTGCTGAGTGCTGGGCACTGTCCTCACACCATCATTTTATGGATAAAACTGTGGTTTGACAAGTGAAGTAAAGCTAGCCTGTCTATCCAGTAGAGGCAGGGCAGAGTCTGAGCCAGGTCATGTACCAAGGCTTGTGCTCCTAGGTGTTTAATATGTAAATGACTTCTTTTTAGGGGGTGGGGACGACTGAGTAGTTAACCCTGCCTCTGGCGTCCTTCCCCCACTCCTGCCCTCCTTCTCCCTGTCTGAACAAGAGCTGACTGATTCCGAAGGACTATAAGATTTTAGATTTCTGATTAGCTTTTTTTTTCTTTCTACTTTTTTTTGATGGCGTAAGGCTTGGAGATGAGAGGACAGTGAAATTTATTAGCAGCTGAGTACCCATTTTCTGTGGTGTGTGAATATTCTGTTTCTTCTTGTGGGTTTTCCAAAAGTCAAACAGTTCTTTTAAAAGGAAACTACTGTGTGACCAAATTAAAGAAGGGGAGATCTTGTTAGAGGATGAAACAGGAAGAGACAATTATCTTCAAGAGCTCCTAATCAAAGTTTAAGATCATCATCTATGTCTGCTTGAAGGTTCAGTTACACATAGGAGGTCTATAGAAAAGAACGTGGATTATGCAGACATTTATTATGAAGACTCACGAGAAGCGGCTAGAGGTGTCGTTTTCACTTCATTTGGGAGGGGACTTGTGTCTGTCACAACGTCTTGGGCTGGACCTGGGTTCACCTTCATTGGTGAAAATGGCACCTTTAATTAGAGGACCTTTAGATTTGTTTTCCTGATTATGCTGCATGCTGTCAAAAAGATGTGTTCATCTCAATGGTGAGGATAAACCCCTGTAAGCAGCACAAAAAAGAACTAGTATCTGCAGATAAGGTCTTGCTTTTTATTTCATTTCTTAAGCTACAATTCCAGTTGGCTACTGTTTCCCTGTGAGTCAACATTTATATTGAAGTTATTACCATGAGCTGAAGTGCTATGGAAAATACGCCTTCAGTTTTTTCAGTCTTCCTAAGCTGTGTGTGTGTGTGTGTGTGTGTGTGTGTGTGTGTGAGAGAGAGAGAGAGAGAGAGAGAGAGTGTGTGTGTGTGTGTGTTAGGGGAGAGGAAAGACAACTAATGCAGTTTTGAAAGGCCATTGAGAATTGGTTTCTTAGGGTGTCATGATGTTGTCTCGGGATTAGAGAAAAGGAAGAGGATGGTTCAGCAAGACCAGCTCAGGCTGTTAAACCATCTGATGTTAACAGATTTATCTGTACCCTGTGAAAACTGAAAATTGAATTCAGTTCATCTTTCTAGCTTCCAAACAGTGAATTTGAAATTATCTGAGGCACTTCACTGTATAATGAATTGTAAATAATTTACCTTAAAAAACTGAATTTGAATAGAAAAGCAAGAAATAGTAGAAAACTTTTACTCTCTTATATTATTTCTTCCTCCCCAATGCAAATCATGAGTTTTCTTTTTGTTTCTGAAATATGATTTATTGAAAACAAATTATAGCACAATGCCTAGAACATTGGCTACATTGGCTTTGATTCTAAGCTCCATGAGGGCGGGGCCATTTGTGCTTGATTTGTTGCTACATCCCAACACCTATCACTGTCCCTGGCCACTCCATAGAGATTTGAATGTGTGCATGAGTTTGTGCATCTTAACCTTATGTATGTGTGTGTTTTAGTATCTTGGGAGTTAACATAATTTCAATTTATCTTCACTGATGTGGGCTCCTTAGATGTTTGATATGATGATAGGTGAGATAACCACATCCTTCCATATATTTGCTTTCCAAGGTTTTCTTTTGTGGAATTAGTGAAAGCATACATTTCTCTTCCAACGTTTCTTTTTAGGTTGACCCTGGATTGGGAAGTGTCCAGCCTGAAATTATTATAATCGAAAGAAGCTTTTCTCCTTATTCTTCTTGATGCCAACACACCCACTTCTCTCTTTTAAAACAATAGCATGACATCTTTGATTAATATTATGAAGCCCAGAGATCTTCAGACTGGGTCCTGCATATCCAGGGAGGTATGTGAAGACTTTGTAGGGGTTACCTGGGCACTGAAATGTCAATGGAATCGATTCTGTGTCCTCAGCTTCCCTACTGATGATTTTCTGAAACTGACCTGCTCATCTGGGTTCTGGGTGATTTATCCTCTCCTATATCTCCTATTCCCAGCATCCTTCTCCCACTCTACAAAAGAAGGGCGCTTTCTTTCTTTTTCCTTTACCCCAAATCTTACTAAAGTGCATTGCCTGTGGTATAAAAGCCTCTGAGACATCAAACAAAAAACCAATTTCCTTTGACAACATATATTTATTGAATACCTACTATGTGCCGGGCACAGTTCTAGATGGAACAAAACAGTAAAGAGTCTTTCCTCATGGGGCTTCCATTCTAGCAGGAAGAGATGGCCAAGGAGCACCAAAGTATCACCTGTGTTGCTTCCTTTAATCAAGGCCCTACAACTTTCTGACTAACCTCATTGAAGAAATGGCTTCCAGAAAACGTTTGCTTCTTATGTTTAATAATTAATAATCAAAACTTATGTTTAGGGCTTCCCTGGTGGTGCAGTGGTTGAGAGTCTGCCTGCCCATGCAGGGGACACGGGTTCGTGCCCCGGTCTGAGAAGATCCCAAATGCTGCAGAGCATCTGGGCCCGTGAGCCATGGCCGCTGAGCCTGCGCGTCCGGAGCCTGTGCTCCGCAACGGGAGAGGCCACAACAGTGAGAGGCCCACGTACCGCAAAAAAAACCAAAACAAACAAAACAAAAAACAAACAAAAAACATGTTTACATTAGTTTTGTACTCATAATAATTGTAATGAAGGCTCAGTCTAGAAAAAATATTTAACACTTGGAAAGTCATGGTCATGGGAAATTAAAACCAATTTAAATCACAATTCATATAGGCATCTTAATTGCTGAGAAGTATGACAGGATAATCAATAAAAATGTAAAAAATTAAATCATAGAAAAATTCTTTGGGGAAAGTGTTATTAATTACAGTTTCAAAAAGAACAGTATAAATATTCTAATTATTAAATAAGAGGTTGTTCATATATTTTTCAAATGGGTAATTTGTTGGCATCAAATTGCTATGACTTTTAAGTTTCATTGGATACATATAAAAGAGTAATGTCACACTTTAAAAAAAACCTCAGTATTTCCAATGACCAGAAATTACATCCTTTGTAGTTACAAAGTTTAAATTGTTGTTTAAACTTATGAAAAATGTTAAGCATCTACTTAAATTTGTGCTTGGGGCACATAGTTTTTCAAAGTTCTTGAGGTGAAAGCGGGTTGGGGGGATATATAAATAAACTTGTGAAGACCAAACTATAAGTTATGTTTTTTGGAAAGGGAGCTGGAGGTGGAATGGCACAATATATACATGACAATATTGCTTTGTTGTAACTGATGCTTTGTAGAATCATACTAAAACTTTTCCTGGAGGGCTAGAAAAAAAATGTTCAGATCACTTACAAAATATTGACTTGATAATCACTGGTTTTAAGTGACCAACATATAAATACGAATACTTAACATTTTACAGTCACTTTGGATTGTCAACTCTAGAGGCCAGAAAGTGGTGATAACATAATTAAGATACTGTTCTTGCTTGATGAACCACTCTGAGGCTATGATCCTAAAACAGTCATACTCAGGCACTAGCATCGGTGGATGCAGGGTACCCTTCACAGGGAGCTTGCACAAACAAAGTTAAATTTCATAGAACCTTGCTGTAGGAACAGTGTGCTGGTTATGGACTGCCCCCTATGTTGTGCAACATGGTTGTCCTGTTATACTTCATGCCTGGAACAAGTATTTATTGAGCACCTACTATGTGCCAGGCATTGTGCTAAGGGATAGTAATATACTGGTGAGTTAAGGGATGTGACCTGTCCTTGGCTGGGCTCAGTGTCAACTTCCTGGGGAGGATCCAGGGAGCTTTGCTGGGGAAAAGATAGGCAAGGAGAAACTTCCAGACTAGCATGAATGCCAGCAGAGAGCTAGCGTGCAGTAAATGTCAGCTGTTTTTAATTAGTAAAAAGTAACGCTGCTGCTATTGCTTACTAGTACTACTAGTATTAACTGTACCCCTCGTTACTGCCACCAATATTACTACCTAGGTCTTGTATATCTTACTTGTAAAAGCTCCGTTGGAAAGAGCATCACCCTGAAGGCTTCCTTTTTCATGTGACAGGTGTTGTTTTAAACACTTTACAGACTTGCCTCACTTATTCCTTGAAACAACCTGACATTACATCCCTTTTACAGCTGAGGTAACTGAGGCACAGAGAAGTTGAATAACTCACTCGAGGGCAGACGGGTATGAAAGTGTGGAACTAGGGTCTGATCCCAGGCAGTCTGCTCCATAATACTGACTCTTCTCTCTTAATCATAAAAGAATTAAAAGTTAACATTTATGGAGCACTTAATGTGGACCAGGCCTTGTGCTAGCGACTTTACATAAATTGTCTAATTTAATTTTCACAACAAAGTAACTCTGGTGTATTGTCTCCACATTATAAGGAAACTGGGGCATAAAGCAGTGGAGTAACTTGGCCAACCTTGCAAAGCTGGTAAATGGCAAAGCCGTGATGGGGAGCCAGGATTCCAATCCAGAGCCCCCGAAGACCATTTTGTCAAGCTCAATAGCAGCTGGTCTCCATGGGTGCTTCTGTACCTGATGACATCACTTAAGGGCTCCTTCCTGAGAGCCTCCCTGACCACCTTTCATCCCACTGCTTACCCACCATCAGAAGCTGTCACAGGGTCTTAACACACCATTTAAATAACTTCAAATGCCTCACCCTAGTGTCACTGTACTCAATGGATTGAAAGAGTGCCAAAGACTGCTCAGGGCAGGAGGTGCAGAATTCACCTAGAATCTGAATCTTACTAGCTGATATCACAAACCTCTGTATGTTGGTGTTTTCACATTGGTACATTTCAGGGTGGGGTCACCATTAAACCTCATGGTAAAAACTAAAGCTGGATCTTGCATCCACAAGGGTCATAATTTGACTTTGAAATAGTTGGTAAGAAATGATGGCTTGTTTTACAAATGAGCGCTCAGAAGGAAATGGATGTGCCCCCCAAATAGCTGTCTCTTGGGTCAGGCTGTCTGAGTAGTGCACAGCACAGTTCAAGTAGAGATTCTGGCCAAAGAATCAGCCTGCTGGCATTCAAGAGCAAAAAGACACATGAATGCAGGCATGCTTGTGTGCTGCAGGGGCTCCAAGCTCGGGGAGAATCTCCCCATCAGCAAAGGATTTGTTTAGTTAATAGACGTTTACTGAAGACCTGTTATTCACTAGATGCTGTCAAGCACTGGTTTTACAAAGATAAGTAAGATGCAATTCTTGTCCTACAGAAACTCAGAACCTGAGAGTAGAGAGAAATGTGTAATCAAATCCCTGGGCCATACTGTGGCAGATGGGTATTTATAAGGTTGGGATGGCAACAAGAGTGCAGTGATCATCTAGTTCCAGAAGTGAGGGTCCAGGAACACTTCCCAAAGATGGTTCTATAGACTGAATGTTTGTGTCCTCTCAAAATTCATATGTTGAAACCTAACCTTCTAGGTGATGGTATTAGGAGCTAGAGCCTTTGGGAGAAGATTAGGTCATGAGGGCAGAGCGACATGAATGTGACCATGTGAGGGTACAGCACAAAGATGACTGTCTATGAACTATGAAGGTGGCTCTCTCTAGGCACTGAATCTGCCAGTACCTTAATCTTGGACTTCCCAGCCTCAACAACTGTGAGAAATAAATGTCTGTCGTTTATAAGCCACTCAGTCTATGGCATTCTGTTATAGCAGTCCAAACAGGCTAAGACAGATGGATACTCTAGATCTGGGTCTTGAAGGATGAATAGGAGCCCAAATGGAGAGAAAGGAGAAGGGCACTCCCGATAACACAACATGCGGAAATGCATGGAGTCAATGAACTGCATCGTGAGTCTGAGACCTCGTGTAGCTGTTGTGCAATAGTATGGGCTTGTAAGTGTAGGAGACAGACGACAAGGCAAGAAAGACAGATACGGACCACACATCATGGGGGTCCTAATATTCAATGCCAGGATATTTGGACTTTATGCTGAAAGCCAAGAGGAGCCCCTGAAGGGCTATAGGCAGGAAGAGACACGGTGAGCATTTTGAAAAATAGCTACTGCTGCAGAGAGAATTATGATCTGGAATAGGTTTGTGGAATACTGAGCAGGGGGTATGGGCAGTAAGTCTGGAGGATGGTAGACACAACAGGAAGTTATGGTAGTAGTAACTTTTTAAAAAAATTTATTTTATTGAAGTATAGTTGATTTACAATGTTGTGCTAATTTCTGTACAGAAAATGATTGTTATACATATATATATATGTTGTTTTCCATATTCTTTTCCATTATGGTTTATCACAGGATATTGAATAGAGTTCCCTGTGCTATATACACAGTAGGACCTTGTTGTTTATCCATTCTGTGCATAATGGTTTGCAACTGCTAGTCCCGCATTCCCAATTCATCCCTCCCCCATGGCAACCACAAGTCTGTTCTCTCAGTGAGCCTGTTTCTGTTTCATAGATAAGTTCATTTGTGTCATATTTTAGATTCCACATATAAGTGATATCATATGGTATTTGTCTTTCTCTGTCTGACTTACTTCACTTAGTATGACAATCTCTAGGTCCATCCATGTTGCTGCCAATGGCATTATTTCATTCTTTTTTATGGCTGAGTAGCATTCCATTGTATATATGTACCACATCTTCTTTATCCATTCATCTTTTGATGGACATTTAGGCTGCTTCCATGTCTTGGCTGTTGTAAATAGTGCTGCAACGAACATTGGGGTGCATGTATCTTTCTGAATTAGAGTTTTCTCTGGATATATGCCCAGCAGTGGGATTGCTGGATCATATGGCAACTCTATTTTTAGTTTTTTTGAGGAAGCTCCATACTATTTTCCACAGTGCTGCTGAGCAATTTACATCTTCATATGGTAGTAACTCTTATGTGAAATTGCTCAAGAGACATTTAGGAGGTAGGAGAAGCCAAACTTAGTTTTGGCCTGAATGTGGAGAATAAAAGAAAAAAAATGAAGCTTAGGCTGACACTCAGATTTCTGGCTTGAGAAGTCTCTGGACTACCACTTTTGGAGGTGTTGGTGATGGCATAAAAGAGAAGGGAATTTGGAAGGATAGGTGGCAGAAATTCAATACAGAATGCTGGGATGAGGACCGTTAGTCCTCTCCTAAGTCCAATCTTCTCTTCTTTTGGAGCAGTAGAGACTGATTTTTAGTTGAGCTAAATAATTACATTTTTCAGGTTTCTTTGTATCTAGGTATGGTCATGTGACTAAGTTCTTGCCAACAAGGATAAAACTGAAGTGTCACGTGGTAAATCTGGGAATCATCTTTGAAAGACAGCTGATACGCACTTCTTACTCTCTTATTACTTTTTAAAAAATATTTATTTACTTCACTCTAGTTGTGGCACCCTGTGGCATGTGGGATCAAACACACATCCCCTGCATTACAAGGTGGATTTTAAACCACTGGACCACCAGGGAAGTCCCTTACTCTCTTATTTTTGTTCCCTCCTCCATCCTGCTGCCTGAAACATGGGGACCAAAAGAGGATCTTGGGATAGCTCAGCCTGAGCTCAGATGAGCCTGGATCCCTGAGGACTCAGTGGAGAAGTGCGATAACCGCCCTGGACTGCCTGCTTCTAGATTTCACTTACATGAAAAAGACAAAGCTTTTTACATTGTTTAGGCCGCTGTTAATTTGATTGTGAGCCACATGGAGCCAAACCTAACTCTAATGAATTCACAGCCAAGGGGGAAAGCGGGGGTGGGGTGGTGGTGGTGGTGGTGGGATGAACTGGGAGATTGGGATTGACATGTATACACTGATGTGTATAAAACAGATAACTAATGAGCACCTGCTGGCTTCCGGGAAGATGACGGAAGAGTAAGACGCGGAAACCACCTCCCGCCCCACAGATACACCAGAAATACATCTACACGTGGAACAACTCCTACAGAACACCTACTGAACCTTGGCAGAAGACCTCAGACCTCCCAAAAGGCAAGAAACCCCCACGTACCTGGTTCGCGAGGAGAGGGGATTAAGAACGCTGCTTTAAGGAGCTCCAGAGACGGGCGCGAGCCGCGGCTAAAAGCGTGGACCTCAGAGACGGGCATGAGACGCTAAGGCTGCTGCTGCCGCCACCAAGAAGCCTGTGTGTGAGCACAGGTCACTCTCCACACATCCCTTCCGGGGAGACTGTGCAGCCCGCCACGGCCAGGGTCCCGGGATCCAGGGACGAATCCCCCGGGAGAGGGCACGGCGTGCCTCGGGCTGGTGCTGCGTCACGCTGGCCTCTGCCGCACCCCCGGCCTGGGTGAACCAGAGCCCCCGAATCAGCTGCTCCTTTGGCCCCGTCCTGTCTGAGCGGGGAAAGGACGCCCTCCGGGGACCTGAACGCAGAGGCGGGGCCAAATCCAAAGTTGAGCACCTGGGAGCCGTGAGAACAAAGAAGAGAAAGGGAAATACTCTCCCAGCAGCCTCAGGTGCAGCGGATTAAAGCTCCACAAACAGTTTGATGTACCCTGCATCTGTGGAATTCATGAATAGACAATGAATCATCCCAAATTGAGGAGGTGGACTTTTTTTTTTTTCTGGTACACGGGCCTCTCACTGCTGCGGCCTCTCCCATTGCGGAGCACAGGCTTCAGACACTCAGGCTCAGCGGCCATGGCTCACGGGCCCAGCCGCTCCGCGGCATGTGGGATCTTCCCGGACCGGGGCACGAACCCGTGTCCCCTGCATCGGCAGGCAGACTCTCAACCACTGCACCATCAGGGAAGCCCGAGGAGGTGGACTTTGAGAGCAAGATTTATGATTTTTTTCCCTTTTCCTTTTTTTGTGAGGGTGTATGTGTATGCTTCTGTGTGAATTTTTGTCTGTATAGCTTTGCTTCCACCATTTGTCCTAGGTCTCTATCCATCCGTTTTTTTGTTTTTGTTTTTGTTTTTTGTTTCTCTTAATAATTATATTTTTATTTTAATAACTTTATTATATTTTATCTTACTTTATTTTATTTTACTTTATCTTCTTTCTTTCTTTTTTTCCTTCTTCCCTCCTTCCTTCCTCCCTCCCTCCCTCCCTCCCTTCTTTCTTTCTTTCTTCTTCTACTAATTCTTTCTTTCTACTTTTTCTCCCTTTTATTCTGAGCCGAGTGGATGAAAGGCTCTTGGTGCTGCAGCCAGGAGTCAGTGCTGTGCCTCTGAGGTGGGAGAGCCAACTTCAGGACACTGGTCCACAAGAGACCTCCCAGCTCCACATAATATCAAATGGTGAAAATCTCCCAGAGATCTCCATCTCAACACCAGCACCCAGCTTCACTCAACGACCAGCAAGCTACAGTGCTGGACACCCTATGCCAAACAACTAGCAAGACAGGAACACAACCCCACCCATTAGCAGAGAGGCTACCTAAAATCATAATAAGTCCACAGACACCCCAAAACACACCACCAAACGTGGACTTGCCCACCAGAAAGACAAGATCCAACCTCATCCACCAGAACACAGGCACTAGTCCCCTCCACCAGGAAGCCTACACAACCCACTGAACCAACCTTAACCACTGGGGACAGACACCAAAAACAACGGGAACTACGGACCTGCAACCTGCAAAAAGGAGACCCCAAACACAGTAAGATAAGCAAAATGAGAAGACAGAAAAACACACAGCAGATGAAGGAGCAAGATAAAAACCCACCAGACCTAACAAATGAAGAGGAAATAGG
The DNA here is from genome assembly GCF_000442215.2 of Lipotes vexillifer. NCBI lineage: Eukaryota > Metazoa > Chordata > Mammalia > Artiodactyla > Lipotidae > Lipotes > Lipotes vexillifer. The sequence goes on along the minus strand of NW_006792921.1, from coordinate 1,856,713 downwards.
CAGTCTACCTGAAAAAGAATTCAGAATAATGATAGTAAAGGCGATCCAAAATCTTCGAAATAGAATAGACAAAATGGAAGAAACATTTAACAAGGACCTAGAAGAAATAAAGATGAAACAGACAATGATGAACAACACAATAAATGAAATGAAAAATACTCTAGATGGGATCAATAGCAGAATAAATGAGGCAGAAGAACGGATAAGTGACCTGGAAGATAAAATAGTGGAAATAACTACTGCAGAGCAGAATAAAGAAAAAAGAATGAAAAGAACTGAGGACAGTCTCAGAGACCTCTGGGACAACATTAAACGCACCAACATTCGAATTATAGGGGTTCCAGAAGAAGAAGAGAAAAAGAAAGGGACTGAGAAAATATTTGAAGAGATTATAGTTGAAAACTTCCCTAATATGGGAAAGGAAATAGTTAATCAAGTCCAGGAAGCACAGAGAGTCCCATACAGGATAAATCCAAGGAGAAATACGCCAAGACACATATTAATCAAACTGTCAAAAATTAAATACAAAGAAAACATATTAAAAGCAGCAAGGGAAAAACAACAAATAACACACAAGGGAATCCCCATAAGGTTAACAGCTGATCTTTCAGCAGAAACTCTGCAAGCCAGAAGGGACTGGCAGGACATATTTAAAGTGATGAAGGAGAAAAACCTGCAACCAAGATTACTCTACCCAGCAAGGATCTCATTCAGATTTGATGGAGAAATTAAAACCTTTACAGACAAGCAAAAGCTGAGAGAGTTCAGCACCACCAAACCAGCTTTACAACAACTGCTAAAGGAACTTCTCTAGGCAAGAAACACAAGAGAAGGAAAAGACCTACAATAACGAACCCCAAACAATTAAGAAAATGGGGGGGCTTCCCTGGTGGCACAGTGGTTGAGAATCCACCTGCCAATGCAGGGGACTCAGGTTCGTGCCCCGGTCCGGGAAGGTCCCACATGCGGTGGAGCGGCTGGGCCCGTGAGCCATGGTCGATGAGCCTGCGCGTCCGGAGCCTGTGCTCCGCAACAGGAGAGGCCACAACGGTGAGAGGCCTGCGTACCACAAGAAAAAAAAAAAGGAAAAAAGAAAATGGGAATAGGAACATACATATGGATAATTACTTTAAAAGTTAATGGACTAAATGCTCCCACCAAAAGACACAGATTGGCTGAATGGATACAAAAACAAGATCCATATATTTGCTGTCTACAAGAGACCCACTTCAGACCTAGAGACACATACAGACTGAAAGTAAGGGGATGGAAAAAGATATTTCATGCAAATGGAAACCAAAAGAAAGCTGGAGTAGCAATTTTCATATCAGACAAAATAGACTTTAAAATAAAGACTGTTAGAAGAGACAAAGAAGGACATTACATAATGATCAAGGTATCGATCCAAGAATATATAACGATTGTAAATATTTATGCACCCAACATAGGAGCACCTCAATACATAAGGCAAATACTAACAGCCATAAAAGGGGAAATCAACAGTAACACATTCATAGTAGGGGACTTTAACACCCCACTTTCACCAATGGACAGATCATCAAAAATGAAAATAAGGAAACACAAGGTTTAAATGATACATTAAACAAGATGGACTTAATTGATATTTATAGGACATTCCATCCAAAAACAACAGAATACACATTTTTCTCTAGTGTTCATGGAACATTCTCCAGGATAGATCATATCTTGGGTCACAAATCAAGCCTTGGTAAATTTAAGAAAATTGAAATTGAAAGATATCAAATATCTTTTCCGACCACAATGCTATGAGACTAGATATCAATTACAGGAAACGATCTGTAAAAAATACAAAGACATGGAGGCTAAACAATACACTACTTAATAACGAAGTGATCACTGAAGAAATCAAAGAGGAAATTAAAAAATACCTAGAAACAAATGACAATGGAGACACGATGACCCAAAACCTATGGGATGCAGCAAAAGCAGTTATAAGAGGGAAGTTTATAGCAATACAATCCTACCTTAAGAAACAGGAAACATCTCGAATAAACAACCTAACCTTGCACCTAAAACAATTAGAGAAAGAAGAACAAAAAAACCCCAAAGTTAGCAGAAGGAAAGAAATCATAAAAATCAGATCAGAAATAAATGAAAAAGAAATGAAGGAAACAATAGCAAAGATCAATAAAACTAAAAGCTGGTTCTTTGAGAAGATAAACAAAATTGATAAACCATTAGCCAGACTCATCAAGAAAAAAAGGGAGAAGACTCAAATCAATAGAATTAGAAATGAAAAAGGAGAAGTAACAACTGACACTGCAGAAATACAAAAGATCATGAGAGATTACTACAAGCAACTCTATGCCAATAAAATGGACAATCTGGAAGAAATGGACAAATTCTTAGAAATGCACAAACTGCCAAGACTGAATCAGGAAGAAATAGAAAATATGAACAGACCAATCACAAGCACTGAAATTGAAACTGTGATTAAAAATCTTCCAACAAACAAAAGCCCAGGACCAGATGGCTTCACAGGCGAATTCTATCAAACATTTAGAGAAGAGCTAACACCTATTCTTCTCAAACTCTTCCAAAATATAGCAGAGGGAGGAACACTCCCAAACTCATTCTACGAGGCCACCATCACCTTGATACCAAAACCAGACAAGGATGTCACAAAGAAAGAAAACTACAGGCCAATATCACTGATGAACATAGATGCAAAAATCCTCAACAAAATACTAGCAAACAGAATCCAACAGCACATTAAAAGGATCATACACCATGATCAAGTGGGGTTTATTCCAGGAATGCAAGGATTCTTCAATATACGCAAATCTATCAATGTGATTAACCATATTAACAAATTGAAGGAGAAAAACCATATGATCATCTCAATAGATGCAGAGAAAGCTTTTGACAAAATTCACAACACCCATTTATGATAAAAACCCTGCAGAAAGTAGGCATAGAGGGAACTTTCCTCAGCATAGTAAAGGCCATATAGACAAACCCACAGCCAACATCGTCCTCAGTGGTGAAAAACTGAAAGCATTTCCACGAAGATCAGGAACAAGACAACGTTGCCCACTCTCACCACTCTATTCAACATAGTTTTGGAAGTTTTAGCCACAGCAATCAGAGAAGAAAAGGAAATAAAAGGAATCTAAATTGGAAAAGAAGAAGTAAAGCTGTCACTGTTTGCAGATGACATGATACTATACATAGAGAATCCTAAAGATGCTACCAGAAAACTACTAGAGCTAATCAATGAATTTGGTAAAGTAGCAGGATACAAAATTAATGCACAGAAATCTCTTGCATTCCTATACACTAATGATGAAAAATCTGAAAGTGAAATCAAGAAAACACTCCCATTTACCATTGCCACAAAAAGAATAAAATATCTAGGAATAAACCTACCTAAGGAGACAAAAGACCTGTATGCAGAAAATTATAAGACACTGATGAAAGAAATTAAAGATGATACAAACAGATGGAGAGATATACCATGTTCTTGGATTGGAAGAATCAACATTGTGAAAATGACTCTACTCCCCAAAGCAATCTACAGATTCAATGCAATCCCTATCAAACTACCACTGTCATTTTTCACAGAACTAGAACAAAAAATTTCGCAATTTGTATGGAGACACAAAAGACCCCGAATAGCCAAAGCAATCTTGAGAACAAAAAATGGAGCTGGAGGAATCAGGCTGCCTGACTTCAGACTATACTACAAAGCTACAGTAATCAAGACAGTATGGTACTGGCACAAAAACAGAAAGATAGATCAATGGAATAGGATAGAAAGCCCAGAGATAAACCCATGCACATATGGTCACCTTATCTTTGATAAAGGTGGCAGGAATATACAGTGGAGAAAGGACAGCCTCTTCAATAAGTGGTGCTGGGAAAATTGGACAGGTACATGTAAAAGTATGAGATTAGATCACTCCCTAACACCATACACAAAAATAAGCTCAAAATGGATTAAAGACCTAAATGTAAGGCCAGAAACTATCAAACTCTTAGAGGAAAACATAGGCAGAACACTCTATGACATAAATCACAGCAAGATCCTTCTTGACCCATCTCCTAGAGTAATGGAGATAAAAACAAAAATAAACAAATGGGACCTAATGAAACTTCAAAGCTTTTGCACAGCAAAGGAAACCATAAACAAGACCAAAAGACAGCCCTCAGAATGGGAGAAAATATTTGCAAATGAATCAACTGACAAAGGATTAATCTCTAAAATTTACAGGCAGCTCATGCAGCTCAATAACAAAAAAATAAACAACCCAATCCAAAAATGGGCAGAAGACCTAAATAGACATTTCTCCAAAGAAGATATACAGACTGCCAACAAACACATGAAAGAATGCTCAACATCATTAATCATTAGAGAAATGCAAATCAAAACTACAATGAGATATCATCTCACACCAGTCAGAATGGCCATCATCAAAAAATCTAGAAACAATAAATGCTGGAGAGGGTGTGGAGAAAAGGGAACACTCTTGCACTGCTGGTGGGAATGTGAATTGGTTCAGCCACTATGGAGAACAGTATGGAGGTTCCTTAAAAAACTACAAATAGAACTACCATATGACCCAGCAATCCCACTACTAGGTATATACCCTGAGGAAACCAGAATTCAGAAAGAGTCATGTACCAAAATGTTCATTGCAGCTCTATTTACAATAGCCCGGAGATGGAAACAACCTAAGTGTCCATCGACAGATGAATGGACAAAGAAGATGTGGCACATATATACAATGGGATATTACTCAGCCATAAAAAGAAACGAAATTGAGCTATTTGTAATGAGGTGGATAGACGTAGAGTCTGTCATACAGAGTGAAGTAAGTCAGAAAGAGAGAGACAAATACCCTATGCTAACACATATATATGGAATTTAAGAAAAAGAAAAATGTCATGAAGAAACTAGGGGTAAGACGGGAATAAAGACACAGACCTACTAGAGAATGGACTTGAGGATATCGGGAGGGAAGGGTGAGGTGTGTTAGGGCGAGAGAGAGACATGGACATATATATACTAACAAACGTAAGGTAGATAGCCAGTGGGAAGCAGCCGCATGGCACAGGGAAACCGGCTCGGTTCTTTGTGGCTGTCTGGAGGGGTGGGATAGGGAGGGTGGGAGGGAGGGAGACCAAGAGGGAAGAGATATGGGAACATATGTATATGTATAACTGATTCACTTTGTTATAAAGCAGAAACTAACACACCATTGTAAAGCAATTATACTCCAATAAAGATGTTAAAAAAAAAAAAAAAAGAACCTGCTGCATAAAAAAATAAATAAAATTTTAAAAAGTTCACAACACATTTATGGAAATGACTGATAACATACTCTACTTTGAAGACTTCCACGTATTATCAGCTCAAATGAAAGGTTTTATTGTTATTCAGTGAAAAGTCTTAGACAAGTAAGATTTCATTTCTATGCTTCAGTTTTCGTTTCTACGAAATTCTCAGAGTCTTCCTGGGTTCAGGAGAAGTGAGGGGGTGAAATGCATGTTTGGACCTTACCTCTCACTTCCTGTTTAATTCCAGAGAATTACAGTTGGTATGTCTATTAGTCATGTCTTTTTATTCTGTATTTTTGGTCTTTGACATCTTGGAGCTTTGCTGACCCTGGAGAGGCTGCCCTTCCCAGAGCCAGCTAATGATATTGCTGGTGTAGCGAGAGCAAACACCTCACCTGTGAGCCTGCCTTTCATACGCAAACTGACCAATCCAGAGACCCCATCCCCAAACAACGCCTCTACTGAGTTCTTACTCACTGAGCCACTCTTCCCCTGCCCTCATCACCCCAGAGCCAGACAACTAGAGACAGCCCTATACCCTCGAGACCACTGAAATTATTCAAACTAGCCAATACTAAACATGCTTACCTTGTCTTGTCCATTTCTTCTTGCAGAAACCATAATAAAAGCTCTTGCCCATGTTTTTCCCTCTCTGGTCTTCCTACTGACCTTTTTGTGTGGGTGTGTGGCAGGGGATAAATTCTTTATCGATAAATAGGTTACAGTGAAATAAATAGAGTGATGGTGTTTAGGGGAATAAAAAAAGTAGTATCTCAATCTCTCTCCACCACGCCTCTAGCTCTTGGCTTCTGCCTTCTTACTGGCCACCTTGGATGATTAGGACTTGGTGGGAATGCCAGGCTTTCTCAGGCCCTTGGGGGCCTCTGCCTTCCTGGCCAGTGGTACAGGCTCCATCTTGGATGCAACACCCTCAGTAGAAGCAGGGTCCTTGGCTTTTGGCCCCTCCCTGGCCCCCTGGGCAGCAGCCTCTTTGTTTTCCATCTTCTTTTTTTTTTTTTTTTTTTTTTTTCCTTCTTTTTGCGGGCTT
>NW_006792921.1:1843013-1850248 GCF_000442215.2 Lipotes vexillifer | reverse complement strand
TGTGGGACCCTCCCGAACGGGGGCACGACCCCGCGTCTCCTGCATCGGCAGGCGGACTCTCAAGCACTGCGCCACCAGGGAAGCCCCTCCATCTTCTTTTTGGCTGGGGAAACAGCACCATTCTCGCACTTGTCTTCCCCACGTGGCCCTGTATGGCAATGCTATGCCTCCTGTTTCTAAGGCTCTGTAAGAATAAAAACCTTCCTTCACGGCAGTCCTTCCTGTGTCTGCCTGCCTTACCATGCTTGATGGTATGGTAATCCCAGGTGCCCGTAAAACAATGTGTGCCTCGATTTACCCCGCTGAAAGACCAGTGTACAATTCTCCAGCAGGACACATTGATAAAATGTTTTGGAAAGAGAAAGATGCAAGAGGGAGAGGACTCAATAAAATGATGTACATTCATTCATTCATATTTATAACATTTGCTTTACTGAAATGTTGATTCAGTCTGGCTGAGAATTTGTGTTTTAGCTGTGATGCATAATTAGTTATCAATAAAGGAATGTTATTGAATCCTTAGAGTAAGTACATAATCTTTTAGGCGCTTACTGGTTTTTTTTTGTCTGAATATTTGTTCTGTTAATTCATGTTTATGTAGCACTTATAAACTGCATGTCGTACTTTTACACAGGTAAGTTATATGCTTAATAAGAAATAAAATATCTGTCCCTGGGAGCCAGTAGTTAAGAAAACTATGTTATTCGAAATTAATGTAATATACTAGGTGGTTATAACTAAGATGGCCTTTCATTTAAACAGGTGGAAATCCTCTTCTTGAGGACCACAATGGAGTGTGTTAGAATCCTGAGTGAGTCATTGCCACACATGGCTGGAGGCCCGATCCACTGCCTTCCTTCTTTTTTTTTTTTTTTTTTTTTTTTTTTTTTTTTTTTTTTTTTTTTTTTTTTTTTTTTGGGTCCGCGGGCCTCTCACTGTTGTGGCCTCTCCCATTGTGGAGCACAGGCTCCGGCGCGCAGGCTCAGCGGCCATGGCTCACGGGCCCAGCCGCTCCGCGGCATGTGGGATCTTCCCGGACCGGGGCACGAACCCGTGTCCCCTGCATCGGCAGGCGGACTCTCAACCACTGCGCCACCAGGGAAGCCCCACTGCCTTCCTTCTTAATCCCAGTTGCTGCTGTCAATGCAATCATGCATTGATAACAGCAGTTTGTTAGCTGAAGTTGAGGAATAAATCACTCCTGGGGCCCCTTCAGTTCAAGTATATACATAGTTCAAGCAAACCCAAAATGTAAAAATCTGTATTTACACAACAGATAGATTAAGGATAATAATTCACTTTCCAAAGGATTTACTGCTGCAGGTTCTTTTAAAATGAACTAACCCTATATATTTAAAATGTGATTTGATTTTCAAAATATCCCTTCTATAGGCAATTTTGGAGGAAGTGTCTATCGTGTAAATGAAGGTAGTCAGGGGTGATAGGACTTATAGGCTAGCCATGGAATGTGGCAGTTTGTTTTTTAGTTTATCTCCATGCTCTGTCAACTTCAAAGTTGAGACATTCTTTAGAAAGTGTCGTGGTGTACAGAGATGGAGGCATGAATGCAAACTATTAAAAGATTAATTGAATATATAAAGTTCTAGCATTCCTTAATGTAATGTGAATGCTAACAGTTTTTGCAAAGGTCTAAATAACTCTGACTTCAGTAGAGCAGTTTATAATTGAGCACATTATATGCATTATCTTATTAGCTCTTCATAGCAATGCTATGGGGTAGAAGGCAGGGTGATGTTTTCATCACCATTTCACTGATCAGGATCCAAAATCAGATGGATCAGAAGAGGTGGAGCTGGGTGGTGAACACAAATGTTCTTTTCCTAGCCCATGGCATGTTGCATTACCCTAGGAGTACCCCCTCTAACTGTGGTTGGTTTTAGAGTGAGCCAGTGGCCCCTGATTTATCATTTTAACTCCTCGATTTCATAAATTCTCATCATCTCTGCAAGAAAACCAGTCCTCCTTACTGCTTCATTGGTGTGTCTTAATCAGCTCTGCAATGCAGATTTAGTGATTTCTGGATTGCATTTGTGACTGTAGTTACTGATAGTGGAAAATATTTACTCCTGAAGCCCTAAGGGAAAGTAACATGAGTTGTACTGCTTTCCTGCCAAATACTCATTTGCTTCCTCAAAGTAAGGAGAAATGTTGAGAGATCCCTTTATTTATTTGTGGGGATGAATGTTTATATAAAATGAGAATTTGAAAACTACTTGGATAATAATCCAAATTTTTAGAGAAATTATATTAATAGTGTTCTCTTTAGTAGTACATGGCAAATACTTTCATGAGAATGGAAAATTCAATGCAAGCATTATAAAATAATTCTGCTGCAATAAAACTTATTTTCAAAAGAAAGACTTTTAAAGAGTCAGATACAGTTATTGTCCAATAAATGCACAAGTTAGGACAGGCACCTTGGGAAGGTCAACTTTGCCTAGAGTAAGATCTTTGGGAAGAACCATCTTCACATCCTCAATTCAGAAGGAAACTCTCCTCAGAGTAATGAACAGGTACTGAATTCAAATCAATCTGACTCAAGTACAGATAACAGCAATTACCCATTGGTAGCAAGAACCTTCTGACGTTTCTCTTTTTAGACAAGAAATGGTCCCCTGGGACCCAGCAGTTGAATGCTGACAATAGAAGGAGCATCAGGTCCTACTTGACTGCAGAGGGAAAAAAATGTTGATATCATGATGAATCTCAGAACAAGAACTTCTCTGACCCCATCAGAAGTTTTCAAGACGAACAATTATGTGTCATATGTGACCTTCCTACTGACTAAATTTTGTTGAGCTTTATGCATAAAACAGCCTTGGAATTTGTGGCCAATATCCCTTTGATTTCTGTTTTTTGACTATGTAAACATTCTTAATTTTTTGAACAGTCTCTTGACTTCTTGACCAAATACACTCTAAATGTAAAATGAGACAATATAGTACCCATTCTGTAATTAATTAGCATAATGCAGTGGCAATACAATGTGGTAGAAAGGCCATAGGTGTTCAAATCCTCACTTTGCTTCTTTCTAACCTTGTGATCTTGGATAGATTATATAGATATTTATGTCACATTTTCCTCGTCTTAAACAGGAATAAAGATACCCGATTTGCTGGATTGTTGTGAATATTACATGTGGCAAATATGTGTGGTGTTAATGTCAACTTGGCATATAAAAGGTGCTCAAAAATGTAAGTTTGTAAAAGCTAGAAGTAAGCTTCAGCACGAGAAGATTCATCCTTGATCTATCTACATATTCTAGCTTTAAACCATAAACTCCTGAGAGCTGACAATGAGAAAGCTTTTGTTTGCTGTATATTCGACATGGTTTAGCCAAACCATGCCAAAAAGCTGTTCCCTCAGACAGGGATGTGAAACTTGTTTTATCTAATGTGCCCTCCCAATCCATTGGTATACCTGTCTGGGAACTGTGAAAAGGGTACTGAGACCTTGTGTGGCCTCAGAGGGAAAGAGTGCTATCATTGATTAGTCATGCCTGCTGTGGAGTTGGGAGTAAGGAGTGGTGGCATGTGTGCAGGCATTTTCTGTGCCTGGCCCAAGATGCTTTTCCTTGTGTCTTTGCCCAACACCAGAGAGATGAATACCTAGTTCTACTACTGCTGAACTGCAAGATGCCCAGAGGTAACCCTTCATTATATTGGAAAGGCAGAGAGCAGGAAACCTGTCTCACTGGCTTCATGCCTCCATACTCCATGCCATCCACCTAGTGATTCAGCCACATTGAAATGTCTCTGATTTCCCAGGATGGACCCTGCCCTTTCACAGCTAAATGCCTTGGCACCTGCTGTCTCTACTTTTAAGAATGCTTTTCCCCATCTTTTGAAACTTGGCAAATTCTACTTATCCTTCAAGATCTAGCTCAAGTGTAGCTTCTTGTAAGGAAACCTGATAGATTCAATCCCTGATTTTCCTTGTATCCTGATGCCCAGCTCATAACTCTCACTCAATAAATGTTGATTGAATAAGGTACACGGATATAAAGCGGAAGATGTTGATGTGTTAGAGGTCAGGAATTTTCCTGAGAAAATAATCCAGGTTTGGGGACTATATTGTTTCTGTCTGGAGTTTGTATAAACATCTTGTTTGAGCCCCTCCATATTTTAAAGGGGTACTAGCTCTGATTAAGGGTCAAGACAAAAAACAAAGTAAATATTTGAAATGGACTTACTGAATTACGATGACTGAGTCTTACAGGAACTAAGACTTCATTTGAAGCTTTAAAAAATTGTGATAAAATACACCTAACATAAAATTTACCATCTTAGCTATTTTAAGTATACTGTTCAGTGGCATTTACATAGTTGCACAACTACCACCACTATCCATCTCCAGAAATCTTTTTCTCTTGCAAAACTGAAACTTTGTATCCATTAAACAGTAACTCTCCATTCCGCTACCTCTAGCCCCTGGCAACAACCATTCTACTTTCTGTCTATAAGAATTTTATTACTCTAATAACTCAGATAAGTGGAATCTTACGTCTCTTTGTGATTGGCTTATTTTGCTTAACATAGTGTCCTCAAGGTTCATCCATATTGTAGCATGCATCCAAGTTTCCTTCCTTTTTAAAGCTGAATCATATTCCATTATATGTGTGTTTCATATTTTATTTATCTATTCATCTGTCCATGGACACTTGGACTGCTTCTACTCCTTGGCTATTGTGTATAATGCTTCTGTGAACATGGGTGTACAAATATCTCTTCAATATCCAGTTTTCCCAACACCATTTGTAGAAAAGAATGCCCTTTCTCCATTGAACTGTCTTGGTATCCTTGTTGAAAATCATTTGGTCATAAATGCTAGAGTTTATCTCTGGGTTCTCTGTTTCATTCTGTTAACCTATATGTCTGACTTTATGCAAGTACCACAATTTTTTGAGTACCGACTTACTGCTTTGCAGTAAATTTTGAAATCAAGAATTTTTTTTTTAAGATTGTTTTGACTATTCAGGGTCCCTTGAAATTCCATATGAATTTTAAGATGGATTTTTCTATTTCTATTGGAATTTTGATAGGGATTGCACTGGATCTGTAACTATCTTTGGATACTATTGAATCTTAACAATATTAGGTTTTCCAATCCATGAACATAGTTTGTCTTTCCATTTATCGGTGTCTTCTTTAATTCCTTTCAGTAATGTTTTGTAGTTTTCAGTATACAAGTCTTCTACCTCCTTAAGTTTATTCCTAAGTATTTTATTGTTTTTGATGCCATTGTAAATGGAATTGTTTTTTTAATTTCCTTTTCCAGTTGTTTACTGTAGGCATTCAGAAACAACTGGTTTTTTGAACGTTGATTTTGTATCCTGAAATTTTTGGAACTTATTTATTAGTTAAAACAGGTTTCTGGTCCCAAAATTTTCTTTGTTGGGAGTTTTTTTGATTACAGTTTCAATTTCCTTAGTAATTATAGGTCTGTTCAGATTTTCTATTTCTTCATGATTCAGTCTTGGTAGCTTTTTTGTTTCTAGGAATTCATCCATTTCATCTAGGTTATCTAATTTGTTGGCCTACCAATGTTTAAAGTATTCTCTTATAATCTTTTTTATTTCTATAGAATCAGTTGTACTGTCTCTTGTTTCATTTCTGGTTTTGGTTGAGTCATCTCTCTTATTCTTAGTCAATTTGGCTAAAATTTTGTCAATTTTGTTGAATTTTCGAAGAACAAAATCTTGATTTAGTTGATTTTTCTATTCTGTATTTTGTTTATCTCTACTCTTTATTATTTTCTTCCTTCTGCTAGCTTAAGTTTTAGTTTATTCTTTTTATAGTTCCTTCTGGTGTAAATTTAGGTTGTTTAGATCTTTCTTCCTTTTAATGTAAGTGTTTTGTACATGTTTAAATAGCACTGTTGACATGTATTTATTCTGGTAATTTTGCAGGAAAAAGTAGTGAGCTGTGGGCATCATTTCACCCCAGGTGTGATACCATCAGTAAACACTTTCCCACTACTTGTATTTCAGTTTCAGACTTCCATGCAACTTTTGCATCTAAGATTTTGGAGGGACTCTTCCTGTCTATATAATCCCATCAAGTTTGCACTAATCAATTTTATTTTAGACCTAAGTAATTTTATTTTATTGTAATTATGTCTGTATTTAACAATGGACTCATTTTGTTTGAAACAGCACTTAGAGGAAATGAGTCTACTTTTGCTTCTAAAATATTAAATATGAAGTGCTACCTTAACTTCGTCAAGAACAGATCACCTGCAGTAGTATTTAAACAACAGTAAAAATAGTAACTCTTCAGGGAAATAGGTGGCTTAGAGTTTTATTGGCTCTCCCAATTTATAACCTGGAGGAGAAATGTGTTTGGCTTGTATCCATTTGCTTGGAAGGGCAAGTAAATCCATCACACCAAGGGCTGGAACACTCCTTTGTGGCAAGAACATGGATGGGAGGGGTATGTAGATTAGCATGTTTTTGCTGCATTTAACAGAAAGGCAGACTCAAAATGACTTAAGTAATAGAGGAAACGTATCTTTTCCCATTACTAGAAGTTCAGAGGCAGGCAGGCCCTGAAGCAGCAAAACTTAGTGACATGATCGAGGACCCAAGGATACAGTCTGGATTACCTCATGGTCCTAAGATGGCTGCCAGCAACCACAGGGATGATATGTTTTCTTATCATAGCCTGGAATACCCCCTTCTGTCCATCCCATTTTAAAACATGGGATTAAAGTCCTACCCTCTAGCCTTATACTGTCCATTATGGTAGTAGTAACCACATGTGGCTATTAAATACCTGAAATTTGACTATTCCAAATTGACATTTGCTATAAGTGTAAAAAGCACACTAAATTTTGAAGACTTTGTATGAAATAAAGGAATGTAAAGTATCTCAATAATTTTTATATTGATTATGTGTTTGAATGATAATATTTTGGATATATTGGGTAAAAATTAATTTCACCTGTTTCTTTTCACTTTTTAAGATGTATCTACTAGAAAACTTAAAATTACATTTGTGGCATGCTTTATGATTCTACTGGACAGTACTGCTCTAGTCTTTCCTTTTTTGGCTGTGCCACGTGGCTTGTGGGATCTTAGTTCCCCAACCAGGGATCAGACCCGGGCCCTCGGCAGTGAAAGCACGAGTCCTAACCACTGGACTACCAGGGAATTTCCTGCACTGCTCTAGTCTTATGGGACAAACTTTGGACACAATATGGGCTGGACAGGAATG
>NW_006792921.1:1812175-1842940 GCF_000442215.2 Lipotes vexillifer | reverse complement strand
AATGCCATGTGCTAAGTGGCTGAGGGGGTGAGTGGCCTGGGGGTGAGTGGCTATTGGGAAGAGTCCTGCACAAAGTCCTGCACAAAGAGAGAGGAATGGGGGGCAACTGTGTGTCTCTGTGCTCATCCAGTTCTGGCAGAGATGAAAAACCACTTTTCAGTACATTGAGTGTGTTCTGGGATGTGAAACAATGCCAACCCTCCCAACTCAACTTGTTTTTTCCTTCTTTCAGGCCTGTTTTCTAGTCTACAGGAAGCCATTCTCTACTCTGGTCATAGAGAGGATAAGGTGGATTAAAGAGTGACTGGAAGAGGAGGGTGGAGTGAGGGTGCTGGCAGCAGAGGGTTAGCTGCACAAATAGCTAAGTTTCCATCACAGGTGAAAAGACACATTGGAAATGCCATGTTAAAACTGCTTTGCATTAAGGTTGTCATTTCCCCCTTCATATGACAGAACATTCCAACAGATACTGCTTTTCTGCCGGCTGTGTTTGGCTGGCTTGAAAAAACACATAGAAGGACTTGGTTAGTGGGAAGGGGGTGGTCGCTGGATTCTTTCCTGGCTCTCTGTCTGCGAGTGGGAAGAAGCTGGGGCTGGTGGTGCTGCACTCATTTCCTGTACAATCCCTGAGTTCTGATTGCTTCCCAGGGTTGCCATCTTAATGCTTTCTATTTCTTTTCTACTCTCTTAGCCCTATATGTACCAACCATTTTTACCCACCACATTCTTTACTATGGAGTTTCTCCAAATGCTCTCTGGCTTCCTCTCCATATAAAATCTAGTGTGTGTTACTCACCATCACATGTTGTCTACCATTTCTGTCTAGTCTAGTCAACTGGTTTTTCAAAGTGTCATCCAGACTGCCTGCTTCAGAGTCATCTGTGGAGCTTGTTTAAAAGCAGCTCATCAAAGCTACTGAATTAGGATCTCTGGTGGGGCTGTGGGGGTGGGGGTGGGGGACAGGAACCTCCATTTCTAACAGACTCTCCAGGCAAATTCCATCCTTGCCCAAGTCCAAGAGCTTCAGAGACTCTTATGGAGAGAATGGGTGCAGGCAGATGTGGAAAGGATTGTTTTCCAGTGTGGATCCTTGTGAGGGTTAAGTCCTAAGTTGGGGATATGGGCATCTCTGGATTTCTGTCAGGAAAGCAGGGCCAGCATCTGGTGGACTGAGGGGCAATTGTGCCCAGTAGTGTGGCCGAGAAACTGTGTTCTCTTGGGGGCACAACAACCGAGGCCAGGAGGCAGCTCGTCTCTCTAGTGGCTCAAGGATGCCACACCCTGGAGGACCCAGGTGTGTTTGTTTCTGAGAAAATGTGACACTAATTGGGGATTTTCAGAAATAACTATGGAGGTAGGGGAGGATGTGAGGCCCTTCAGTTGGGCAGGTAAGTTTTCACAGGGTTTCTGGGCTCGGTAAAAATTGTAACCTGCAGTTAAGCTAGTAAGGCTGGAGCACAGTTAAGTCACCATCAAAAATTTTTGCAAAATAGTAGGAAAGCATCACTCATATTGCGTCTCCCCCCGGCACTTCTGTGGCTTCAATCTACACATTTGGAGCCACATCTGTCTGGTACATGTGGGTAGAAACATTCATGCTTGTTTTCCCAGCTCTGCTCAGATCTCTGTGCCCCGCTTTCCACTATACATTAGAGGACTCAACCTCTTCCTTTGAAGGGAGGGCCAGAGCTCCCCAAAGCTAGCAGAGACATTGGAGTTACCCCCAGAAGGGAGTATCCTGGCATTTCCTGCTTCCAGGAGAGGCTGGAGAAGCAGCAGTCATCGGAGTCAACTGCCTGTCCTGGGGCCAACATAGGCCTCACCTCTGTACTTCTCTGCTGCAGCTTCTGGGGAGAGACCCAGAAGAACTGGGAGCCATAGGCCACGCTGTGAAAATTTCACCATTCCCAGAGAGCCCAAGATCTGAGTCTGCTCCTTGGGGTGGAGGTGAGCAAAGGCAGCAGCAGCTTGGCAACTTCCCTTCCATGCGTGCAAAGGAATCTCCTCTGCATCAGCAGGAGGATTCAGCCTCCAATCTTCAGGCTTCTCCCTTGTAACTCCTCCACCCAAGAAGCCTTTGAAATTGCCACAGTACCATCCAGTAAACTGAAGTTTCAGAGCTTCGGACTTCCAAAAAGTGGAGGCTCCTGGAAAACCAAGTCCACAGATGGGGATGCCTATGTGTGAAGGGAAGGTTGTTGTGGGGTAGGAAGCAACATGAGATTTGGAACTCTGGGTGGCCCAGTGCAGGTCATTCCCTATTGAAAACACATTTCTGTCCAGTCTAGTCAACTGTCTTTGGATACATACATTTTGGCCTTTGACAACATGAATTGTTAGATATACTCCTGCCTGTTCTCTATTGATCTTACCTGTGAATAACACTTTTTATTAAATTAAAATTCAATTGCTAGAGAACACGTTGGTATCCTCTAGATATAAAATGCAGGATCTGCTTCTGTTTGGGTGTTTAAGGCGGTTGGGGTCACTGTTATCTGCAGGCTACATCCGATGGAACGTATGGGATTTATTCTGCCACTGGAATGTCTGAGTTATTCTTTTCCCACAGAGTACGTTTATTTCTTTTTGACAATATTTGAGGTTATGGACTCTATTTCTATCTGTAGAAAGGAAACAGTACACAATAAAATCTTGTGACATCAGACTACGTAAAACCAAAGGCACTGATTTTTTTTAGAGGAGGACACCCATTGCAGTAACTGAAGGAACTGAGAAAGTTTAACATTCTGAGAACATACTAAGCTGAATTTAAATGAAAGATGATTCCTGCTTCTTTAGTTCTTGCTTTAAAAATCAACTACATAATTAAATGGATACAGATACCTCTCTTGTGGGGAGGAAAACAGCAGTCAAGATTTTTTGCGTTCACGCCAACAGGGCAGGAGTTTTCCTAACCCTTTGGCAAAATAGAGAATCAATACCAATCAGAAAAAATGCTAACAAAAGGCAAAAATCTCACGGGAGCCTCAGGCGATAAAAGATTTAAAATGTGAATAAAACATCATAGGTGAGCATTAAAATAGACAATACATTTCTCTGCCCAGGCAAAGTATCCAGCCGATACCGATAACTAGTAGTGTAAAATGGACCTAACCACACTGAGAGGCCAAAGAGAAAGCCCTAGAACATCCACTTCACTTCCCCCTCATTTCCGTGCAGAAAGACGTCCCTTTTTGGGGGGGGGGGGGAGACAGTTACTCCATAAGCAGCATTTGGGGTCAGATGTTTTTCCCCCCAAGGTAAAAATCTCTGGAAATATAAACCTTGCCCATGCATAATTTCTAAGATTTGAGAGCAAAGAAACCAGACTTGCTTTCAAAATGAAAAGATGATTCCCTATTGGTTAGTTTTGCAAATAAATAGGACGCTTTAAAACACTTACTGGGGAAATGATGAAGTTAAAAAATGGTCCATTATAGACAGGCTGAATTCTGACTAAAAGGAAATTGAAGCCATCTCCAATTGGAAGGGTTTTATGGACTCTGTGGAGAGGAACTCTCAGTTGTTGGTAATTATTCAGGATCATCCGTTCTTACTGAGTGGCCTCTCAGCATGGGAATTTCCATATTTCAAAGTCAAATCCTTAAAAAAACAAAATAAAACAGCAAACACTGTTTTGGCATCTAGCCATTATCGAGGGAATGCATTTGGCAAATATAAATCAACTCTATTATTTTTTGCCAAATCACAGAGAGTGCATCTGTATGTTCACCATTTGAAAGAATGCAGTCAACTTCCAATCAGAGGCAGCCTATCAGGGGTGGCCCAGGTGACCTGGTCTCATGTCCCTCAAAGTCACTGGCCTAACTGCATCCATGCCTAAAGGTCTCAGTTCCACGATAAGTCTGGCCATGACAAATTAAATATCTATTTTAGTATTTAGTATTTTAGAATGTTTTCAAAGTGGTTTGTAGGACCCAGTTTACATCCTTGTGTTAAAATGAACTACAGAGTTTATCACAGAGGCATAATAAAAACATCTAGTTCCTACTCCTCTTTCTCAACCAGCCACGTGGCTTTTCTTAATCTCTTGAAGTTCATGTAATAATGGCTAACACTCACTGAGCACACACAAATATGCTAGGCACTATGCTGAACCCTTTATTTACACTGGTTTTTGCATTCAATTCTCAGAGCATCCCTAAGAGGTACAAGATGTTATTATAGCCACTTTAGAGATGTAGAGACCGAAGGTTGGTGAACTTGGCCAAGGCCACCCAGCTCTACCACTAAAATGAAGCCAAGGCATTTTGATTCGAGTGTGGGCTTTTAAAAGACACTTCATGCTGCTCCCCTGAGTTCAGGCAGTGTGGACTGTGTCAATATTCACATGCATCTCACCTCATTATTCAGCTTAATATCCCTGCTCTGGAACCGCCAATATTTTCAGTCCTGATGAAGCTTGTCCAATTTTCTTCGTTTTAGTTTCACCCATTTATTTCCCGTTTCCAGAATTGTCTTACTTGATATGTAGTTATCTAGAAACACTTGTTTTCCCAGTGTTGAATGAAACTACTGTTGTTGTTTGATTTATTGTTCTTGCTGTTCTAGCTGGTCCAGCTTCAGTAATATAGTTTTTACTTCAATTTAGAGGCAGCCTGCAGAGGAAATAACTCGACATCTCTTATGTATATATTGACGTGTGAGATCTACAAATAATAAGGGTGGCATCTGGTAATGCAGTATCTGTACTGCCTCCCCCCCTTTTTTTTTGGCTGTGTCACGCGGCTTGTAGGATCTCAGTTCCCCAACCAGGGATTGAACACAGGCCAGCAGGGAAAGCCCGGGATCCTAACCACTAGGCCACCAGGGAACTCCCTGTACAGCTGTTTTCTTAATTCTTTCTAAAATGGTGACACGAACCATTATCACCTGGCTTGATATTTTCCTGGAGCAATCCAATATTTGTAGAAAGGTGTACAATGCAGGGTTTCTTTCTTTTTTAAAAATTATGGCTATTTTTCCTTCAGATGAAGTTGTTGTATAGCTGGTCTCCAGTTGGGAACATTCTAATTAGGAAGCATAAGAAGAACTTAATGGTGCAAAATATATTTGTGAACAATGAAGTAAAAATAGTAATGTTTCAAGTTTCAAGTTCATTATAGCAATAGTTATAATAGTTGAAAATTGAGAATAATGTAAATTCTAAATTTACATTAGATTTAGTGCCTGAATAAGTGATTGGTTAAATAAATTGTCATCCATATTTTAGAATATCATGCTGCCCCAAAAAACCATATTTTAGAACATATTTTAAAGGTATATGAGAAGTGTTTATGATAGATTATTAAGTGACAAAAGCAAATGATAAAGTCATATGAGTTATTCCTTAATCCAAGAATTATTTAGGTGTCTATTTTTTCCTTTCCCAAAATAGGTCTTTTATTTTTGTTCTCATGTTTATTATTGGTTTATAATTTTTACATTATTGTGGACAGACAACACTGTCTCTGTGATATCAGTTCTCTGGAATTCGTTGAAATTTTCTTCTGTTTTGGTACAGGCCTTAGGGGCAGCCAATTTTTATACTGGTGTATTGGCTGGATTTTTATTTCACATGATAATTCAAAATTAACTTTTATACACAAGACTGGGCTTGGCGCCCCTATCTTTCTCAGATATCTCCCAGGTGTACCTGGTATTAATATTTGTGCTAGATTTTTGTCTGGATTTTGGAACATAAAGACACATCTTTGGCCAGTTCTGGTATGCAGTTCAGAGCCTACAGGATTAATCATTTTCTTTTCTCAGTTTGATATTTTATAATTTAAATATTAATCAACAAAGGATGATCAATTTATTGGTTGACCTTGGCTATAGATCAGGATTTCTTATCTTCAGTACCACTGACATTTTGAGAATGTCCAGCAGCATCCTTGGCCCCTACTATCTAGATGCCAGTAGCAAGGCCCCCCTCTCCAGCTGTGACAATTTAAAATATCCCCTAGGGGGCAAAATCACCTCCAGTTGAGAACCACTACCGTAGAGAAATGGCAGTTCCCTTTTAAAACTAGTGACTAAGTGTGAGTTTCACTGAGTCAATAAGCACATTTATCGTGTCTTTAATGTGTACAAGGCACGGTGCTTTTACAGAAGCGGTTTTGTTTAGGCATGGAGAAAGGAAGCTATGGTCTGCCTTATTCTCATGAAGCCATCTGTGGGACACAAGGACATTGTAACACCAAGCTTCACTCCGTACAAAGAAGGCGATAATTCTGTCCTCTTAGAGCCCTTGGGAGAATGTGTGCACAAGGGCCAAAGCCTGCTGGGACATACTGTCACTCAACAAATTGCAGATTTTACTATTATTATTATTATTCAAGCTGACTTCATGCAGATAGACCAGGGCCATCAACCAGCTTGACTAGTCTGCCCCTTCAGCTGATGATACACACCACACCCGCACGTCTTTCCTAATTGTTTTTACCAAAATAACCTCAGCATCCATGAGCGAACAAAACAAACAAGCAAACAAATGCGTTAAAAAACAGTCACGTGAAGCAGCGAAGTGTTTGGCCAGTAGTTAAAAGTTCACTCTCCAAAGTCCCTCTGTGCATCGGAAGAACCGTGGTCTCTGCATCCGCCTATGACCCACGCGCTCTGTTTATGTCTTGGGTGGCGCATAGATTCAACTGCTGGAGGAATGAATGGTTGTTCGGAGGTTTCTTTAGCCTGGTTCATTATCTGTTTTAAACTATCAGGGCTCCATCTGACCGGGCCAACAGGAAGCCTGCTTTTGATTTAACGGTGCTCTGAACAAGCTCCTTCTATGGCTTTCCAAGAATTAATTACAGAGCTTAGTAAAGGCGCCGGCCGCAAAGTCCCGCAGATGTCTTTATGAGCAATTACAGCAGCCGCATTGATGCCAGCAGAATAAGAATTTCCTTGGAGGACTGCTTGGAAAGAGAGGACTGGCTTGTGGAAATATAGACACACGGTGTTCCCATCTATAGCTTACAGGGGAATTTAAATTCACAAAGCGAGAAGAGATTGGTTCACTGGCACACAACCTTTGGGTTATTGGACACTTGTAGACCTAGGCTTGTGTAATTTAACCAAAAAAAAGAGATATCATTTTGATATGTAGCAACTGGAGCACTATAGAGGGCAGGAAACACCAAAGTGCTCACCAGGGAAGGTTTCAAAGCCGAAGAACGCTGGAATCTAATTGCACCGCCCTGCAGCGCGGAATCCTTGACCTCTCGGTTTACAACTCTGGGGATAAAGCAAATCCATACAGTGGCTCTTAACCAACTGCAGCAATCGAGTGGGTACTGAGAGCACGTTTACTTTAGGAGGGTAAACTGAATATTGCTGAATTCCTTGCCCAAAAGTTTCCGTTGTTTGTGTCGGTAGCATAGGACGGCAGGATGCAGAGGTGAAACCAGTGGGAAGACGATTGAGAGAAGGTTGTTCCTTTGCTGAGCAAATAATTGTACGAGGCGTCCAGGGGCAGGTGCCAGCTGTCTCTTACAGGGCAGGCTCACTTCTCCAGTGTTGGTGGATGGAGCTGAAATGGCTTTCCATAGCTACTGAGTGAACGAATGAAGTGATGAATGACTCCACACTGGTCACTCCAGAATCCAGCCACTTTCACCATTTGTAGGAGATTAGGATAGTGGGAGGGCCTTGGCCCCCTATTCACGTTGGTAACAATAGTAGATTTTAAAAGGGCAGACGTTTTAACATAAATATCCACCTGTGCAATAGTTACATGGGCCTTAATTAGGTGTCCCACTCACCAAGGACCTGTGTGTCCCCTCTCTCCTCGTGTCTGGGGCTGTTGGATGCTGGGCCAGCTGTGCAGATGTGCAACTTAGTCTCCCAGTAATTGAAGAGTGTGGCCTCTGGGACTCTACTGCACTTTCTGGTTTTGCCTGGTGCCAGTGTTTTCATGTACACAAGAAATTCCACGCTTGCTTCTTGCCCACACATTTGTGAGTTTTCTGTAGAGGCCTGGGTCCCCTGGCCAAAATCTGTTACCATAACTGAGAAAAATAAATTTAAAAATTAAATTTGCTCCCACGATTTTATTTTCCTTTGGGGGGGCTGTTCAGAAAAATAAATCATTGTCAAACAATCCTTTTGCTCTTAATCATTTCTCCCTGTTCTTACAAGTTTAGGGAAACG
Source organism: Lipotes vexillifer (assembly GCF_000442215.2). Taxonomy (NCBI): domain Eukaryota; kingdom Metazoa; phylum Chordata; class Mammalia; order Artiodactyla; family Lipotidae; genus Lipotes; species Lipotes vexillifer. The sequence goes on along the minus strand of NW_006792921.1, from coordinate 1,834,789 downwards.
AAATTCTCCAAAGAATGGTAAACCAGGCTTTACCAGACAGCATAAGCTCCTTAGTGATCTCATCCAGTCCTGCGGTTTTGGTAGAATGTAACACCCAAATTCACATCTCCAGCCCAGCCTTTCCTCCTAAGACAGGCTCATGTCTCTAACACAACCACACCCAACTCCTGAATTCACTGCTGCAAATCTGTGCCACCTGGGCTTCCCCAGGAGATGACAAGTTCAGCCTTCCAGCTGCTCCGTTTAAAAACTTTGGCATCCGTAAGAAAGAATGAAATATTGCCATTTGCAGCAACATGGATGGACCTAGAGATTATCATACTGAGTGAAGTAAGTCAGACAGAGAAAGCTGAATATTATATATATATATATATATATATATATATATATATATATATATATATATATCTCACTCCCATGTGGAATCTAAAAAAATAATACAAATGAATCTATATATAAAATAGAAAAAGACTCACAGACATAGAAAACAAACTTACGGTTACCAAAGGGGAAACCAGGATAAATTAGGAGTATGGGATTAACAGATACGCAATACTATATATAAAATAAACAACAAGGATTTACTGTATAGCACAGGGAACTATAGTCGATATCTTGTAATAACCTATAAGGGAAAAGAATCTGAAAGAGAATACGTATATATATAATTGAATCACTTTGCTGTACACCTGAAACTAACACAATATTGTAAATCAACTACACTTCAATAAAAAACAAACAAACAAAAACACTTTGGCATCTTCCTGGACTCTTTTCTTTTGCTCACCTCCCCTACACCACACCGTCTAATCTGCTAGGAAACTCTGTGACTCCTTCAAAAATCTATCCAGAATCCAACCATTTCTCCCACCTCCTCTGCTACCACCCAGGTCTAGGCCACCTTTGTCTCTCACCTGGATTACTTCAGTTAGTGAAGATTCTGGACCCAGTTCCAATGTGTGTGTGGGGTGAGGTGGCGTGAGTTTTTCCACATATCCAACAAGAACTCTGCTTCGTCAGCTGGGTGTCCTACAATTCATTTCAATTCTGACACTGCCTACCCAGAGATAGCATCAGATTCCACAGGTTAAGGGCTCAGTCCTACAAGACTGTCCCCCTCCCCATTCAGAGGCCAGTCTCAAGTTCTGGTTGTCACCTGTGCTTCTGACCGACCTAAAGATAGCAGCTTCCAACGATGCCCTCCTTGGGTTTGATTAATTTGTAAGAGCAGCCCATAAACCTCAGAGAAACGTTTTACTTACTAGATACTGGCTTACTCTAAAAGGATATAACTCAGGAACAGTCAGATGGAAGAGACGCTTAGGGCAAGGTATAAGGAAAGCACAGGGACCTTCCATGTCTTCTCTGGGTGCACCAGTCTCCCCGAATCTGCATGTGTGTACCACTCCAGAAGCAATCTGAACCCTGTCCTTTTGGGCATTTATGGAAGCTTCATAGTGAAGTCATGTAGTATAGGCATGATTGATTAAATCATTGGCCATTGGTGATTGATTCAATCTCCAGTTCCTCTCCCCTCCTGGGAGGTCTGGAGTGGGGAGAGGGGCTTGGAACCAAAAGTTCCAACCCTCTGATCACCCGGTTGGGTCCTCTGGTGACCAGCCCCCATCCTTATGTGACCAGGGACTTGCCAAAAGTCACCTCATTCAAAGACGTCTGTACTGCTCTCCTCACTTAAGAAATTCCAAGGGTTTTAGGAACTCTGTGCCAAGAAGAGGTCGAAAAACAAATATATATTTCTTATTATAAATCACAAGATCACAATTAGAGATTTAGTGTCTCCTAACCAGTCTTCTTGCCTCTACCCTTGCCCCTGAAGTTTTTCTCAACAAAGCAGCCAAAGCCGTCCATTTATTTTTATTATTATTATTATTATTATTTGCGGTACGCAGGCCTCTCACTGTTGTGGCCTCTCCCGTTGTGGAGCACAGGCTCCGGACGCGCAGGCTCAGCGGCCATGGCTCACGGGCCCAGCCGCTCTGCGGCATGTGGGATCTTCCCGGACCGGGGCACGAACCCGTGTCCCCTGCATCGGCAGGCGGACTCTCAACCACTGCGCCACCAGGGAAGCCCCAGAGCGGTCCTTTTAAAACCTGAGTCTCATCATATCACTCCTCAGCCCACAATCCCTAGGGATGCCCCATCTCACTTAGAGTAAAGCCAGGTCCTTCCAGTGGACCACGAGGCCGTGCATGATAGCAACCCTCACCCCCTTATCTCTCTGAGATCTTTCCTCCTCTCTCCCTCTTGCTCATTCTGCTTCAGCAACACGGGCCCGCTTAAAGCTCCTAGCTATGTCCTTGCACTGACTGCTGACCTTGCTGGAATGTTCTTTCCCCAGAAATCCACAAGGCTAACTGACTCACGTTCAATCAAACTCAGATATTCTCCACGAGGCCTGCTCTGACCGTCCTCTTTAAAACTGCGATCTGCCCCACTGCCCCTCCGAATTCCAAACTCCTCTTATCCTTCGATATTTTTGCTTTTCTCTAACCCACATCACCTTCTAATATAATATATAATTTCCTTAGTCATTGTGGTACTTGTTCATTGCCTGTTTCTCCCAATTAAGATGTAATCTCTGTGAGGACAGATGTTTCTGACTTTTTTGTTTAGCGATGCATTCCAACTGCCTAGGAGTTTCCTTGTAAAAATATCTGTACAAGGAAACGCCTTCCTTCACCGTATGTAAAAATGTACCAGATACTATAGAAATAGGTACAGGGTTCAAGTATTGAAAGGGTACTATTATAGAAATCAACAGTTTGAATCAACTTCACTTTTTATTCTCTTCCCCCATGGTGTATGATAAAAGAGTCAAATTCATCAAATTTTAGATTCATCAGGCTGAAAACTGCTCGTGTAGGCAGGGACCAATCAGCCCAGTCTAGCACTGTATTCTGACCCTGACCTTGAGCTCTGCACTTGGTAGGTGCTCCAAATTGTAAGTTGAATGAACAGTGAACAAATTTAGGGCTTGGCCTTTCCACCCACACAAAGGTATATGACAGACTGCTATTCTAGATCATTGAAACAATTTAAACCATTTACCTATTTTATTTTACTAAGAGGTAAATTCACTAATGTGAGTTATTTTTTAAAATGAGGGGTGGGGTAAGGTAGGGGGATGTTATGGTGGAAGAGGTAGACTTGGGAGTTCGAAATCCTGGATACAGGTTCCGGTCCCAACATACCGTGTTTGGGTTTTACTTATTCAAGGTACTACATAACATTGTGAATGCCATTTCACTTGTCTGAGTATCTCTTTCCTTTTCTAAAAAGTGTGGAAAGTAGCTGGAAAATCTGGAGAGTTGTTTACATCTCTAAACATTCTTTCTTTCTAAGAAAAAGAAGCAGCAATAGCTTTTGTTCACTTCCCTTTCCTTCCTTCTTCCATCTTTCCCGTTCCCTTCCTCACCAGCTAAAGGATGAGGCTATATATGTTAAAAAAGATATATTAGGGCTTCCCTGGTGGCACAGTGGTTGAGAGTCCGCCTGCCGATGCAGGGGACACGGGTTCGTGCCCCGGTCCGGGAAGATCCCACATGCCGCAGAGCGGCTGGGCCCGTGAGCCATGGCCTCGGACCCTGCGCGTCCGGAGCCTGTGCTCCGCAACGGGAGAGGCCACAACAGTGAGAGGCCCGTGTACCGCAAAAAAAAAGACATATTAGTGTTGGAGTCGCTGGACCAGGTTTGAATCCAGGATCCCCTTCCTACCAGTTGTATGACTTGGGGTAAATTATTTAACTTTGCTGAGCATCTTTTCCTCATCTGGAAAATGGGATGAATACTTCCTGCCTTATAGGATTGTATCATAGGGATTATAGGAGATGATGTTCACTGCACTGTACAAAATCTGGCACAAAGGAAGCATTGGGTAAATGGTAGCTGTGTGAGAGGACGTGTGGGAAGGAAATAGGGCACATCTGGCATTTGAGAAGTGGAATAACTCAGAGGTGGGAGCCCTTTGTAAATAGAGTTTGAGGGGTTTGCAAACTGACCTGCAGGGCAGAGTTTCTCAAACGCATTTATTTTATGACACACATAGAAAATGATAGAAGAGTTCTATAACTACTTTTCTGTAAAAAAAAAAAAAAAAAAATTGCCACTGCCTTTCCCCTTCTTATGTCATAATTATGGAGAAGAATGTGGCCTCTCCATGGTGGGTGGCTATATTTGACTGAAGGCTCTCTTTCCTGCCCTAGAGAACAAAATGCCCATCTGCATTGGAAAGTGAATACATGCCCCTTGAGACTCTGACCTGGGCTCGGTAATACAAGGCTATGATTTTCTAAGGCAAAGTAAGTTATTAAAAAAAACAAAAAGAAAGGAAGAAAGAAAAAAGGAAAAGAAGCCCAACGGAGTGTTTTTCCTCTAAAGCAGAATTCATGAGCAAAACTGATGGCCTGAAGGCTGTATCATTCATGTCCCCTCTTTTTATATAGGCCATAATTAGCCTCTGTTGGATCCGAATCCTGATGTGTCTAATTAGATTTAATTTTTGGAGATGAAGGATAAATGATTAAATTATCCAGACTCCAGAAAAACAAGATCTTTATTTCAGCCATCCGCCAGGCCTTGACATCTAGAGTATTGCATGCTATAATTCAAATGAAAATATTTCACCTAAAAGTATAGTGTCCCTGTCCATGATATCATTAAGGGAAATCATTAAGCATTTATGCAGCACTTTGTGCCGGAAAAGTGCTTTACAGTTATTTTTATTGCTCACCAAAACCCTCTGAGGAAGGTCCTTCTCTACTTAAACCAAAGCGGAGAGAGGAGATTAAATTACTTAGGGTCTGAGAGAGAAAGAAATGACTGGATCAGAATGAGATCGCTGAGTGCCAAAGTCGGCTGTTTTATTTAATCCACTAAACCATTCTGTTAGAAGTTTATTCACTGTATAAAGCATTATCTGATTTGGGGTTGACTGTTTTTTCTTTAATACCTAGATCATCGATGATGTAGTCCTAGTGCAAGAATCACTCCATTTACAATCACTTCCTTCCATCATGAGCGTCTCTGAAGAGCACAGACGCTATGTTCTGGAAGAGATTTAATTAAAAAGAAAAAAAATCAGTGTATTTTAAAAGATAGGCTTTATTATGCTCTGGCATTAAGTGAACACTGGACTCTTTGTGACTTAGCCCTTATACTAATGTTTGCCTTCCAGGTTGGAGGGCACTCCTTCATCAAGTGACTCAGGGATCCAGGCTCCCTCATCTCAATGCCTGGTTTCCAGGGTCACTGAAGCAGGAAGTAGGCAAATGTCAGGGGACTCATTTCTGTTCCTAAATACTCTGGAACAAAGCGCTACACAGTCCATCAGCCCTTCTGCTTGTAGTCTTTTGGTCAGAGGCAGTCACACAGCCCCTGCTAACAGCAACAGAGGCTGGAAATGTCGGGGAACACATGGACCATTTGGAGAGCGCTAAGGCCTCTTTTGCAGACTGGTTTTGATTGGATTCTAATTCTCTCTTTTGAACTTTGAATTCAAAATGTTAGTAATAGCATTTATTCAACTTTTGCCCGAAATCAGTGACATGACACCTCTTGCAATATTTCTTTTATGGCCCCACATTTTCTCACACTTTATCACTTTCAAAGTCCTTTCCCAGGTTTCATCTCATTTGATTGCAGCAGAATTTCTGATAGTCAAGGGGACTGCTGGACTTCCTTTCCATTTTCTCAGGTTCAACAACTGTGGTACCTGGGAAGCAACGTCTACAAGCTTACAGAGGGTGTATCTTGTTAGCTCAACCTCTGAAACTGGTCTATCACACAGGAACTAAATCTTGGTAGACTGTTACCTCGTCTTTTGTTCACTATTAGCGACATGCGTGACGGGCTCAGCCTCATCCAGCTCGTGTCTGTGGAAGCTGAGACGATTGGAGGAAGGACTGGAGGGAGGTGGAGGGATGGGATGGTGCGACTGAGGCTGGGAGCCAGGGTAAACGTACACTGCTCCCTGAACCGTGCAAAGCCAGGGCTTGGAAGCTGTTTACAGCCTTACCTAGTATCTCTGTTTTAGTAATTATGACAAAAAGTTCTGAGGTGATTCTAAAATTAAAAGAGAGCTAAAATGGAAATGAAGTGTGAAATGGCATGTACACAATTACACAAGTAATTGAAAGTTCTGGGTTGTGGAATGATTTCCTCTGGCAGTGGTGCGGGCAAACTTAGAGTTCAACTTTTGCTCCTAATATGTTTTCTAAGAACATTATTGCCAGTAGAGCAGATAGAGCCCGTGGACTGGTTTCTGAAGAAGGTCAATAATGAATTTGTTTACAGCCTGGCTGGTCAGTGTTCTGACTTTAGCGTCTAGGTCCTCCACTAACGTTGACAATTTTGACCTAATTTTGGGAGGCAATTATATTTGGCTGGGTGGCGGAGCTCTTTCTCAGAACCTCCTCTCTGGACCATTGCCAACAGCTCTCTTTGTAACTGTGTTGTAAAGTCTGAGGAAAGTTGCCTTGGGTCATTGCCCAGGACCTAATGCCCCAATTGTAGACATACATGGTTGCAATCTTTATATTCCATTAGAGCTGCAACCAGGCATCACCAGCTTCCTCCCACACCTCTCAATAACTAGAAAGGTTTTCTGAACTCCACCCGTTGCTTGACGGGAAGCGAAGAATTTTACTTCTCTATTATGGTAACAACACCCAACTCCTGCACAGTCCTTTTCGATGCTTTGAAAACCAGTATTCTTTCTTGTAACTCACACAAGATTTCAAGCTTGATGTGCTGGAAAGGCTGGTACAGCTCCCTTACCTCCATTCTGTCCTTTGACTTGAATAATTTGGGTAGCTTTCTGTTTCTTGCAATCACACATTGCTTAACTAAGCCTCTGGAAATTGGAATGTATCTAGAATTGTCAATAAAACATCATCAAGTTTCATCTCTCCAAAATGTGAGTAGGATATTGTTGTCCTCAGAACATTAATATTTCTTTGGGAATCTTAATGATTATACCGAAATGCAGCCTTTTTTTTTTTTTTTTTTTTTTTTTTTTGTGATACGCGGGCCTCTAACTGCTGTGGCCTCTCCCATTGTGCAGCACGGGCTCCGGACGCGCAGGCTCAGCGGCCATGGCTCACGGGCTCAGCCGCTTCGCGGCATGTGGGATCCTCCCGGACCGGGGCACGAACCCACGTCCCCTGTATCGGCAGGCGGACTCTCAGCCACTGCGCCACCAGGGAAGCCCAGCAGCCTTTTCTCTAGTTTTGTTTAAAAAGGAAAACAAAGTGACGTTTAATCAGAAAGGAGATATATATTTAGCAAGGAAGGTGGAGGGTGACTCAGAAAGAATAGGGTGAGGGGAAAAATGAAAGAACAAAACTGTCCACATTAGCCTTTGCCGCTGGGCTGTGAGCTATTCTTATCCTGTCGGAGCAATTAATGAGGGAAAAATAATCCCCAGAAGAAACGTGGCAGGAGGTACCTACCTGCCCTCCAACCCCCTCACGCCAAGAGGGACAAAAATCTAGAGAAAGTTTCCCCATTGGAGTTACTGGGAAAGTGACTCCTTGGCCCTGGGTAAAAGCTTCTCTCTTTATCAACCTCAGGGGCAAGTTAATTTAGGGCCGAGAGTGCGCACAGAGCTGCAAATGCAGAGGAAGAATCTCTCTCCTCAAATCGTTTAAGACGTATCTGGGGAGGAAATATTTACACCCTAGAAATGATGAGAGGACCTCACAAAGCAGTGGGTAATCCAGAGCTGGCTTGTGGGGTTCACAGGTAAGAAACCTGCGAAGGGTAAGCTTTCACTCTGGGGCACCTGGGAAAGACTTCAGGAGAAAGGCGGTCCTGGGTAAACCTTAAAGGAAATACAGCTACAGATGGATGGGGAGGAGGAAAGAATGTGGACGGAGGGTCCTGCGTTGGAATAACGGGAACAGAGCAGCCTGATCAGTCGGATGGCTTTCAGCTGTGTTGCGGCAGTGACCATTGGAAAATTTCTTGAGTTTCTGCCACCTCCAACTAAATGGCAATTACATTTGAATCCACTTTCCATAAAAGTGTTAACTATTGGTTTAGTTTGCATAATCCAAGACAATTCCAATGTATTTCATACATTACAGTAGGCTCATCTGAGATTTCAGATACCGCCTAATTTTTGTGTGTATGTGTGAGCTCAGAAAGAGATGTGAGAAATTATGCTAATAAAGTCACCTTCTCTTAGTTTTCAAAAGGAACCTTAAATCAGTATTTCACCTTTTATTTATAATTGTATACTCAAGTCCTAATTTGTCTTAGGTACTATTAGCAATGGGTAGGTGCCTTGCAGTAAGTAATAAAAAAAACCTTACGTTTTACATTTACAAAGCATTTTCATATTCATTATCTCACGTGGGCAGCCATTACTGTTCCAACTTTTCATCCTTCCTGCTAAGGTTTTTCCACAGAGTTGCAGAACTAACTAATGGAAAAGCCTAAATTCAAGCCCAGGTCTCCTGACTCCCAGCCTACAGCCCTCCTCACCCCTGGGCCACACCGCCTGTTTCAACACCAGAAGTATCTATCGTATTGACCAAGGTAGGAAAACAGTAATCCTCCACGTGGATGAGAACACGGCTAACTGGGGCACCTCAGTCACTGCTGGTGGAAGCACAAATGAATAAGCATTCCTTGGAAAAAAGAGTTTGGCAAAATGTATTAACACTGCTCCTACACTTTGACCCAGTAATTTTACTTCTAGGAATCTATCCTAAGGAATTAATACTTAGGATATGTGGCCAAAGATTTACATAGAAATATGATTACTGGAATGCTACTTATAATATCCAACAATAGGAGAACAGTTAAAAACATTATGATACATTCCAATGATGGAATAGTATTGAAGTCATTAAAAATCTCATTTTTGAAGATTATTAATAGTAAATAAATATTGAGAAGATATTTATGATATAAGATGGAATGAAAAAACTCAGCATCCAGACAGTGTAGCTACCAGAGGAAAAAAAGAATATATGGAAATGTTACCAGCACTGAACTGTGGGTGATGAAATTACAAATAATATTTTTAAAATTTTATACTCATTTCTCATGTTCCCTGTAGAGAATGTAGTAATTTTATGGTTAGGAAAATATTATATTTAACTTTTTAAACATGGTAAAAACAGAGTAAACACTAAAAATCAATAGTGATTAAGGGATTGAAAAGCATCATCTTACCTAGACTTGTCTATTAACTGTGTATGTCTCTCTCATGTAAAGAGAAGAACAAACCAACAAATGTAGGGCTGATTTGTTATGTTTCCAAGGAGAAGATGATGGATTTATAATATAAGATTTGCAGTAGAGCATGTGGCAAATGTTTAAAGCGAGAGAAGTTTGGCTCTAAACAGTTGACTCTCATCCATGAGCCAAGCCAGTTTCACTAAATGTGCAGGAGCTGGGCTCTAGGAAGCATTTTTGCTACAAGAAGTTCTTGAAAGTCCCTCTACCACGTAGTCATTTGGCTTCTTCCTTCACTGTCTTTGGCCCTGGCTTGTTCTGCGGGATCAAGAGAAGCAGACTCATCCCTGAGAAGCATCCACAGCAAGCAAAAACCAGAGATATTTTGGAACTTTCTAGGTAGGAGAGAAAGAAGTATAGACCCGGAGGGAAAAGCAGCCGAAGGTCTCAGGGTTAACATTCCGCTTTTGGAGGAGACTTTAGTCCTTGGAGGGCTTCCAGTCTGAGCCTGGAGAATTCATCAACAGGAAAACAAATAGCTGGCATGCTCTGGATTTACTTTGCCTTTCTCAAGGTTGCAACATAAATTTCCCAACTTTGCAAAAAGCTGTTAAAGCTGAGGAGACATTCTGTGAGTTCAGCGCCTTTCCTCCAGTCTGTGTGACCCACGTGGAGCCCCGTTTGGGGAAGATCTAGGCCCCAGCCCTCAGGATGCTGGGAGAGATGGCGCAGGCACTGTTGGACTCTCCTGGGGCAGACAGTGTTGGGGCAGTCGAGGGCCGGAGAACCTGAATTCTCCAAATGAGAGCAGCTGGGCTGCTTAGGAAAAAAAATCCACTTTATGCCACAGGAGCGAAAGCTCTGAGACCTTCTCGCTGAATTTATGGTAGGCTGGCCATGCAAAATACCCAGTGGTGTTTTAGTCAAGTGGTGTCTGAGCTGTGATACAGCTGAATCGATTCCTGAAGCAACCTTTTTCCACACCACTGGAATATTTGTGTTCTCACTCCCAACATTTCCAATTAGCAGAGCAGCTAATGCTGAAAACCACCACATATAACCCAGAAAAAACTGTCAACGTAACATTATAAAAATTGAATGTGTGTCAGAAGTGGATTTAGATTATTTAGGTTAATATTATTTTTGCTATTAGGTAATGAACTGACATTAATTTACTTGCGCTGTGTGATTAGGTTAATTTACTCCAGAATAATCTTGCATTTTAAAAATTAAAAATGGTGGCTGTCTCTTTTCATTATCAATCAAAGCAGCAGCAGCATTAAAGAAACCATTGCCATTTTGTACTCAATTGTGCGCTTATAGGCAGTGAAATCAGCACTAAAAATGACAAATTATCATGCTTGGATAGATCATGTTTAAGTACCTACAAATAACTGTCCATTTGTGAATGGTTAAACTTAATTATTTTTCCTATAAGCAAGATAACCTCTTTCATAAATAGAAATCTACAAGTAATATTAGAGCAGTTTAAATCTTATACATAATAATGTCACGGTACGTGAAAACCAAAATAGGCTCACACACAACAAAAGAAAACTTAAGAGTTCATCCTTTTTTTGACCTTCACAAATATAAGCGCTCCCTCCATGGCTCTATAAATTGTTTAAATTCTTTAATGATTCAAATGTGCTGATAATATTCCTGCACTGGCTGGAACTATGGTTCTGTTAATATTTTGAAAATTGCTTTAATTAACCTTATTTCATCTCATAGTAGTTATAGAACACGTTTATATGTTTTAAGTATGCATTAATTTGTTTCATAATTAACCTTGGATTTTACCCTTGGTAATTATGGTAATTTGTAATTTGGGTTGAGTCAGGTGCTAGTGCATTAGAGCAATACGTATTGTGGGTCCTGTCAATAGCTTGAGTTTACAGGGGACAGAGATACAGCATGGAAGGATAGAAGCAGTGGGGGGCATGTTTCAGCAGAAAATCCCCAGGGATGGATTTTATTTGGCCAGTGATTTTGGTGGGGGAGGAGAGATTCTGAATGGCCAAACCTGGGTCAGACATCCCCCTCTGTCTACGCCACTTGCTCCTGAGATCAGAGATAGAATCTGTTATAGACAGAGGGGAAGGAGGAAAATCAGTGGCCAGCCCTAAAACAGTGTCCACCATAACTGTTAGTCAAATTTAGGTTAATATTTAACGTTTTAATATTAATAGCATCTACTGTGTCCCTGCTGATCTGACAACTTTCTCTCCTCTGCTCCTTTTTTTTTTTTTTCCTCCTTTTTTTTCTGACGCATCCAGGCAGCAAATACCCCCAGCATATGAGTCCTGGATTTTTACATCTGCACCCCCATTTATCACAACTCTCAAAAACCCAGGTTTCAACCCTCACTGGTTTTTCTACAAACCCTAGTGGTACCCAATTCAAGACACCCTGCCGTGGGCACTGTGAGCCCCAGGGACACCGAGCTCCCTGCCCTTAGGTGCGGAACTCGTGAAGCAGGTAGGCAGCGGCAGGAGTGATTTGCAAGTGTTCACATCTTGTCTCTGGAAGTGCCGAGTGAGGCCAGAAGAGGGCGAGATTCATCTCGGCATAGGGGACCCAGCTGGAATCACAGGTGCAGCGAGCAGCACACTCCTTTCCTGATTTGGCCTGGAGTCTGTGCGGTTAAAATCCTCGCTTCTGCCTTTCTCTCTATTAACATTATCTTCATTTTGCACACATAGTATTCAGTGACAGAAAGCGATATCACAGGAGCCACTGAAGATACTCCTATTAATTATCTTAAGTATAGTGTTTTATAGATGTCAAAGTGACACTATTTGAAGAATCAGTGCTTTCAAAGAGCAGAATTCCTTCTATTTATTCTGATGCCCAATCGTTTTCAAGGTCTTGGTCTACAGTCAGCCCTACTCTTGGAGGAAGATGCTTCTGTCCCATGCAGACCATGGAGGAGGCAGGAGTGGGAGGTTATGAGGTGTCCGGGGTGAGCCATTTGAAGACACCCATCCTACTGACGGTACATCTTACATCTCACGTGGCTGGCACAGCTGAGGGGGTGCCCAGCAGATGGAGGAAAGGTGTCACACGAAAAGGAGACCTGGGTGGGTAAAAGTTTGGGCCAAGTCCTTCCTGGTCCAGGCAACTTTGCTCCTGCCTATAAGGATGTGTAGTTGGGGGTGGGTAGGGGCTGCAGTAGGTGAGGGAGGGGCACCACACAATTACAGGACTTTCTCAGATCACGGAAGGACCTTAAAGATCATTTGGTTCAGGAATTCTCTGGCGGTCCGGTGGTTAGGAGTCCGCGCTTCCCCTGCAGGGGGCACGGGTTTGATCCCTGGTCTGGGAACTAAGACCCTGCAAGCCTTGGGGCGTGACCATGCTCTTTTTCAACTGACACCCAGGAAGGTTGTGACAAGTTCATGATCAGAGAATTAGAGCAAGCCCCCCAGGCCCCTGGGTGGGTGAATGGAAGCCTTCACGGATGCCATCATCTTTCTTTGTCTATTATTATGTATTGAAGGTTAACTAACACACAACCCCAAATCAGAGTGGCTTAACACAACAGAAGTTACATCTTGCTTGTGGAATCATTTAAAGTCAGTGTCTGGTGGGTACCTTCCGTGCAGTGATTTAGGGATGCAAACATCTTTTGTTCCGTGGCTCCCCCATCCCCAGGGGCCTCGGAGTTAGTTGTTGGACTGAGACAGGCAGAGAGGGGGAGTGAAGGATTGTGTAGGAGACGGGCAGGCCTGGAAGTGGGGTACCTCACTTCTACTCACATTCCACTGGCTGGAAGCCACTTACAAGGCCGCCTTCCTGCAAGGGAAGCTGGGAAATGTAGCCCAGCTGTGTGCCCAGGAAGAAGATGGGATGGGCCTGGGCAAGCACACAGTGCCGTCATTTTCAGGCTTTGGGAGGTTTATGTTGAGCAGCAGAGGGCACGCGATCTTTGCAGGTAGATGGACTTGGGTTTGGTTACTGGTTTTGTGTCCTTGGGCAAAGAATTAAACTCTTCCAGCCTCAGTTTGCTCAGCTGGGAAATGGGGGCAGCTTGTGGGGTCACTGTGAGGATTAAACATTAATGGTTGTAAAATGTCTATGTCAAGAGCACACTCTCACCTTGATTTTACAAACCATTGGGACTAGATGGAGGGGGGAGGAGGAGGAAACAGACTGACTACATCTTATTTTGACCAACCCTCGGTGCCAGGACTGCCAAGCAGGGCCCAGCTGAGTCCAGAAAACAGGCCTCATCAGATGCCAAGAGTGGTGGCATGTTCCTGTGTCTTTTGCTAAATTTCAACATAATTCATTCTAATTGACATAGGACTTTGAAAGGAAAATAAAAACAATAACTCACAAGCATCTATTTTATTTGATTAATAAAAATTCAGTCACTTAGCATGTAGTTCCTGCATGATAATTGTAAGCTCTCATGCTCAGGCTGAGACTGTCACATCTAGAGAGCAATGATTTAACTATTTTCTTTTGAAAAAAATAAATTTCTGGAGAGCAGTGAAAAGAGAAATGATCTAAAACAGCAGTGTCACCTTTCACTTAGGGATTTTGATGCTCTAAGAACAAATCTGGCTCCCAGGAGGGAAGAGAACTGCTTTCTCACCCTGGATAATACCCTGGGGGGAGGGACGTGGCTCAAGTCTCATGGCCTGCCGGGGCTGGCACATTACGGGCTTAATAAATATTTGTTGATATTGATTTAATAAATGAATGAAGACAGGTAATAATGAGAACAACACGTTTGCCTGAAACATCACAATTTGGGGGGGGACTCCCTACATTGTAGTTTTGGATACACACACACACACACACACACACACACACACACACAGCAACATTCTACAGGGAGGTAAAGCCAAGAAGCCTGATTGTGTTTTCTTTTTATGGCACTGCCCTTTAAAATAAACTTCCAAGCCCGGTTAGTTAAGATGAGTGGCAATGGCATATTGAAAGTAATAAATAAAACGACGTCCAGGGCTCAGAAGGTTAATATTTTTTTCAAGAAATTATTTTCCCAAGTCCAAGGGTAAAATGGCGCCTAGAATTACAAAATGTGGTCCTGTAGTGCCCCCTGGTGCCTCTTCTATGGAGCTGCCAAAGCCTGTAATTGTGCCCGGCTTCAGTTATTAGCCTGATTCTTGATTTGTTTATGAGCCTGGGACTTTGGGGGCCGGGCTTACTTAGATGGGGAGTGGGATACACAGGAGGCTGGGAAAATCCTTTCTTTCAACACTTTTTCAAATGGGTTACTACCACAATGTCAAAATAATTAATGCATTAACATTGGTATAAGATTTAAAAACTGAAGCCATGTGTTATCTTGAAAAAAAGCTCTTTCACCTCCAAAAAATTATTGGCTTTTTTTATTTGTCAGAAGGTGGATTATTAAGCAGTTTCTTTTGCCCATTAAGAGGTTCTTTGTAAATCAGTTGGACAGAGGACAGTTTTTAATTTCAGAGATTATCACACATAATAATTGAGCCATTCTCTATGTTTTTCTTGAGACCTATTCATTTAAATAAAAGACATACAGAGCTACTCTATGAAATAAGAATGAAGATTGTGGACAAAATGTAAAAGACAGTATTTTGCCATTAAAAAAGTGTTGTTGAAATTTATTGCAATAAGGATATTCATATTCCCGGGAAAGGGAAACCAGTTAAATCACACCTATTTAGCAAATGGAAATGGTGAAAAGTAATTGTCAAGAATTTGAGGTTATTGGGTATCTATGGATGAATCTGGCTTAACTCTAAATGCTGCTGCCAAAATTACAAAATATGTTGAAAAACAAAGGGCCTTTTCTTCTTCCACTCCCTCCATGAACACAAGTCAGTTTAATTCAGTTTGCAGATATTTTTTTTCTTTTTTGGCCGTGCCGCGCGGCTTGTGGGATCTTATTTTCCTGACCAGGGATTGAACCCACGCCCTCAGCAGTGAAAGCGTGGAGTCCTAACCCCCGGATGGCCAGGGAATTCCCTCATTTTGCCCATGTTTAATGTGCAGCTCTGGGTGCCAGATACTGCACTTGGCCGAGGAATAGTGGGGCCCCTGACCTTCGGGAGCTCCAAGCCCAGGAGGGAGACAAGCTGGCAATTCCCACCATTCCCAATCTGTGGGATGGATGCTGGGCTAGAGGGGGAGCATGCAGGCTGAGCCTTGAAGGATGGAGGAATCAGGAGTGCTTCCCTGGAGGACATGACCTTGGGAGACAAGAATTAGCCAGGGGGGAAAGAAGGTCAAGGGTGTTATAAGAAATAGGCACTGGCCCAGGCAAAGGAGCCAGCATAGCACTTCCATCTAGCAAGCCTGTGCAAAGGGAAGAGGACCAAACCTTGAGAAGGTCCCCAGCATGCCGTGCTAAACTGAGGCCTGGGATGCTCCAGAGGGTTTGACAGGAGAGGGACATGAGCAGCCTGGTAGCCCCTGGAGGCTGGGTTGGAAAGGGATCAGCGGAAGCGGACAACAGATTTTCAGAGCAATGACAGTGTGGCATCTCCAACTCTCTCTCCTGGCTTTGTGAACAGTCACCGGAGATCCTCGCAATATGAGGATGGAGTTCAGGGTAAAGAAAAAAACAGGAGGTATGGAATTGTTGTTCCTCATTGAAACCCTGGTTGGCCCCTGTGAGCCTCAGGCAGGTTTCCTGGCTGCTCTCAGCCTCAGTTTTTCTTACCAGTAAACTGGGCACGATAATACCTACTTTACAGGATTGGGATGTGATTGGCAGAGGAGCTGGCACTTTGCAGGTGTCCTTTGTAAATGGCACTTAACTTTGATTAAAGTGAAAACAATTCACATCATAAATGCTCCAGACCAAGCCAGGCCCCTGTGTGCTCTCACAGCATCCTGAAACCATCCATAGTATGTGGTTATGTAATTATATGATTATACCATTAAGGTCTGGTCCTTATTCTGGCCTGTAAGCCCCATAAGGTCAGGGGCTGTATCTATTTTGTCACCATGGTTCAGGTGTACCACAGGTGCTAAAAATTGCCGTCAACCAAAATCCAGAACACTGACAACACCAAAGGCTGGCAGGCTGTGGGGCAGCAGAAACTCTCATTCAATGCTCGTGGGAATGCAAAATGGTAGTCACTTTAGAAGACAGTTTGGTGGCTTTTTATAAAGCTAAACATGCTCTTACTACACCATCCAGCAATGCATTCCTTAGTATTTACCCAAAGATGTTGAAGTCATGTCCGCACAAAAACCTACACAGGGATATTTATAGCAGTTTTATTGATAATTGCCAAAACTTGGAAGCAATCAAGATTCCCTTCAGTAAGTGAATGGATAAATAAACCGTGGTACATTCAGACAATGGAATATTATCAGTGCTGAAAAGAAATGAGCTACGAGGCCACGAAAAGACATGGATAACCTTAAATGCACTTTGCTAGGTGAAAGAAGCCAATCTGAAAAGAATACGTACTGCATGATGCAAACTATATGACATTCTGGAAAAGTCAAGACTGTGAACACAGTGAAAAGATCAGTTGTTGCCAGGGGTTGGGGGTGGCAGTGGGGGACACGAATACGTGGATCACAGAGGATTTTAGGCAGTGAAACTGCTCTGTCTGATACTATGACGGTGGACACGTTATTATACTTTTGTCCAAACTCATAGAATGTACAACACCAAGAGTGAACCCTAATATAAACTATGGAGGTAGAGTGGTAATGATGTGTCAATGTACAATAGGTTCATCGATCGTAACAAGGCACCACTCTGGTGCAGCCTCTGGGAGAGGCTGTCTGGGGGCAGGGGAAATATAGGAAATCTCTGTACCATCCTCTATATTTTGCTGTGAACCTAAAACTACTCTAGAAAAATTGTCTTAAAAAAAATAGCCGGCAAACGACGGACAAAGGACAATATCTGGGGACAGTTCTGCCAACATCTCATCTTGCTAGGGTGATGACAAAACTAAAAACTGGTAAAGGAACCCTCCATTTGGGGGGCAATATTTCCCATAGCCCTATGATTCTGGGACTGATAACTTGTTTTGGAAAGTGCAGTTGAATTAGAGGCATCAGCATCCTCATTGTAGCCAAGTGTGCGGATGGAGCAGTGGCTGAGAGGTCTGGCTTCTGGGGCAGGAAGACCTGGCTTGGAGCTCCAATCTCATCACCAAATTCTCCCAGCCTCCATGTACTCATTTGCAGAATGGGGATAACATGCTTTATTGGCAGAATCTTTCTGAGGATTAAATGAGATAATCCATTTAAAACCCTTAGCACACATTCACCTCTGTTATTATTGATTATTGAATTTACTGACAAAAAAAAAATCCCTGGTTCTGGTTCATTGTCGTGTAATAGCAGTACCCACATTTATTCTCTGCAGTAGAGACAAAGTATCCTATATTCAGCTTTACCTTTCAAAGAAATCTTAAAAACAATAACTCCTCTTGCATCATTAAATTCACATCAAAACTTGTCAGTGTATAGATGAAAGCTGTAGATAGTTGTAATTAGTCAATGTTTATCATGTGCCCTTTTCAAGTTTCACATAGCATTCTTTGAATATATATTTGTGTGTGTGTATTTTCATGAAATAAAGAAATTAATGCATTTCTCTATGTAGAAATGTAAATATAAAAAATTTTTATACAAACATGAAAACAACAAGAGACTGGATGAGTTTGATTGCATTCCCATGCCATGTACTGAGTGCTTGATAAATATACTATCCCTATTATTATACTATTTATTTTTGTTTTGGAGTGGGTCCCACCCTGCCCATACATTCATCCCACAAATAAGGACCAAGTGCCCATATGCAAGACACTGGGCTAGGCTGGGAGCTCCAGAGAAGAACAATGTCCCTGCCTTCAAAAATCGAAGGCTCTGGAAGAGGAGACAGGGGAGTAAACAGTTGCCATGGAGGGTGTGAAGTGCTATGGCAGAAATATGCCCAGCAGGATGTGGAAACTCTGCGCAACAGTTTTACATGCTCTAAGTGCTTATTGTGGGGAGACCCCGGCTGGGGGTGAGGATAAAGGAGGGGAGCTATCAGAGAGGGCTTCCTGGAATGTTCTAGGCCTTTGTCTGGAGGACAAAGAGGAGCTGGCCAGGCGATGATGCACCTGGGTTCTCTGCCTATAACTGGGGGATGCTGGTTCCACATTTGCTGCTGAGGTAGTCACGATGGGGATAGATTAAAAATCCCATGCCTGCCTTAAACAGGGCATCAAATGCCACCAGGAGTGACAAGACACAGCTCTGTTTTGCTCAAGTGAGACCAAACCCATATCATTGAAAAATGCCACCATTCCTTTCCCTAAAGCCAGGGCTTATCCCTAGGAGGCATATGGGGCGTGCGCCCCGTGTGTGATGCCAGGCAAGGAGGCGTGCTGTGTCTGTTGCTCGGTCATCCCCATGGGCCTGGCTCTCACACCATCCAGAATCCAATTAGGATGACATTTCCATCTACTCGCAATTTGCTAACCAAACAGCGCAGACAAGCTCCCTCCCGCACGTGAGTGGAGATGCGAAGCGATGGGCCTTCCTCTCTCCGCCCACATGAGCACTTGAGTTAATCTGTATCTGGGCCTCGTGACTCAATAAATTATTTTGTGCATTTGCTTTATTGCAGACTAGTGGTTTTAATAAAATTAGTTCTATTCCACATTATTGGTTCATAATTAGAATTGCATGAACAAAACAGATACAGTCTCACCAAGTCTTCTATGGCTGAACGATTGAACTGACTGCACAAATTCTTTTTTTTTCTCCCCACTCCTCCAGTTTCATTTTCAGGGTGTTTTCAAAGCTGTGAAAAAATAAAGACCTATTTCAAAAAGCTGGGTTTTCCTACAGCTTTTAGGTAGGCTGACTATTTAATTTAGCATCCAAACTGGGACAATTGTGAAAGTGAAAGAGAAGCTATTAATAATTGAGCCAGGACAACAGCGTCAGCCAGAACTGCCCCAGGCCAACTACCCTGGTGGTTACCCTACTTTTAGGGATGAGCCACCCTCCCCAACAGTCATAGATTAGTCTTGCTAGGCAATGCTGCTTTTCCTAATTGTCTTTTTTAAAATGTTAATTTGGGGCAATCATCTTTGTAAATTAAAAATTTCCTCTTGCTATATGGATGGCTATGTTGCAGCTTCAGAACAAATTTGAGAGATTAAGATGACAAGAAGCAAAGTATATATTTGCATCCAGACATATGGATGCTGGGGACTTTCTTTGACATGACCACCGCAAAGGGTGGGGAGAAATCTGAGCTTGCAGTTTGTTTTTTTATTCTAAACTTGTGACCTGGACCAAAATATGAAAATATACTCACCTTCACCTAAGGCATAGGGAACTTTGCACAAAGTAGCTGTATAATCTCTCTCCATCCCACAAAAATCAGATCACACGAATGAAAAGTTCACCCTTTGGCTTGAAAATGGAATATACATCAATAAATACGAGAATGTGTTTTTCTGGGAAATAACTGTCAGTAATATCTGGGTGGCATCCAGCTGTCCTGACCTCGACTCCTGGTTGATTCAAGTGAAACTGGCTGCTTAGCATCCCTGCCTTTAAGGCTGCCACCAGCCATCCGTTATCTACTCTTGGCCAGCCAAGGAATGGTTTTGTGTGTTAAACTATGAGACTTTCTGCTTTTGGTTTCTCCAATGATCCTGAAACACGTGAACCTGGGGCAGAAAAGTAAAGTACCTTTGGGCCCTTGAAGCAGCAGTGATTTTTCCAAGTGCAAGAACAGCATGTAGGTTATGTCCTGCCTACTGCGCTGTCACCCAGGTCTGTGTGAAGACCAACTGTGAAAATAATACATAGTATATGGACATATTTTGCTAACTGTAAAGCACCGGAACAGCATGAGTTATTATTCTCGTTTCATTGTCTGCTGGATGGAGTTGAACTATTTTGGCAGTCACAGAATGAACTGTAGATTTGTATGCAAATCCGTGTCCAATAAATCATGTTTTCACAAGGTTATGCTTCCCTGAAATGTAGTTTACATGTTTCCCTATAACTGTCAAAAGCAACCTACACTTAGCAAGGTGGGCAATGGCTTTAAGTTAAGGCATATATGGAGTCCTGGAGAACTCTAGAGAGTAGATGGCTGCCAAGGAAAGAAAGTAAGGAAGAAAAGAAGAAAAAAAAAAAAGAAAGAGAGAAAGGAAGGCAGGCAGGAAGGAGGAATTCATGTTGGTTTCAAAAGAACAGTTTGCAGTTCATCCTAAGTAACCAGGGGCAACCACCCATATGACCAACCAAAGGAAAATCTTGTTAGAATGAGTTCATATTTTCCCTCAGAACAAGACGATAGAACGTGGCAGTTGAGTTTGCATTGCACTACCACCTTGCAATGTGTGGGAGAGATTCGATTTCTCTCTACTGTGTGATGGTTTCAGGCACCCATGCAGACAGGGGCAGGGCAGCACTGCAGAGGGACAGCGGAAGCCCACGAGCTAGAACAGTTGATAAACAAATCTTCATCAATGTACAAATGATCATCTTTATCAAATCGTTCTCTCTTCTATCTCATAATAAACGTGTCTGTGTTTTGTGTGTGTTTGTGTAGCCGTCGGGCGTATGCTGTTAAGTGAGTGCATGTGTGTGCGTGTGATGGCTTGAGATCTCATCTGGTGTGATGAAGGGAGAAAACGGGGCATGCGGGGCCTGTTCTTTGTTTATTTTGCAGATAAATCTCATTTCTAATCCGGATGCAGAGCAATGTTTTGTGCAAAGGAAAGGAAGCCCTTACACCACCCTGATGACATCCATATAAATCACAGGCTTTATTCCTCTGCTGTAAGGGGCATTGCAGATAGGAGCAACATTGCAGACTCTCTTTGGGTGATGCTTCATTACTTGGCGGAAAATCCCCAGAGCCAAAACATTATTTAAATGTGCTATGAAAATAAATGTGATTTATATGTTTGTTGTCTCCTGAGATGTTCTTGCCTATTACTGCCCATGCTGTTGTGCATCAAGATTAGGGCCTCGATTTATCGCAGTTCAAGCTACACACATGTTCCATGGCAGGATGTTGTCTACATCCCCGAAAGTTCCAGGAAGGAGACAGTGTTTGCTGAGTGGTGGGTTTCAGATATTCAGAGGTGTCATTGACTTTTATGGGCCGAGGATGCGTGTGCGTGTGTGCGTGCGTGTGTACTTGTGTTGAACCTGGACCACATTTGTTTGAAGGGTGCAGGGAACAAACGCTTTGTACTCAGGTGCATCAGTTTCCGATGGCAGCAGAATGGTGTTTCTGGTCAAAAAGAGAAAGAAGCAAGCACAATGTCCATTTCGGTCCAGGGCTTAGCCCCACATGTTTAGCTCAAAGTGATTAGAAGTTTCTGAAAAACAGGTTTGGGCTAATAAATGTCAGCAGGTGTTCAGCCCAAATGGGGTTTGGTGAGCAGGAAGAACTGCATTTGGGATGTTTCTGTTACCAAATAAAGAGATACAGGCTAAGGCTTGCTTAGAGAGTGAAGACAATCCCCCAGGCGCCTAAGCAGAGCCTTGGTGATCACTGCCTTTCCCACTGGGCTTCCACCAACACTCAGAAAACTTGGGGCCATCTGTGACCCCTACCACATGCCATGGGTGCCATCTCAATGCTCCAGACAGGACAGGAGAAGTGGCAGAGCTGAGACTAGACACCCATCATTGAGCAGGTGACAGGCCCTGCACAAGACAAAACATCCTAAGTTGATCCTCATTACAGCCCTGCCTTTATGCCCATTTTAAAGATGAGGAAACTGAGAGACATAGAGGTAAAAGTCCCATAGCTTGGAACTCTATAGGCCTAGAGAATCCAGGTCTTCTTTCAGAATCTCCCTTCTCTGGACATTCTCTTAACTGATAGTTTTACCAGTCTTGTCTCCAGCTCCATATCCTCTGTTTTTCAAGATTAAGGGTTCTGAATGATATCCAAAATAGTGAGAACCTACATCAAATCATTTTTAGATTGATATGGGGAAGCAAATAAAGAAACTTACAAATATACTCTATTGGGATTTTATTTTATTTTTTTCCCTTTACACTTTATTTGACTGAGTGGTAATCTTGTTTATTTTAAACCTCTCAAACTATGTTTACAGGCTTTTATTTTAAATAAGAGAGTGGGGGGCTTCCCTGGTGGTGCAGTGGTTGGGAGTCTGCCTGCCGATGCAGGGGACACGGGTTCGTGACCTGGTCCGGGGGGATCCCACATGCCGCGGAGCGGCTGGGCCCGTGAGCCCTGGCCACTGAGCCTGCGCGATGGGAGAGGCCACAACAGTGAGAGGCCCGCGTACCGCAAACAAACAAACAAACAAACAAACTACAATGAGATATCATCTCACACTGATCAGAATGGCCATCATCAAAAAAATCTACAAACAATAAATGCTGGAGAGGGTGTGGAGAAAAGGGAACCCTCTTGTACTGTTGGTG
>NW_006792921.1:1799842-1811681 GCF_000442215.2 Lipotes vexillifer | reverse complement strand
AAAAAAAAAAAAAAAAAAAAAAAAAAGAGTGGGGAGGTGGGGAGTGGGCTAAATGGGTGAAAGTGGTCAAAAGATATAAACCTCAGTTATAAAATACAAGTCCCAGGGATGTAATGTACAGTGTGGTGACTATAGTTAATAATACCATATTGCATATTTGAAAGTTACTAAGAGTAGATCTTAAAAGTTTTCATCACAAAAAAGTTTGTAACTATGTGCGGTGACGAATGGTAACTTGACTTATTGTGGTGATCATTTGGCAATGTACACAAATATCAAATCATTATGTTGCACACCTGAAACTAATATAATGTTATGCCAATTATACCTCAGTTAAAAATAAGTAATTTAAAAATTTTAAAAGGCTAAGTGACAGTAACTCTGGGCCGCCTAAATAGGAAGCCTTTAAAAAAAAAAAAACGTTTACTTTTGAAATAACTTCAGATCTACATTAAAGTTGCAAAGATAGAAACAAGAATTCCTGTAAATTCAGATTCTTCAAATGTTAGTAAGTTACCTCGTTTCCTTTCTCATTGTGTGTGTGTGTCTGTGTCTCTGTGTTAATTCTTTTCTGAATTGTTTGGAAGTTGTAGACATGCTGCCTTTTATTCCTGCATGCCTCAGTGTGTATTTCCTAAATTCATTTACTTAACCACAGTGCAGGTATTAAATCCAGGAAATCAACATTGCTACAGTATTCATATCTGACTTAACAGACCTTTTCCAAATTTCAGTAATTGTCCTATTAATGTCCTTTTTTCTAGAAAAAACTTTTTCACGTACTTTAGGTTTGTGTGAGATGTGTCCCACTTGTGGGGACTTGTGTGAGTTTGCTAAAGTTTTAGGCTATTTAACTAAAAACTCAACATTACTCATATATATATATTGCATATATATACATATTTATATATACAATTCTCCTTCTATGGTTGCAATGAAATGTCCATACTGACAAATTCAAAATCTTTACATCCTTGAACCAAAAACTCAAACCAGATTCTGGATTTCTCCGTGCATTTGCATTTAGTGTGAGTCTCTTTACACATGCATTTGGTCCCTCTCCGGGGCTGCACCTTTGCCTGTTCGAAAGATTTCTGAAAGTCTCAGCCATGACTTTGCCTCTGAACCCAGAGTGGGTAAAACAACGGTCCGAAGGGGATTTTTTGCAAAATGTGACGAGAAAGGGCAATTTGGTCTGTAAGTGGGTTTCCGTGAAACTCAGTTCCTGGTGAAGTTGTGACCCTGGGGACGTCACACCTTACAGCTGCTGAGAGCAGGTCATCTGGCTCCCGTGATCAAATTGTGCGTCCTAAGACCCAGGGGTAGGCAAGTGACAGAATGAAAAGACAACAACCTTCCAGGATTTAGTGCTACCCACGAGGAAGATTAGTGAGACGCCTTTACAATGCCAGTGTTGACAGACAGGACTAGCGTCTGTTTTAGGGGCTATCTACTGAGCTACATCAGGCTTCTCCTGTGGGTAGCAGTTATGTTTCAGCCGACATGATTTGACTTGTGGTTTATCCAAATCGGTGTAATAATAAGCCACATTATAAGGGCGTTTACTTTTCCATATATGCTCCAGCCTAGTCAATCTGTTACAAAACCAAGCAAATCAGGGCTTCTGTTTCTCCCTCTGGTACACAGTGAGGGTGTGAGAGTAATCAACTTGTCCCCCTCCAAGACATATCCATCCAGAAAGTTTGTAAAAGCTCTTTATTCCTCGTAGGGAAATGATTTTAGTCTTAGGAAGGAAACACATGGCTTTCTTCTTACAGCTTCAAACTCCGTCTTACCAGCTGTGTTAATTTCCCTCGGTGTGGCACTCATGAAAGGAGACTTTGATGAGCTGTGTGAACGGTCATTCCAGAGGGAGGGATGCAGAAAGACTCGACTTTCTGGAAGGTGCTCATTTGTGAGTATTTCTGTTTTATCTCTAACACACATCCCAGTGAAATATCACTGGCACTGGAGGGAAAGCCCATGGGGCCCGATTTACCTGCCAGAATGGCTTTCTTTGAGTTGGAGTCTGTGGAGAAGTGATACAGGGAAGGCAAACCAGCTTTCACGTTCTGACGGCTTGTGTCTCTCCTGCTCCCTGCGGGGCCGGGGACACTTTAAAGCAAATTCCTGCCTTTTTTTGGTTTAAATGTTGTTTTTGTTTTTTTTAAGGTGTTAGCAATCTGTCTTACATTCTCCCACCCCTGCTGGGATTTATGATCCAGTTCATATTTTACTACATGGTCTTGGCAGGCTCCCCTCGTTGAAATTCAAACCGAAGCAACCTGATGGGGGAACAGACATAAAAATATTAATTTGGTGGATATTAAAAAAAAATCACACTGGTTATACATCAGGGGCTGTCCACTGGCTCCTTTCATCATCTAAATGGTCCTTCTAACCAGACCACAAATCTTACTGGGGAGGAGGAGGGGGCTTGGAAGGTGGGGTTTCCTTCCTGAGGTTTTGGAGACAGCTGACATCCAACACTTCCTCAAACCTGGCTTTGTTTTATTAAAGGTAATAAAAAGTGAGTACTTCTGGTATAGGCAGGCTAATTAGCTGGCCTCACAGAACAGAACAGGCTTAAAAGAATGTTGGTTTCGTCTAAAAGAAATCAGGTTGTGGAAATGTCTAAATTTTGATTAAAAATAAGGTTTGGGAGACTCAGGAGGCATGTTCTGCTTCTCCAAGGCTGTGGTGGTGGAGAGTGGATGAAGCAGGGCTGGGTGGCAAGGATGGGATGCATGTACGTATCCTCACTGAGGCTGAGGCTGAGGACGGTGTACCATGTCTCCACTGACCCCTCCCATGCCAGCCCTTGTCTTCTAATAGGGAGCCATATAGATATAGCTGAGGGAGGAAGGGCAGTTACATTCCTGTGGGGTAGAATTAATAAACAGTGGCAGGGAATTTCTCTTCCTATAATGAGATTTTAATGGACTCTTCCATTTCCATCTTATGGCTGATCTTTAAAAGACTTTTGATAGACACTTTAAAATTTTATGAAAACTCCAGGAACTGGTTTTTAAAAACTGTGGCTGGTTGGAAGGCTAAATACTTCTGTAAGAAGGTGCTAATACCAACTGAATGTGCAAATCTTAGTGCTGGTGCTAAAATCTCTTCAGAATAGTTACCATGATCTTAAAGTTTGTTTCAAAATTTGCAAACATCAAGTGTCAATCAAAAACGAAGATGAGTGCTTCCCTGGTGGCGCAGTGGTTGAGAGCCCGCCTGCCAATGCAGGGGACGCGGGTTCGTGCGCCTGTCTGGGAAGATCCCACATGCCGCGGAGCGGCTGGGCCTGTGAGCCATGGCCGCTGGGCCTGCGCGTCCGGAGCCTGTGCTCCGCAACGGGAGGGGCCACAGCACTGAGAGGCTCGCGTACCGGAAAAAAAAAAAAAAAAGAGAGAGAAATGAAGATGAAACACTAATGAATGTTGAATCCTCATGCTTTAGGTGTAATTCCTTTTTAGATTAGTTGGTTCTCTGCTATTTTTACTGTACAGTTTCATTTAAATTTCCTACATGCTAACTTCTTTTGTGAGATTGAAATAAAATTGCAGTATATATTTAAAAAAAGTGTTGAGTGTAAATCTCATACTAAATGTTCTTAACACAATAAAATAAAAATAACTTTAAACAAAACATAAAAGGAGATGCCAATAAAAACAGAAAGCTGTCCCTATTACAAATATCCACATATACAAATGGATGTGTACTATGATGCGAAATTCATCAGCATTCTAGAAGTCCAAGGTTTTATTTAATGGCACGAAATCTAATAAAGCAAACAAACCAGAAATTCACCCCAGCCAGGCTCACAGCTAGAGTGCATGCTGTAACGAAGTCCCAAACACATCTGATCTTGGGATTAAAGAGAAAGAAAATTCGGTAGCTGGAAAGGGGGCAACAAGTTTTCTATAAAAACCAAAGCAAGTTCTTGATTCAAAATACTACCATGATAGTAGGAAGGAAAATGATTATGAACCAATTTTTTTTTAAGGGAAAAGATTTCTAACCAACAATTGGTTCATACTACTTCTCTGCCACCTTTATAGGCAGCATTAAAAAGCGGGCTTCATTTTTTCCTAAAGAGTGTAATGATGAGATTATCTCATCTTAAACAGAGGTTTTCCTACTTGATCACCACGCAATCTAATACTGACAGTGCCTTGGACTTGAAAAATGATATTGAAATGGGAGGCGGGAGAAGGCACAGTCGTTTTGAGCTTCACTCTAAAGCAATTATGAGTCCTTCACAACCCTCAGACAAGAATTGATTTTTATTTTTAGATTATTAAGCTGTGGGTATGAGGAAGTCAGGATATGTGACCTAGCTTTGCCCTTGTCGACTGAATTCTTCTTGAATTGATTCAGTATTGACAAAGAAAACTTTTAAAGAAGCATCTCTGCCTTATAATCTCCCCAAATTTACTTTGTGTCTTTCTCACCTTTACAAAAATCTTCATGTTCATAAAGATAGTTGAATAAACAGGACAGTAAGTGCAGGATATTAGAATATCAGAATTCATCACAATGTCCTAAAGAAACCTAGAAACCTAGCAATTCATTGCAATGTCCTAAAGAAAAAGGTAATGATATGTTAGACTATGTTTCATGCCATCATCAAATACATTTCCTCTCATGCATCCAGAATACTAAGGTGTCCAACTTTTATACTCACATTGTGGGCACTCACTTTACTAATTGTTTTTAGAAGCAGTAGTGTTTACATATACATTTATACGCTGAATTTAATTGCCTTAGTAAGCTTAGAAGGGTCCTCTGGCTACATTAAGGGCACCACCCAAGAGGTGGAAGGACCCTCGTGACTATATGACCATTGGGTCACCATGCTTCCTTCTTTGACCCCTTGGAACAGCTCAGAATGTACCCAGATTGAGCCAAATTCCAATGTCTAGACTGTGGAGTCTGGAGCCCACTGGCTTCTTCCCACTCCAACCTGGGCCTTAAAGAGTCCAGCACTCTCACTGCTCCCTGAGAATGTGTTCTGTTCATTCATCACTTAGATTCTCTTCTGGAATGTTCTCTATACCTACAGCTATCCAGCTCTTACCAAAGTCTTCTGTGTGCTTCCCCAAACCATCTATCCCAGCCTTTGCTCATCTTTCTCTCTTCTCAGCCTCTGCTCCATTTCTGGCAGGGGTGGCCTGGCCTGGCACTTAAAAGTCATACGCTCTTTTCAGTTGTGTTGCTTCTCCCCTAGAGATAACTTAACTTCTTTGAGTCTCAGATTCATCATCTACAAAATGATAATATACGCAATGTTTTGTGAAGATGAAACAAGACAGAGCACAAGGCCTGGCTCATAGTATGTGCTTAATAAACATTTGTGGCCCCTCCCTTCTTCCTAAGGACCATGTCGCATTTCTGCTGTGTCTTCTTCTATACCTCGTAGTGTAAAATAAAATGTTTTTGGGTGTTGTTGTTGTTGAATGGTTCTGCAAAAATCAAGCCACTCTGCTGTACCCTACTTTATTGTAGGCAGGCTATAATTTTCCTTGATTTTTCAGGAAGAGACTAGTCAAATGCTTGGATGGGAATGACCCGGTCTGATGTGGGTTAGCCTAGAGAAATGACAGAGTCCTAGAGAAATGATAGAAACCAAGCTACTCATGAGAGAACACCCCTGAATTCTGAATCCCAGGGTTAGAGGTACCTTGTAGATCAGCCAATGCAAACTTCTCATATTCCTGAGAACGACAGTCTCTAGGATAAACTGTGACAAGGAGCAGCCCCAGTAGTCAGTCCAAAACAATCACAAACACAGTATTTGCTATTTAGAGGAATGAGATTATGACAAGGAAGGAGTCCCGAGGAGATGTTGACACCTCCTTCTGACAAAGAATCGGGAGACCTGGAATGGTTTAATTTTCTGCAGAGGTGTGTCCTTGCCAACCAGACTACTGAGCTGATAGTTAGCTGTGACTAGGAGCACAGCCCCCTTCTTGGCACTGCTCCTGAAGGGACCTCCCAGCAAAGCAGAGCTTCGGAGGCCATATCCCCGCCAACCTGTGAGGTGAGTGTAGCCTCCCTGTGATTGCACAAGGCAGAACCATCTCAGCTAAGCAGGCCTCTTGCTGGAAACAGAAATCGGAGACTTGAATTCATATTTCATGTTCATTGTGTTTGGTTTAGTCTGAAAAACAGACTAAAGTACAATGCATGTGCATACATAACAGCAGGAAGACCATTATGGAGAAAACCAAACTTAGAAAAAAATTAGTACTAGTGAAGAAAATATCATACATTCTTTTTATTTCAGTCTAATTTTGTTTACGTGATTCATACAGTTTCCAAGAGGATCCCTGGAGAACATTAGGCAGGCACCACATGCATAAACATTCATATATAACATGTAAATTAGAAACAATCTCAGGATTTATGTAGAAATTACAGCCACTTCTAGCAAATTAATTCAATGACAGAAAAAAGTGTTACTGTCTCTCTTCAAATCAAGAGGGGGAATTATTAGGCAAAGCAAATTTATTTATTCAAGAGGCTTGTTCCTTGCCAGGACCTGATGTCCCCTTGGCCTAGAGATTTCCATTTTTTTTTATTGGATATGTATTGGTGATTAAATTTGCTTTGAAGGCAGGAGCAGTCACTGAGGACCATGGTGGGTGCTTTTAAGTTATAGCATTGCTAATACAGTCATAAAGTCAATGAGGCTGTAAGAGTTTGCTGGCGGGAAATGATGGAAGGAGGCAAGTTGCTTGAGTTAAAATATTCAAGGATATCGAATCTTAGAACTGCAAGGTCCTATGAGTGCAAGCTTACCATTTCATAGATGAAGAAACTGAGCCCCAGAGAAGTGTTCTGCCCGAGGAAACAAAGGAGACGATTTATAAAGCCAGCCGAGAGCCCAGGTCTTCTCCCCTGTAGTTGCCAGCCTTGAACCCTTCCTCTTCTGTATTTGAATAGAAGGGATAAGTGCCATGTGAGTGCATTTTCTTGTAGGGTATTGTACCCACGTATCTGGCTAGTGATTTTGCTGTTGGGGACCATGGTAGGTGGTTTGTCAAAATGGTCCCAATTTTCAACTTTTCTGTATCTATGTCTTTCTCAGTATGACTTTACAGTCCTTGAATCTGCGCTGGGCTTGTGACTTGCTTTGGCCAATGGAACACAATGAAGCTTCAGCTCTGAGCCCAGAGCCCAAGGAGCTGTGTGTGCTTCTGCTGTTCTTTCCCCAGCTCGCTGTGGAAACATGCCAGGGTCACATGCTATTGGGATAAAAGAGACACATGGGTAGGGTTACCAGGTTTATTAGATATTTGGGACATACTTATACTAAAAAATATATTTTTTGTTTATCTGAAATTCTAGTTGAACTTGGTGTCCTGTATTTTATTGGTCAACTCATGTGAGGAGATCCCAGATGGTTCTATTCTGTATTTGTCAGCCAACCCCTAAACATATATGAGGGCCCAGCCAAGGTCAGCACATCTGTCTGAGCCCCACCAAAATCAGCAAGACTTCTCTCTGGCTCATGAGCCAAAATATTTTTTGGTGTGTGACACTGAGGTTTGGTGTTTGTTTATTATGTAGTATTATTGTGGCAGAAGCCAACTATTGATACTTGGGGACTATCAGTAAAAAATATTTTAAGAAAAGGAGTTCAATTTGGGCTTCAGATGAGGATGATCTAATTGTTGTGATGCCCTTTACGCAAACAGAAATGGCAAGAAAAAATATACTGATGTACGTTCCAAGGCTAGAGACTCAATACATAAAGACACATGAATAGAGTTTGTGTCTTATGCATATTTCTGCCTTTTTGGGATCTGGCCATTGTTCTGGTGGTTTGTTTTAAATGACTCACTTTGCGTTTATGTCTTTGTCACAGAAGAACACGCCAGAGTGAGGCGATGTGGCTTTTCTGACTTCCCTAGACCTTTGCCATATTCTCTCTGGACTAGTGCTTGTTTGTGCTGTAGCTTTCCTGCCTTCATGTGTCTCCTTTCCTGTCCTTCCGGGAGGCAGGTGATTTAAGTGAAGGTTCATCGCAGAGCCCAGTAAATGTGCCTGATCTCCACTTACGGTTACATTTTTCAGAGGTCAGCTTCACTTATCAGAGGCCCTGCACTATATATCTTGTCATTGTGTAATATTTTTGTACGTTTCAAAGCCCTTTCACATTTGTTGCTGTCGGGCAGGCATTGGAATCTCTCTTTTGCAGATTAGGCAACTGAGGCTCAGAGACTTCAAGTGACTTTCCCAAGGTCACACAGGCTAGTTAACGGCAAAATTAAAACTAGAACCCAGATTCTTGTCTCCTAACCCTGGACTCTTTCTGGTATGTTCTGCTGTCTCCCTCATCCTGGGGCTTTGGATAATTGATGCCATAGCCAGGTGTTCATTGGGCACCTGAATAATGCTTCTGTCTAGGACTGACTCAAGTGGAACCAGGACATTCTTAAAGAGGCCATTAGAAATCCCCAGACCTCCACTAAAGCGGGTTCTGTTACAGATGACTGACGACTGTGTAAATGCTTTCACCTTGTAATAGCTGGTCTCAGCCTCCAGAATACAGTTCTACATTGTGGATTAATCAGTCCGTATCTCTGTTTTAAAATCATGTTATGGTCTTTTAAAGGTATGTTTTAAGACGTAATGTTGTGTAAGAAGGCATGGTCCATTTAAAAGCAGGGCTGTTTGCAGGTTGCTGGTTGAGAAGAACAATTGAATGCAGATGAAGGGGAAAATACCAGGATATTTCCCCAGGAAACTTCTTTTTCTCCAGATCTATGAAGTAAGGGCATGAGGCACCCACTCAAGGCTAGTACTTGCCTTGATTCTCTGCTTCATCTGGATTCAGGAAGATCAATGATGTTATTATCAGTCTTAGAGTGAGCAACTATCCTGATTTGCCCTGGACTGAGGTGCTTCTTGGGATGTGGAACATTCAGTGCTAACACTGGATCGGTCCTGGGCAAACTGGGATTCTCTGTCACCTATCTGGTCCTCTGTACAGCCCTTTGAGATGAGTTGATGGACACCCCTCCTCCTCCACTGAGAGGCACCGACTCTCCTTTGTGTGTTTGTCCTACACACAAGAATCCTTGCACAGAGGAAACACAAAATACATGTCTGTTGAAAGAATGAAAGAAAGAATGACTTTCCCTGGCTTTCAGAACAGGTCTGTCACCTACCCAGGGAGGAGGACTGGCTTGGGAATTAAGAGAATGACTCCATTACTCACTGGTTGTGTTAACTTTTGCCAAGTCATCAATTCATTGCTCTGCAGTTTTCTCATCTGTAAAGAGGGGCAGGGACTAAGGTCCCTTCTCTGTTACACATTCTAGGGTTTTACTGTGTACGAACCAATGAGGTGAGTCCACCCTGCCCCAGCTCCTTTCCTCCTGATGCCCCAGGAGTCTTCACCAGGCCCTCTTGGAGACCCCTCTTGCAGCTCAGCCCAAAAGATGAAGCCCAGCTCAGGGTAAGACAGGGGACAGATTCCCAAGGCTCTTGCTCAGGGATAAACCCTTTAGATCAATGTTATCTCATAAAATTTCCTATGATGATGGACATGTTCTATATCTATACTGTACAATATTATAGCCACTAGCCACATGTGACTATGTAAATAATTAAAATAAAATGAAATTTAAAATTTAGTTCCTGAGTCTCAGTAACCACATTTCAGTTTTCACATCCACATGTGGCTAACGGCTACCATACTGGACAGTATCTATACAGGACATTTCCATCATTGCAAAAAGTTCTGTTGGACAGCACACCTATAGAGGGTTATCTTGAGCATTTTCTCAGTAACCTGGGAGGTAGCCAGGGTAGGGAAAAGAGGAGGTGGGTAGTAAATGAGAGGGATAATCGCCTTTCTCACCAGTAAACGTTATCTCTTGGTTTGGTATTGTGGGAATGATGTAGCCAGCTTACTGAAGACGGATCATCTTAAGTCTTGCATTGGCAGTGATTTTGTAAAAGTTAATAAAAAGGACATGAAAATATATCCTTCACTGACACCAAAGCAAAAGGACGTGGTAACTTTCTTTTCACCAATACCCCCTGACTGGGCTAACTCTTTAGTCAACTATAGAAAGCACCAGGAAATAAAATTAAATAGCCAGAGGACTTCCTTGGTGCCGCAGTGGTTAAGAATCCGCCTGCCAGTGCAGGGTACATGGGTTCGAGCCCTGGGCCGGGAAGATTCCACATGCTGCAGAGCAACTAAGCTCGTGCGCCACAACTACTGAGCCTGCACTCTAGAGCCCGCGAGCCACAACTACTGACCCCATGCACCTAGAGCCGGTGCTCCGCAGCAAGAGAAGCCACCGCAATGAGAAGCCCTCGCACCGCAACGAGGAGTAGCCCCAGCTCGCTGCAACTAGAGGAAGCCCGCGTGCAGTAATGAAGACCCAACCCAGGCAAAAAAATAAAAATTAAAAAAAAATTAAATAGCCAAATGTAAAAGTTGTGGAAAATTCTTCCTTTTTGCAAAGATCATGATTGAAGATTTTTCCAAGCATCTTGTAGGATGAAAAAAAAATACACGGATACTGTTTTGTTTATCATTGAGGTTAATTGTTCAACTCTTGAAACCACCATTACTGTCCTTGTTCAGGAAGTAAATATACAATGCTGTGTGGAATTAGAACCCCCAATGATGACACTGACAACAAAGAACTGGAACTACAGGAGCAGATTCTTAGTTCCAACGATGCCACTGGAAGCTGTGTGACTTTCAGTGAGTGACTTACCCTCTCTGGGCTTCAGTTTTCATCTTCAGTTGGAGAAAGATGGTGCTGGACTGGATCTCTAGTATTTTATCTTTCTTGGATCACTCTTGTGACCATGTTTTTGACTTCTGCTATAGACATTAGAGTTTATATCTGTTATCATAGCCATAAACATTGTTTCTTATTAACACAGATCATCAGTGTTGTCAGTTGCCCCCACTTATGGCTCCCATAGTCAAACCTCCAAGTGTCCAGGGTCTGGCAAACGTCTAGATTTTCTGGAAGCCTCACGCTTGAGAATGTTCAGCATTTAGCTACTCTTTCGAATCAGGAGCAAACATGGCTCCCTGAAGTAGAAGCCCCAGTAATCTGTGTTTACACAGGTGAAAACAGAGACTCCCCCCTACTTCTAAGTAGGGCCGTGGTGTCACACAAACAAGGATGACTGGCAGCTGGTTCCAGCTCGGGCCACTCATGAGCTGCACGCCCTGGGACAAGTTTTTTTCTTTTCTTTGAACCTCCATTTCCCTGTGTGTAGAGCAAAGATAATGACATGGTTGTAGGCAGGATGGCTTACCTGGTAGTAACGAAGCTTAGACCTCAGGACCCTCAACCGCACAGGCCTTTTTCAAGACCTTGTACTTCATTATGACTTTTTTTTTTGGTATTTTCCTCAAAGAGGGGCCCCCAAATTGTTTGAGCTTCAGGCCCTACAGAACCTGGTTGGCAGTATTTAAAAATGAGATGGCACAGGGGTAGGTGGCTCTCTTTTAAAAGAGATCACCCATCAAACAAGATCTTGCCAACCCAGCAGGTCTGCAGCTTTTCTATTTCTTCCAGATGCCATCCTCTCTCACATCCCGGCGCACCTGTGGGCCGTGCTGGCTTGTGCTTCTGGACACCACAGGAGAGGTGGCACCTCCTCAGTCACGAGTGTCTCTGAGCATCACAGTGCATGTTCTTAGAGGCCGTATAATTATGGAATCTGAGAGCCAAAAACACCGCCAGGGACGTCAGGGACCCTTTACACACTCCCTCTCCCCACAGATGTTCCTTCCTCTCCTTTGCTTCAAGTTCCTCTCAAATAAAGATCCACCCGCCCCCCCCCCCCC
>NW_006792921.1:1793167-1799714 GCF_000442215.2 Lipotes vexillifer | reverse complement strand
CGGGGCCCGTGAGCCATGGCCGCTGGGCCTGCGCGCCCGGAGCCTGTGCTCCGCAACGGGAGAGGCCACAGCAGTTAAGAGGCCCGCGTACAGCCAAAAGAAAAACACAAACAAACAAACAAACAAAACTGGTCTGGTATGATGTCATAGATTCTTAGGAACATCTTCCTTAGGGTTAACCCTCATTTCTCTTCTAATTCAGATGTGATCGTACCTTTAACTTTCTTTTTAATTCTGCTTTATGTAGATGATGTAGCACTTTCACAGACGTACACATTTGCTGCTGCCATAGCATCCTCCTTTTAGAGAGAAGTAACCGAGGCTCAGGAGGTACCACACTTGCCCAGCAGAGTAGATAGTGGGGCTCAGGACCCTGAGAGGACAGCTCTACTCTCTTATCCCCACTGTCACCAGAGGGGTGTATTAAGCCTCGCAGATCTTACACAATGTGTTGGGGAGTCAAATTTTAGGAACAACTTGCCTGACTCTCGGGGTTGTTTCTGCTTAGGTTAACTGTCTCTGCTTCTGTCAGCTGCCACTGGCTCTGTCATTAGAACCTAACTTCCTTGGTCACTGGACTCAGAGTTCTCAGCTTCTGTCCTTGGCGATGATCCCAACTTCCTGCAGGTGCTAAGGGAGGTACTTACTTATGCCTCGACTCTTCACATACACGACCCCCTTCCATCCCCTTCATTATTAAAAAATGAAGTCATAGTCCAATTCTTTCTGCATGCATTTATTATAAAGTTATTTAATGGGTGCTTGTTACGGGCACGGCACTAATCCTATGCAAAAAAAGAAAAAAAGAAAGAAAAAGAAAAAAGAAGAAACAAAGAAAGAGAAAAGAAAGCATGTAAACAGGCCTAAATACGGTGAGTGACATCAGCAAGATGGAAGAATAAGAAGCCCCTGGCCCTCATTTCCCCAGGGAACACTGACTTAACCACAATATATGGACCCAATTTCCTTTGTGAGAACTCCTAAAGAGGCCTAAATATCCTGTTTTCTAGGCAAAGCGAACTTCTAGTTTTTTTTAGTCGAATAGGCTACCTAACACTTGCAGTCTTAGGAAAAAATAATCTTTTGATTGCTTGCTGTGTGTCAGGCACTAAGAGCTTTATGAATATTAATGTAATTTTCACCCCAGTTCCTTGAGGTTGTGGATACTGGATTATTCTCTTTGTACTGATGAAGGAAATAGAGACATAAAAAGCTATACAACTGGCCCAGAGTCACACCGGTGGCCAGTGGCCGAGCCAACAGCGAATCAGTCTGGCTCTAGCGTCTACACTCCAGATTGTGTTTGAAACTAGAAGTTGGCACAAGCTGGGCACGTTTCTGGACTGTTCAGATGAACAGATGCTCGAGTTATGCTGCTTGTAGGGATCTGCGTTTCAAAACAAAGATGTGGTCTTCAAAGGAGTAATTGAATACACCCGGTCTTAACTCTTGATTTAATAAACAGAAGATGGAAGGAAGGAGCTGGTTTAAGTTTGGGGTCTCCATCTTTGATCCTACTCTTGATGGGTTTTACCAGAAAAAAAAGAACAGAATGATCAATTAAAGCTGGCAACAGGCAATGACAGGGAGAGCTCTTTAAGAATAAACATTTCTCACAAATGCAATCTCCTCGGTCTAGAATTTCACTATATTTGCACATGGATGTAGGAACTACTTTACTACTTCAGGCACTTGGATATTAGCAATGCATACACTCTGACACACTTGCAGACATTTAAATAGATAGACACACTCATACTCATTGTTCCTAGATTTTTCTACAGTTCAGAAAGAAACGAAGGTTTGGAAAATATCTAGTTAATGCACAAAATTGAAAAAAATTAGAAAAATCTGGGTGGCTTAAATTGAGGAGAGACTACTTTTGCTCATTTTAATTAGAAAGACAACAAATAGCTCCCTTCTTCTGTGCTCTGAAGGCAAATCTCAAGAAGGATGCATGTGCAAAGACGCGGTTTGCTTGTGGACGATATGGCACCAACTCTGATGCCACCACCTAGGAGTTCTATGGGATTTTTTTTTTCTGAAAGACTTGATGCCTTTGCAAAGACACTACATAAAGAGAAGCCAGGCATTTCTGAAAGATCGAATGTGTGTCAGCACCTCTAATGGAGCAATAATAACTAATTTCCCAGTGCAATAAAGCCATATAATTAGAATGGGTTGGGTGTTCTCAAAATTTTCCAACATGGGATGAGCAAATGGCAAAGCTTTCTTTTTTTTTTTTTTTTCAGGCTCTTCCTTAACTTTTTTGGAGTTGGTGTGAAATACAGAGAGGAAGTGAGCCCATCTGTTTCTGATACTTCCAGGCCTGATGTATCAGAATGTTTTGTAGCAGTTATTTGATGTCTAATATGCCTCTAAAGTATTTTCCATAAGTTTGAAGCCTGTGCCTTTACTGACAGGAAGTTTATTTTCATGGCGTTTTAGGAACAGTTTGACACTCAGAAAGGAGAAAGGAGTAATTGGTCAATTCCTAAGTTCCACTGTTTTTAAGTCAGTTCAGTTTTGTTGATTTATATACTGGGAGAAATTTCGAGGAGAAACAAAAATGAATGGAATTATAGATTATTCTTATTATTTACATAGCTCTTCCTCTGTCCCTCTTTATCGTCATTACCACCCCCGCCCCCTTGCCGTCGCTACACCCCTCCTTTATGGTAGGAAAGAGTGATCCCACTGGGGATAATGGAGGACCTCACAATGGAAGGAAGGAAACTGGAGACTCATCTTTGCGTAAAGGTCAGGAGGAAGGAGAACGGGGTGGCACCGCTATGACACAGCTGTATCCTGTACTGTCCTCATACTCATCTGCCTCCCCTGGCTTCGCGTCGGGAATGTGTGGGTCAGTGGGGCAGGGAGCGCCGGGAAGGCGACTTTGCTCAGGAGATCGCGTTATACCTGCAAGAAGCACTTCATTGTGCTAAGCCCTCCTTCCTGAGCCCTTCAACTGCAGCATCCGCTTCACTAAGAAGGTAACAGAGGCCTCCTTCCATTCCGCTAGAAACCCCATGCTCCCGGATCTCCCTCTGCCTTCCCCGAAACTAGGAACAAGGGAGTGGAAGACTCAAAATTCACTTCTGTCACTCCTACTTTCTGAGCACTAGTGGTACTTACTGAGGGAATTCTGTTCTACTTAGTTCTAAAATTGCTTATTAAGACAGCAAAGTCCAGGCTTGGTGTTCATTTTCTACAAATCGTCTGGGCATTTCCTAAGGTAATATTGGATGGTGCCAACCAGAATACACAACTGCACGCTAGGACGGCTATAGGGATTTGATTCCAGACTAGGAATGACTCTGCTTGGCAGTCCAAGGGCCTTCTCATCACCTTTGTGTGTTGAATAAACTGCGGGCTGACTTGGCACTAGGTAAAGAAGGATCACTACTTTTTAAAAAACTCTAAGCTGGGATAGGGAGGGTGAGAGGGAGGGAGACAAAGAGGGAAGAGATATGGGAACATATATATATGTATAACTGACTCACTCTGTTATAAAGCAGAAACTAACACACCATTGTAAAGCAATTATACCCCAATAAAGATGTTAAAAAAAAAAAAAAAAAAAACTCTAAGCTGCCTTCTCCAGTCGTGGAAAGGAAATAAGGAAGTCAGTATCTTCTTTAACTTAGCTTATATTTTCATTTTGCCTGATTACCAAGCTTTTAATTTCTCTCCCTCTCTTAAGGGATGTATGATCATCACTGAGAATGAGTGCAATTGGAATTACTGTAATCGTATTTAAGACTATACAGCAGTGTGATATATTTTCTATATGTACATGTATGTTATCTGTAAATGTATACAAAAAGAAATAAAAAGCTACACATCAAACTGAGGAGGAAGAAGCTGGTCTATGGGAACTTTAGCCTTTTTAAACTTTTAATGTTTTGATTTTTCAAAGGAAGAAGAGAGTATTTATGGGTCACTTTTAAAATAAAAAAACAAAACAAGCAATCAGTCTGAAGACCAAAACCAAAACACACTCACACACACACACACCCAAAAAAGGAGGAAGAAAAGAGGAGGAAAAGAAAAAAAAAATGAAAAAGAAATGAACAAAAAGCTTTGAAAATATGCCATGTCTCTCACAGGAATTACCCTACAAAAATAGTCACAGCTGCTGACGAAGATGTAATGTCATGTGTGCTGCAGCTCTCTTCGTGATGCCAGAAAATTCGACACAACTTAAATGGCTCACAATGTGGAATGTGTTGAATAAACCCAGTTATGATCATTGAAAATAGACCTGTCAGCTAATCCAAATATTGTTGCAGAAGAATCCTAGACCATGGGAAGATTTCCATTACCTATTAAGTGTAATAAAAAACTCAACAGTTTACAAAATAGCATGTGCAGTGTTTAATTTTTTGAAATGAAAATATATACACAGAAAAGCAGTGATATGAGCAGTGATTCTCTATGATTGGGGGTGAACTTCGCTTGCCTCTGTGCTTTTAAAGTTTTCTACAATGCACATATGTTATTATACATGTATTATATAATATAATGCTATATATATATATATATATATATATATATATATACAGTTTTGAAAACCCATAAGCCCATACATAGTCATTTTCAATGATCAATGACTTTTTAAAATCAGGACAAACAGACCCCAGATGTATTAAGTCATCTGCCAACTTCATACTTTAATTTGGTCATCAAGATACCATTCATGTGCCTTGAATATCTCTTCAAATATTCTTATGAATAATAGTGACATTTTGCATATGTTGCACAAGATAAACTAAAAAGAGAGGGAGAAAACTGTAGTGATGACATACATTTATTTTTCCAGGAGTTTTCCCCTCAAAAATATGTAGCATTACCACCTCTACAAGTTACAGTACTATTTCACAATTTT
Organism: Lipotes vexillifer; assembly: GCF_000442215.2. NCBI lineage: Eukaryota > Metazoa > Chordata > Mammalia > Artiodactyla > Lipotidae > Lipotes > Lipotes vexillifer. The sequence continues at coordinate 1,794,826 of NW_006792921.1, read as the reverse complement.
AAAAAAGAAGTTTAATTTTGCCTGGCATTCAGTTGTTCACCATCATGAGAATGTACAAATAACACTGTCACCGAGAAGCTGATCCCTCAGGGATCCTGGATTTTTTTTTTCTATACAAAATTCATTTCACAACCAAGTTTAAATAAATAAGACTGCTTAGTTTGGGGAGGCTGAATATTACTTTGAAACCTCACTTGACTGCCGCAACTAAGACCCGGCACAACCAAATAAATAAATAAATATTGAAAAAAAAAAAAAGAAACCCTATTTGAACTCCTCTATGACATGAAGGGAGAAAATTGAGGCAATTCAGATAAATTTTGTCTTTCCATGGAAAGTTGGTATTCTGGAACTATTTTGTTTTATTCTATATATTGCATTTCTATAGCAAATGAAAGTTAAATTATTTTATAATCGCTTCACCACTTTTTAGAAATGGCCATAGAATATGGGATCCTTAAACAGGGTAATTATTAGTAAAGCCACTCATTTTTTCAAGAGTCTGTTTTCATTACTTAATTATGGCACTTTGGGCACAAAACACTTCTTGTTTCCACGAAAGAAAAATTTTCATACACACACACACACACGCACCCATCTTCAATGGTGAATTCATGCTGTTAAAATATTTAAAAACACACTCATGATGAAAGAAACCTGAAACTAAGAAAACAAACACCCCTACTATGTTCTTAATTTTCTTTCTTGTGGATGGTGTTTACCCACAAAGTCAAATGCAGTCTTTTCAAATGTATGTAAAGCAAGCACCTTCCAGCTGTGAGCATGTAATTGGTCAATCAGTTCTTATTTAGAGAGTTTCTAAAATGTCACTGTATATTCTTATTCAGTTCTTGGATTCTTGCATCCATAAAAAGAGTGGCTTTAACTGTTGCTCTTTTATGAAGCATATCAATTTCCTTATCTTTTTTCTTATAAAACCATCCTGGAAAATTGAGGAAATTATCCACTTCATGTGCTTCATACATTTAAATAAAACAAAATAGCACAGGACACAGATTTAAACTTTCTTGCAGTTGGCAGTTTAGTTTAGAAAAAGGTTCAAATCTATCATTGGAACTCTCGTTTGAATATGTTAGAGTTGGATATTACCGTAAGTTGAAGGGAGCCAAGATGCAAAAACGGATTTCTCTTTGCAAAGTTCTGCTGCCACAATGAAATGATTTGGCTTAGAAACTTACAGGATATGTGATATATTATAAAGACTGTATTGTTATGAGTTTATGATTTAATGATTAACAGGGTTATTTGCTTTGTTACTGGAATCATGACATCAAGATGAGGAAGAAGTAAATAGCATTAGAGACTGTAAAATGAAATGATGAGATACGAACTTTTGCTTAATGTAGTGGCTTAGTCATAGCTTAATCATGCATCTGGTTAAATACTTGCTTGATGATATTCTTAATTACATGTCCTTTGTGGCTTGCTGGTATTTTCAGGTGCTATTAATAAAATCAGTATTTCTAAACGTGCAAATAGATTGGAAGCAGATGCTGTGAGTAGAACATAATTGGACTAAAGGGAAATTTTTGCAATTTGAAAACAGACTAATGTCTTTAATGTGTTGGTTTGCCGTGATTATGCATTCTTACAGGATTTAAAACAGGAATAATCAACAAATACGTCTTAAGAGGAGTA
>NW_006792921.1:1780611-1793157 GCF_000442215.2 Lipotes vexillifer | reverse complement strand
TGTAGGGAAGAAGAATTTTTGTAAAACTCAGAGAAAATGTTTATATGAACAGTACTGGAGTTGCTAGTATATGTTGCAGAAGATAAGCAAAACAGAAAGAACACTCAAATTAGCCTTTCCTAGATTAGAATATGAAAATGCAACTTTTAAAGGTCTGCAAAAAGGTAAATTAATTTAAGGGGTACTGTTTTGTTTTTAACCCAAAGGTCCCATTAACTGTGTTTAAAAATGATAATACTGTGTTTTTTAAAAAATTCAAACAAGTGACAGTGGGATTATTTATGAACAGATCATTATACTTTATTTCTATTTTTTGGTAGGTTCAAATGGTTATTTTATTAACACATTTCTATACAATAAATCAAGTTTAAAAAATATGAATGTAATAAAACTATAAATTCTTACAAAGTTAAATTACAGTTCAAGCAGAAAATAAGAGCAGTATAAATCTGAACTTTGAACAGTGAGTTCTTAATATAGAGTCCAATCTGAATTTTATTTATTTATTTTGCGGTACGCGGGCCTCTCACTGTTGTGGCCTCTCCCGTTGCGGAGCACAGGCTCCGGACGCTCAGGCTCAGCGCCCGTGGCTCACGGGCCCAGCCGCTCCGCGGCATGTGGGAACTTCCCGGACCGGGGCACGAACCCGTGTCCCCTGCATCGGCAGGCGGACTCTCAACCACTGCGCCACCAGGGAAGCCCCCCAATCTGAATTTTGTAACAAAACAAAACAAAAGAACAATCCTAGTACTTATACATAGCGAAAGTTAGAAAGGAAATACAGGGAAATGTTTAATGTTTAATTCTTGATTGTGCGAGTATGTGTACATTTTGAGGGGGTTTTTTCCCACTTATGCCTTTAAGTATTTCTCAGATTCATTTCAGGAGCATATGTTACTTCAGAACTAGAAAAGTCTTATTCATTAAAGAAAGAAAGAAAAAACAATTTGATAACTTGGATTAAATAAATTTTCATTTAGATTTGTTAAATTGGTATTTTATTTATCATCCCAAAGCTTATTAAAACAGAACCAACACAGTCATATGGAGCGAACTCCTAAAACTGATAAACCTGAGCATATAATTTTTGCCATTAGATTGTAAAATTGGCCACTTATAATTACTAAGAATTGAGTGTATAAAACTGCTAATGTTTAATTTGTCTATCTTACCTGGAGTACAATTTCAAGTAACAATTTTAAAAAATTATCAACTGACGTAATGTTTCTTGGCTTAAAGATGGATTTGCATTATTTTATTGCTTGGAATATCATAGTTATTAACATGTATTTTAACATTAAATCACCCATTAGCAATGGAATAATATTTCTGAATATAATTTCAGGAAGGAGGCGTGAAATAATGTTTCAAGCCATTTACTTTTAAGACTACAAAATTAAATATGAGTTGAGTTAAATGTAATCAACACATTGATAGAACTCCAGGAAGGCAGTAAGCAAAGTTTTCTACTTTATTACATGTCCAAAAGTGTTTCAAAGAAAAAAATTAGACAACATTGACCTATCAAGAAAACTTTTCCTTTCCCCTTGATCTTAACTTTCCTGGAACCATTTATTCTCCGTTTAGAGATTGCTCAGGATTTTACTAATGTAGTACTTGGAAACCTCTTTTATTTCTGCGCTGGAGGATTAGGAATTGGAGAAATCAAACGTGTCATTTGTCTTCTAGTACGGAGATCCACCCAGAATTTAGGGACGGGATGCTATATATTCGTTATTGCTATAAATTTTAATTTCTGCTTAAATAAAGCCCCGCAAGCCCGCCAAAAGAAAGCAGCCCTTTCTTCCGTCTTTACTCTATGAAATGGCCTGAGAGTAATCTAAATCAAGGAATAAACATCCTCCAAATTTTAATTTTCAACAAACTATGGTAATTACTTGGGCTGGCCAAAAAGTTCGTTCGGGTTTTCGCTGTTACGGACGAACTTTTTGGCCAACCCAATACTTTTCTGATAGATGTGATGTTATCCAATATTAACGCGCAGATGGTATTTAAAAAAAACTCAGGTTCCTGGAATCCGTGTTCGTCCTTTGCTCTTCCAGTTATTTGCCACCTGACATCTTTTTTCATGAGTCCTCAAAAGGTTAGTCTATGTTCAGTTGGACATAAAAGAGAAGGGAAATTTTTGTAAAATAAAAAAACACAACCCCAAAACAAATCACACGAATAATTCTCTTTTTAAAAAAATATCAACCGAGTATCCCTGGGGTATATCACTGTTGGAAACAATTTTAACACTTGCATCATTCACAAGCAATTCACGAACGCTTACCCTGCAAGAATTTTCCACCCTTTCTTGGCTTTTTACACACTTCAACTCGCCTTTCTCTAGCTCCACTAGTGGAAAATTAGGGATACAGGTAATTCATAGTAAAGACAAAAATGAATTCTAGTGAAAGAGTAATTTATCACAAAAAAATTTTTCCCCCTCACGAAAGGCCACGGGGAGCCGCGGACCTTACGCAAATTCAAAGGAAATTTTCTCTTCGGATGTATTGGTAATGTCTACTTATTTCATGGTACACCCCTGAATGACTTGTAAAAATAAACGAAAAGACCCATTTAGAAATACGTGATTTCCTTTAAAGGGTGAATTAAAACGAATCTTTCCAGAAAACCCTTTGTTTTTCTAAGCTCTTGGCGGAAAGCTGGGCGAGGCTGGTTGGGATCCACCCCCCGACCCGCCCACACACCCCGGGAAGAGGGGCGGGGCACCCGTTCTCGAGTTACAGCGAGAATTCCGGGTGCCCCCCTCCCACCCTTTATGCGAAATGAGCCCGTGCTGCCTTCATTAACCCAACCAATGACCAAACGGCATCCCGCCCCGCAGGAGGTGGAGCCGCGGGGGCGGAAGCAAGGAGGTAAACGCAGTCCCACGTGTTACGGCTCTCCCCGCCTCTTCCTCATCCCCACCCTCCGCCCCGCCCTAAATCGACCCCTCCCACCCAGTTTAGTTCTCCCCGCCCCGGGAAGAGGCGGGGAAGCAGGCGGAGCGAAGAACGCTCGCGGTCTTCATTTACATGCAGCCACTCTATTGGCTAAGGCTGGCTAAGAGCGGAGGAAGGAGGGGCGGAGGAGTTGTCAAAGTGAACTTCACGGATTGGCTTAACAGTACGACGACGTAAAAGAGGGCAGTCTAAGCAAATGAAAGCGCCTGGCAAACGCGTCTCCTCCCTCTTGCCCCACCTAGTTGGGAGCAACCCAATGAAAGAAGAGCCTGTGAGGCACATTTTCTTGAATATTTAAATGAGAAATCTAGAACTCAAATTATTTAAATATTCACGAAGAGGCGGGGAAGTGTAGAGTGTCCCCCGGAAACGCTTCTGGTTGGCTGGTTTTCTCAAGCGTTAGCTTCTGGAAACACGCTTGCCTTTCACCGAACAATTAAATGATTGCTGCATTTTTTTTTTCCCTCAAAAGCGCCACACCATATACAACTACTTTTTTTTCTCGGAAATTGATTTCATGTGTGGTCCGACTGGCTCAGCTTTGTCACTCTTTCGCTCTCAATATATTTTCTTTTTTGTAACTCAAGTTCCATTTTCATCAATTTTTAAAATGCAAAGATGTGGGACAGATGGAAACAATTAGAACCTCGCTCTGCTGATGTGTATAATCTTATTAGTTTAATGGGTCACAGGGCGCAGGACCCATTTCCTATGGATCAAAGTGAAAACAAACACGGTTAATAACCCATTTTGTTTTAGAACCACATCGGATCGGGTTCCCTCTGTCGGCCGTGGTAATGACAATATTAAGAGATCTTGGGTTGCCTTGAAGTTTAGAGGGCAAATGGAGTCATTGAAATATTCTGGCTTAAAAACGCATTAATATTAACACCAGGTAGCCGTTTGCCAATTCCCCGAGTTCTCTTGAGTTTATCACAATGGCATGGTTATTAAAGGATTTCAGTATCGCTTGTTTTCACATGTTGCGTTAAAGCAAGCGAAAACTCGTGGCTAGTTCGCTGCTAATTATACCAGCTTCTCAGATTTCGTCTATTCAGGCCCAACATAAGGCTTCGGAGCTCTTGGTGTAAATTTCAACTTATGGCTCCTTAATGATTTTTTCCCCTTTATCTGTGGGTGGTGGTCACAAACTTTTTTCAAAACTTGATTTTCAAGAAGTTAAAGAGCCCCACAACTGCTACCCAAAATTTAGCTTTCCATTTGAGGGAGTTCTAAGGCCAGTTCGCAGATCCCTAAGCATCCATGGACCCTAGTTAGCAATTCATGCCTTAAGGAAATGTTTTTCATATTTTGGGTTGTGTTTGAGTGTGTTTTCCCGAGGCAAAAATATAATCTTCCAAGCACGTAGGGGTTGGGCCGCGGCCTCTCTCTTCGTGCAAAGGCCCCCTTTGGAAACCCCCCTCGGTAACTTCTCACCCCAATAAATTAAATGCAGCCACAGTGTGGTCCATTACCCCGGAGTGTGAGGTGACGGCGCCTGTCAAAGGTGGCCGGCTGAATACAGACCCTTAAATATTCCTACAGATAATAAATATCTGTGCAAGAAACGGATGTAAATAATAGGTTTAGAAAGCTCTGAAGTACAGCAATGAAATAACGCATTGCAGACTTGATGAATGCTCCCAAGTTCTTCACAAAGGTGGGGAGGCAGGTCTTGGAAATATTTTGCCCTGGGCCTGGAGGCCGGGTGCAGAGCTCTAGGCACTGAGGACACCAGCACCTCTGCGAGTTCCTCAGCGGGGCCTCTAGGAATGTAAATACTACGAGTTTAGACAGGCCGGGGCCCCGGAAAGTGCGAGCAGTGCTTATTAGCAAATCATTTTAATTCCGAAGCTGTCGAGAGAATACCTGCTTTCCCTTTACCGCGCGGGGCTGGGATTGCTAAGAGAGGGGCTGGGATTGCTAAGAGAGAAAGCTGTTCTTATCATTCTCTCCTTGTGAGTTAGGAAACAGTGTCTTTGAGTCCTGGGCTCCGTATTCATAGTTTCTGGGGTGAGTTCACAAACGTGCCCAGAGGCAAAGGCCACCTTGCACCCTGGGGCTGCAGGCGCTCCCTTCCCGGTACTTGCTGCTGTGTTCAGAAACCAAAGTTGAAAAGCGTGGAGCACACTGCAAGGAAATCTGATATCTGGGACAGACGTGGCTACTCCATCCACGGCCGTGACGGCCCCGCAGATAAACCCTGAAGGCCTTTTTAAAATTTGCCCTTGAATTTTATTATTTTGGCGCTTAATCTTTAAATCTTTAAACATGCCTCAACATATCACAGTCCCCCCACCTTTTGGGGCGTGTTATATCTCTCTTGAGGTTCTCTATGCCTTTAACTTTATTTTGGGAAACTATTATTCCCCCCCCATGGGGAAAATGATCAAATCTCCAATCTGTTATTTCCTGGAATTTAATCCTGCTTTTACTTATGGATCATAAAATATTTAAACCGTTAAAAATGTATCCATCTCTGAACAACTTGAGTTATTTTATGCTTTTAAAAATGGAAATATAATCCTTGTGTGTGTGTGTATGTACCTTATTATAGACAGACCATGATAATCTCCTTTCCACGGAAAAAAGAACATTTACATGTGTGAATCCAAGTAATTATTCATCTATGATAATTAATTCTACCAGGCTTGATTTTTCATTTTCGAAAACCCTTTTTTTTGGTATCTAATATTCAGGGACAATAACAACATTAAAAAAAATCTTCCGGTGTAGTGGAGGCACCTGGCTTAGGTCTAACAACAGATACCCTTTCTTATTTTCTTTTTTGTCTTCTTTCTTTCCTTCCCACCCACCCCCACCCTTGGTCAACAGTCTCCTTCAGTTGTTTATTTTAGCCTGGTGAGCCCAAGCTGTAAACTCCACGTAAACTAGGGGTCGGTTTTGAGACACTCGCGGCCCTCTCGGGATATGACACGCTTAAAATTTTGTTTACTTATTGTTACTGCTGGGAACGTGGGCCCTTGTGATGAAGACCTTCCTGGCCTTCCTGGGCAAGTCTGCTCCCTAGCTCCACCGCGATGGCTTTTATTTAGGGAGGGCTAGCCTGTGGATTCAGGTGATATTTCCCTCAATCTAAGAGTCAACTGCAAGGTGCTTGGTCCACACCTGGAGTTTTCCGCGCGGAGAAGCCGGCAGAAAATCCTCGACTTGATTTTTACCATCACACCGGGACGGCCCCCTCCGGACTGGAGGCGGACCCTTCACCGCTTCCCCGGCGCTCCTGGCCCAGCGGTGCCACTAGCGCGCTGTCCAGCGCTGAGTTACAGGCCTCGAACCAGCCAAGATCAGAGGCTGCAGGACTCGCTCGGCTTTCAAAGGGGCTCTACTACCGGAAGTCATTTGATAAATCTGAGTCAGGCCTTTCCGATCTTTACTGATCGGCAGAGCATATTGCAAATCTCTAAACACGCTGTAACCTTCTTCTAACAGTGCTCCAGACACACTTGAGGGTTGGGTTTTATTTTAGGGCCCGGCAGAATGGAAGTGGCCACTTCAGGGGCCCCCTCTGTGGTCGGGCCCGCTCCCTTTCCAGCGTCTTCCCAAGACCATCTCCTCCTCCAGTAAGCCGATTCCCGCGCATCCACCCGCCCACCCAGCCCCAGGAGCCCTTCTGCCCCGGGAGGCCGCCGACGACCTCGGGTTGGAGGATCACCCCGCGCCCCTGCAGCGGGCGGTGGGGAGAGAACCTCTCGGGAACCGAGCAGGACCGGCGGGGGTGGGGCGGGTGATTTATGGCCCTGATCAACTTTTTAGGAAGCAGAAATTAACCTGAAGGGGATTAGGCTCGAGCTTTGAAGTTCACGGTTTTGTTTTCCTTCAACTCAGCCCTGCGATCAAATAGTTCTTAGTTCCTTTTACCCGCCTCCTCCTCCTCCTCCTCCTCCTCCTTGGGTCTCTCATCACCCCACTCCTATTCCCCAGCAACCCTTCCTGCACGGATTTTCATAATTTCAGGTAGAAATATCTCCAGACCAGCGACTGAAGTTCCTGACTGTGACCTAGCCATCAGAGACACTGTCCACATCCCTGACTTCTTGGAATCATGTTTTACGTTTGAAACTGGCATTTGTATTTGGAGGTCGGGAGTAGCAAATTTGTATCCGTTTTTTCCTGTGCTCTTTCCCGCTTATTCTACCCCTGGGGACTGGTATTCCCCCGCAGAGCAAAAGTGCAGCCATTGTAGGGGTGGTCGGCGGCTCCGCTAACTTCTCAGCGTGTTCTGCAGGTACTGTGGGTTTGTAGATTCCTCCCCTAGTTGGCCCGAAAATTCAAATACAAACATGAAAGATCTGCCTTGCCGCCCTGCACTCTTACCTTGGCCCCCTTTATTCCATGCCCCCAGACTCCCCTCCCCCGCAACTGCAGGTTTCCAAGGGGAATCTGTCTCCTGCGGTTCTTTCCCGCAGGCGCCTGTTGAAAAGGCAATTTCCTTGGGGGTGTGGTTGGGGCTAGAGAAAAACAGAAACCAGGATTGTTTGGGGCTTGAAACCATCCAAGTTTTATTGCATCCGCTACAAAGTCAACTAACTCTTAATGAGCATCCAAGCGGAAAAAGGCCGAGGTTTACTCCCTGTTAAGGCGGGGGGGAGGCTGGGGGGGGATACTTTGCGTATTTCTTTCTCTTGCAACACCTTACCGAGAGGCTCTTCCCAACGTCAAGAATACAGACATGAAAGTGGAAGGCATCAGGTTTCAGCTCCCTGAGTGATCGAAGATCATTCGGCCACGAGGACCTTCGAAGTTGGCCCTGTCTACAGCTTGTAATGAAAAGGATAATCTGTCTTGCAATAAAAAACAGGACCCACACAAACAAACCCGGCATCCAACTACCTTCCACTGCGCCTCACTCTTCCCTAATAAGGGCCAGTGACAAATATTGCCATCCAGTTCCACCCTAAAAAGAGGAAGCAGTAGATCTTCCTTTTAATAACTTCCCAAAGTGTTACAAATAATAAAAGGGACGCATAAATCATCGCGGGGTCGGCTGAACGTGGACCACGGAAGGATTTACCCCTCTCAATCCTTGACTTTCAACCGCGATCTCATTGGCTGCTTCCTTGTAGCCCGGCCCCCAAATCCGCCCTCTTATTGGTCCATCAGGCGGGGTGACGCACGGAAAGGGCGTGGGGTCGGTAGGGGCCGGAGTCCATCAGCGCGCATGCACCTTATGGCGCGAGCGTGTGATTGACAGCGAGGGGGATGTGCGCGCGTGCGCGTGCGTATTGCGTGTGCGTGTGCGTGTGTGTAGTGGTGGTGGGGGTGATGGTGGTGTTAGTGGTGGCGATGAGCGCTCGAGTTGAAGCTGCTTCTGCCGGTTCGGTGGCTGCAGTCCTCTTTGCGGGCATTTTCCGCAGAGTCAGAAGGGCTGACAGTTACAGACCACGCACTTACCGGCTCGGGAGACCGTCTGGAAGCGATTTACTGAGGAGGGGCTCTAGCAGCAGGCTGGTTGGGGAAGGAGTAAAGAGAAGTAGAAGGCATGAATGCTTTCTTGGGTCTGAAGAAGGTAGAAATCCTCAAGAAGAGATTTAATTTTACTACCTTGTCGATTTGTGCGTTCCTTGTAAAAGCACACACTAAATCATGCTTCATATCAAAGCCGAGCCTTCATATGCACCGCACACTCCACTTCCTCTCAGATTGACACAGACCGGTTTGGTCCCTCTGCACACGGGTACACACATGTCTTAGCTTCCTGTAGTTATGCAAACCAGCAATCCAGGGCGAACTTTCAAGACCCGGAACACTGTGATCCTTAACTGGAAGAAAGACAGAAAAAAAGGAGTAAAGAAAGGAAGGAGAAAAGAAAACTAGAAATATGTAGCAACCAGTAAAACAATAGTGTCAAAGATAGCGAAGGAAAAACCCATTGGCTATTGAATGTAAAATTTGAAATTAATTTCCCAATCCGGTCAATGCCGTAGAAGCAACTCCAGTTTATTGCAATGCTCGTTGTTAACGCCTCGTACAAAATTCTTCAGAGGCGAGGGTTGGCTTAGTGGAGAGGAGAAACGTTTCTCCGTTGCCCTGTTGCTGCCAAATTCTGGTTTCAGAGAAGTTTCTTCGGCGTGCTGGAGCTGGGGAGGAGGCTGGAGAGTGTTTTCCTATTACAAGGTGTTATGTCGTTGGTTCGTGTTTGCACATATTTTAGGGAGATAATAAATGTCTCACAGCTCTGCACATATTTTAAATTACCCTAGCCCTAGCTGAATTTTGTAGCTGGCCAATCAAAGCTTCGGTTTTACGAATTCTGAAATTTAAAACTTGCAATTACCTCTTCGCGGGCCCTGAAATTTTTTCTTTTGTTTTTATTTTGGGGTGTGTGTGTGTGTGGGGGGGGGAGAAATGTACAAATACAAGTATTACAAAATCTCCAAGTACTCTCCTGCCTGTGAGTGCACGGTAAATAAATCAAAAAAGCAGAGTGGTGGAAATATATGACTGTTAAAAGCAAAATAACGTTCTTTTAAATCCCCCCCTTGGTGCATTTTTTTTCTTTTGAAGCAGTGCTTTCAGCCTGCCTAAGTATTGAATGTAGCGTTTTTACATCCTCACAGTAATTTTATTTAGAAGCCCCATGTTCACCTTTAATTTTAAAATTATCATTTATGACACGAAATTATTAGCACCCATATTCTCTTTGCGTTTCAATATGGTTTTTACTATTTATGTATATTTTAAAACAGCAACCATTAAATAAAATTAGTAAACAAGGCTTTGATAGCTGCTTATTTTGTTTAATCGAATGTCTGTTTTATTAGATAAATATACACTTAAATTTATTTTGAAATAAAGAGCAAAGTAATACTTTTCTTTCGCTTTGCTAGAACAAACTGATTTTTCATTCTTCTCCGTCAGATTCTTTCCCTTCAGCTGCCACAGTCAACTGAAAAGCTCCTACGGACCGGCCGACTAGTATGCAAATTTCAGATGATTGACACGTAGGGTAGAAACCAATCACGCTGTGGTAGGTTGCTGATTGGTTGACAAATATTTGACGTAATATTGACGTTTTAAAAGACTAACATCCAATCAAGGCAATTCATGCAAATAAAGGAAGGAATCAGATTACTAGCTGCCGGGGAGACTTAAGCGCGCCCTCACGTGTTCAGTGGTGGATAGTGCACAGATGCCTGCACAGTGAATAAACGCAGCAAAATATTCAACTCCACAGTTCGCCTTCACCGTTCCCAAACTTCTATGTTACTGGAATATAATCATCCGTCTTAAAAAACCAAGAGTTCTGTCGTGCACATATATGATAGTTTAGATTAGAAATCTATGCTGTGTAACTGCGGACTTCCAGCGCACACAATTTCCCTCTCCATTTTTACCAACACAGGGAATCTCTGTCTTTAAATTTATCCTTGGAGAGGGAGGCTGTTTTCCCCCTTGATTTCAAAAGGACGAGATTTACAAAGCCTTTCTAGGCACAGATGGTCGATAAATTTAGCTCCTTCAGCGAAATCCCGCATGGCACCGCCAGATGGCACAAGGATCGCCTTCCAATCTCCGTACCAGCCCCACCCCTTGTACTCCGTAAGTAATTTAGAAAAATTGAAAACCAAACACTTTTATAGCCAAATGAAGTGAGAAGGTACTAGCACTCTTGAGGAGCTACATATTATGAAAATAAGCCTTGTTGGTTGTTGCTTTAATGTGGAACCTCCTCTTGAGATTTTACCCAAGAAAGTTTGCGAGTAAAATACTCATGCAGTGAAAGTGTTTGCAAAAACATTTCCTTAAAGCAAAGTGTGCACCAGAAGCACAACACTACGCGAGTTAAAGAGGTAAAAGTAAAAAGCGTAAGAAATGTTGTGTGCAGGGCTTCTTAGGGATTAAAATGAGATTGAGGGTGAACCTAAACTTCTTACCTACCGAATGGTCTTCCGTAGCAGAGCTTGGCTAGACCAGTGGGGCCGAGGTTGGATCAAGCTGCTGTTAGAGCAGCGTGGCTTTTTTGAAGGGTTCTTTTCGGGGTCCCAATTACAGATAGAGAGACTTTCTTTCCATTCACATGTCACTGTAGTCGGAGGCAACGCCTTTGTTTTGCCAACCCGGGCAGTGGCTTTGGGGATGGGACCCTGGAAAGTATTGACCTCCACTTCTCATGCCTTCGTCTTTATGAGTATATACGTTTCTCTGTTTGGGTTTATCAGGAAGAGAGGGGTTCGTGCTGCCCATAATTCAAGGCCAGACTTAGAGCTAATGGTACTTGCACAGGGGAGAAGGGAGGAAAGAAGAAAATACCCAAGTAAGCCCGTTTACAAGTTGATGCTCTCTTCCTGGGAAACTTCAGGGTTTCCTCTCTCATTTATACAAGCAGAACAGTCGTACTTTTGCTTTCGATCATTCTACCCCATAATCTTGCATTTTAGAATTGCAATCAGCAGTTAAAAGTAGATCGTAAGTTGGCATATTTATTATCTTAGAAAATCTTTCTGAAAATAGCCAATTAAGCCTTCACCTTACAAAAAGGAGGATTCATTGAGTTTGTTGCTTGCGCTTTGTCTGTTGACTTTTGTTTCAGGAGAAAGTAATGGTTAGGGTGCCCAGGTGAACTCACATCTACCTTGACATCCTAAATATGGGTAACTGTCTGGCCTAACACCATATCCTTAGTGTCTGCAGAGCAAGAATCTGCACCAACTCCCATTTCTAGTGATCAAACTGTCGGTGGGAGAACTCATCACACCCAGCCAAGTATACGTACAAAAACTGAATAAAATGCTTTAGAACTACCACTTCGGATTTCTTAGTTCAAGTTGAAACCATACGTTTATTTCACTATTTGCACATCACCCCCTGCCCCCCGCCCCAAGTGAAGTTTGATCAGAGAGCATCTTACAGAGGCTAAAGGAAAAGCCAAACTTTTAGGGAGTGCTTATTTCTCTGAGGTAGTAAGAATGATGAGTAGAGGCAGAGAACACAGCAACGAAACTCTCGGGCCATTTAGAAGAGAACCTTAAGTTTCTAAGCACAGTCTCGCTGCTCTCTTAATGCTTATTTTCTGCGCTGCAAAAAAAAGAAGCAAATTGTGTTTAAACAGAGGTGGAGCCTAGGGGCTCTCCTGGATTCTCCGGGGACCTCCAGGAGCTAGCAGCTCCTCTCCCTAATCTCTGTGTCTAAGTTTCTTTTACTTCCCCCCAATAAAAGCGTACCCAAAGGTGCTAATTTGGTGCCCCGCGTGAGGTGGGACCGCAGCTTTCGGGAGCTGGGCCGGCCCGCATGCAGAAGGCCCGCGAACTGCGCGAAGGGCGCGCGGGGCAGCGGTCCCCGGGGGCGAGGGTCGCCCAGCTCTCCCCGGAGCTCAGTTCCCGACGAGAAGGTGGGCAGAAGGCGTGAAGCTGAGTGGCCGCGGCCTCCGCGGCCCAGCCCGCGCGGCAAGTGGAGGCTGGCGGTCCCCCTGGCCCCTGCGCCAGCTCCTCTCCCCTTTCAGGGCCTCTTCCGGGCTGAGCCTTGGGAGTCGGTTTCCCCGGTCGCAGAGATTTCGCTCGAGCCCGCCCGGCGAGGCTGTAAATTACCCCCCCCCCCCCCCCCCCCCCCCCCCCCC
>NW_006792921.1:1749958-1779905 GCF_000442215.2 Lipotes vexillifer | reverse complement strand
CCCCTCCCTCGGCCGCCCTCCGGAGCCGGGGCGGGGGCGCGGGATCCGGCTCGCAGCCACCCGAGGCCCGCGGCCGCAGCTGGATCGGCCGCCTCCGGCGCGGCGGCGGGGGTTAAACGCCGTGAATCAATCAATCAGCCCACGCAGCCCTCCCCGAAACCCGGAGCGCCGCCCGCCGGGCCTGCTTTGTGTCTCGCCCGCCTGCCTGCCCGGGGCCTGGGAAGCCGGGCCGGGACGCTGCGGGGTCCGGGGGGCGCGGCGCGTTCCCACCAGCGGCCGAGGTGGCCTGAAAGCCACCCTATCTTGTCCCACCCGGTAACGGGGACAATTCAGGCCTAGGACAACTATGTCGCGCCGCTAGCCCCCTCCTTTGATCACTCCCTCTTGTCTTCCAACGGAATAAGGCCTACTCTCCTCAATCTTTCGCGGCAGCGTGAACCCCCAAACCCTGTCATCCCCAAAAGAGCAGCGTGGCTGGGATTATGGAGATTAGTCCATAGCAACCAGGAACCCCGAGCAAGTCATAGTATCTTTCTGGGCTTCAAGGTTCCCGTCTGTTTTAGTACCTGCATTTTTTGTCCAGCTCTAATGAATTTTTGTTTGGGGGTGGAGAAGCCTGAACCCCTTTGGCTGGGTGGGTTTCCAGAAGTTCCCTTTCCCCCTACGTTTATTTTTCCTCCAGCCCCCTCCCTCCCGACACCCCAGCTGGCACCAGGGCGTCCCAGAGAGCTCCTCCGGCCGCCAAGGGCGGGACCCTGCAACCTTTGAGGAGCTGAGCCCTTGGCCATGTTTGTTTCAGAGATGCCACCAGGGGGCGATAGAGCCCAAGGATAGAGCAGCAAGGCTCCACAAGGTTTTTCCAAAAGTTTATCAAACTCGGAGTTGATTCCTTTTTCTGTTTGTGTGACTTGTAAATGACGCAGAGTTATTTCTTTTAAGATTCCATTTGGTCATCAGCTCTGGATGCAGTCTGAGATTCATGGGGAATCAAGTACAAAAGCATTAATGAGAAACAGACTTGTACACCCCCAAGACCCAGCGGCCCAGCAAAATGCAGCGGAACGTGCGAAGTACTAACTTTAAATGCAAAACTCTGGTTCTGAGGCTGTGAATACTTAGTGGGCTCGCAGGCTCTGAGAAAGCGACGGAGGCAAAGGCCAGAAGGCATTGAAACAGCGAGGACACACAGTAGTGGATATTTTCCTAATTTTTTTTTTTTTGCAAACATTGGGTTCATTTTGGGATCCTGAGTACGGGATAGGCTGATGGGGTGGGAGAATGCAGAAGGAAGCAATTGAGAGAGAGACCTTCTCAGGCTGGGTGGGGAGGAGGTGGGGATGGCTTAGGTTAGAGAGACCCAGTTCGGCGACGTTCGTAAATTCTGGAAAGTTTTTGTCTGAGTACAAGAGGGAAGAGCCACATCTTGGCCCCTGTCTGCGACTGCCCTGTCGGGTAGTTCTTTCATTTGTTTGCTGCGAATGTATTACAGTACGGATTACCGGGGCCTTAGAGCAAACTGGGACTTGTTCACTGCAAACAGCCAAAGGACCTTCAAGAGAAAACGTGTTAGGCTGGAATAGCATCTTTCCCCACATGTGCAAGCCTCTTGGATTGTGTTTGCTTTCAAAGTCCATAAATGTTTTTATTAAACTGTATCTTTCTTGTGGCCCCTTCACATATAAAGTATTCTCGGCGTATGTAATCGCTTCCATTTTGGTCCTCCTTTAGGGAAACTTTGTAACTCGGCAGTAAATATTTGCTCTAGGGTGAACCTTGGCAAGCCAGAGCTAAAGCCTAAAATCTGGTTTCACTGTATGTGTTTGTGTGCACGCGTGTATGTTTTAACAGTGTATGTATATATATTGGAAAATTGGCGGGAGAGCTTGGTATTTTTACTTCTTTGCTGCACATGGGGAGGTATAATGACTGTAATTACTTGGATGACATTTAAAAATTAACAAATTCTCTTTCAAATTCGATTCTTCCTTGTGTGCCGCCAGCCCCCTCTCCCCCAATCATGTCAATTAAGTGTTCTTACAGTGTCACCCTTTATAACACCCTTTAATGTAGTGATTTTGGAGGTATATTTTAAAGCAATTAAATGTAGTTCTGGCTTCCTAAATTATGCCTTAATAATAAGAATGTAAAAATATCAAACAAATCATGATCTGTATTGTTCTTTTCATGTTTGTAGTTTTATTTCCTTTAACGTTTTAATTTGTAAGCCGTGCCAAAAAATTTCAGGGAGAAAAATGAAGACAGCTCAGTAATATGGCGCAGATGGAGTTAGAATTTTGGATTCTCATCCCTGCAGGAAAGTTTGCGTTGAAGCTCTTCCTCTGTAAAGAAAGGGACTTTAGTTTTATGAAGACGTTGAATCTGCTGAGGTTGATTAAAGAGAACTCCATGGAAAATTATTTTAAAATATGAACACTGTAGACGAGGGCTGCGTGTTAGTCATCTTTGAAGGAATAATCAGGAGTCATTAACTCAGTTCAGCCTCATGAGCCCGGGTAGAGTGACTGAAGTCTGCGGATTCCGGGGTCTCCCGCCTCACTCACAGCTGAGGTCCACCCCCATCCAAAAGCCAGCCTCTCCTTTCTTCCTTTCCTCCTTTCCTTTTGTTTTTCTTTTAAACAACAATAGAAGCTAATGGGAGAAGGCTCTCACAAGTGGAAAATTCAGTTATGTGTTTGTGTGCACCCGTGTATGTGCTTTCCTTCTGTCCTGGAGGGGATGGGATCACAGGTTTGCCTTTTCTGAGAGCGCCTCCCTGTGGAAGAATATAACTCATTGCTTCTGGGTGATGGGGACTGTACCGACAGGCCATGCTTTTTGCTTCTTTTTCCTTTTCTTCATCCCCTTGCCGCCAGCATTGCAAAAATAGTGTGTCATCTGCTCCTCATGTTGACGGTCAGGGTTTTATTTATTCTAATGACCGCTGCAGAGAGAGTATGCAGCTCTGAGCAGAGAGAACAAGGCCCCCTAGGTCCACGTTTGCTGTGAGGTGGGCTGGCGGTTGAAGTTGGAGTAGCCTTTGGCCAAAGAGCCGAATACACACCTCCCCCTCCCATGAAAACATCATCCCTGTGTAACATCATGTGGGTTTGAGTCAGTCTCTGGAGGACCTGCTTCTCAGAGTTTGGTTTGGCAGTTCAGGCAGATATAATCCTTCCTTTCACATTTTCCCTGCCCTTTTGAAGAGCAGTCACTTTCAGTCTCCTCACACCAGGGGCACTTTGGGAGATGGCCTCAGACCCCATGGACTAAGTCCCCTTGGCTCGGCTTTTTGGGACCTGGCAATATTTGAGGTTGTCCCAAATGGGGACTGCACCCTTTGAATGAAGTGTTACATAGATGTGTGATCGAAACCATGGGAACGGAGGCTGTCGGTGCAGATGTTGGGGAGTTAGAGAATTCTGAGATATGTGCCAGTCTGAAGAAAGGCAAGATTTCCTTTAGGTGCAGCAGGTGAGTGCAGTTGTCCTCGAATTGGCCTCAATTCATCCACCCTTGGAAATAACTAGTTATCTGACCACTGAAAGTGTAATAGAACTTAAACCAGGGGCAGGGGAATACATTTTATGGGGGCTGTAGATGTGGCTTGGGCAAGCAATCTATGCTTATGTGCATCCTGTATCTTAGAAAGATGGTAGATGGAGAATTGAATCACACTTCGGCAGAATTTTCCTTTTTAGATCATTTAAGTCTAATAGAAATATCATGTGAGCTACATAAGTAATTTTTCATTTCCTAGACGCCACATTTTAAAAAGTTAAAAAGAAACAGATGAAATTATTTTAATATATTTAATTTAACTCAGTATCTCCAAAATATCCTTTCAGTGTGTAATCCATATAAAGTTATGGCTGGGATGTTTTACATTCTCTCTCTCTTTTTCTCCCCACATTTTCAAATAGCTGGTGGGTACTTTACACTCACAGCACATCTCAATTCACATTTCAGGAGGTCAGGAGCACATGTGGCTAGTGGCTACTGTATTGGACAGTGCAGTTCTAGAGAGTTCCAGCTCTAGAATGTCTAGATGCACGTGCAAAGTCAGCAGCAGATTTCCTCCCACATGTCTGTTAGAGTCAACAGAACTTTCAAGTATCAGGAAAAGGCTGAAGAAAATAGGTTCTAAAACAGAAATACCTTTTTAAGAGTGCCATTTTAAAAAGCTTCGGAAATGAGAATCCTAGGCCCCAAGCCATGAATTAAGGAAAAATCTGGAGGGGACACCACACTGAACCAGGATTGTGTCAAGAGAACAATGAAGGGACACTTCTTTTGAAAGAAGTAGGTGATGTCTTTTATGGATTTTACCTTATTTTAAAATATTTATTTTTAATTATAAAATGAATCCCTACTTGTTATAGAACACCTAGATGACACAAAGTATAGAAAATAATAAAAATCATCCATAAGTTCAGCACCCATAGATGACCACCATTCAAAGTTTGGGGTATTGCTGTCCATATAGGCAGATTGTCCCCATAATTGTGATTATACTGCAAATGCACTTGTCTATCTTGCTTTTAATTCTTTTAATGTTGTTTCAGAGCATTTTTCTATGGTGTTAAAAGCTCTTTGTAAGAATAATTTTTAGTGTTGGCATGGTATTCCATCATTTGGGTGGCCATTGTTTACTAAAGTTGGTGACTTTTGGTAAGGTAAGTGTTACACTATGCCTAATAAATGGTGACTAGGACAAATAGACTACTTTATGGAAAAGTAGTTGTCCTACAGTGTGGTCATCCTCATCCCTCATGTGGGGAACTTGCCTTCCATGACCGTAGTCACCCCAGGCAACCACTTCTGCTGATCAGTTTTTAGAGAATAGATGTAAATATCGTAGCAAAGAATTGCCCCTTCTCGTGCCCAGTCATCCACCCAATCAATCTAGGTGTGTGGTTAGTACTTTGCCACAAAGTACTAACTTTATGGCAAAAAAGTTATTATGACTTAAGGGAGAAAAGTAAATTTTTCCAAAGAGATTTTGAATGGAAAACAAGAACATTATGAAGATACTCAGAAAGCATTTTCTTTCTTTCTTGTTGAATCCATGCCCCCTAAGATCTCACGGTACCCACTGGGTATAGGTACTGGGCCACCTTTGGTTAAATCATAGTTGGATTTATTTTTGCTTCCCCTTTTGGCCCTCTTTCCCACCATTTGTCATTTTCGCAGCCTTTCATGACATAAATCTTGTGGAATGTTGGCTATGCACATAGCATGAAGGATTCAAACTCTCCCATTTCAGGCAGGTTGGCCAACGAAAGCAACAGAGGGTGGTGGAGATCGGCGACAGATACGGCTGGAAGAGGCAGGGGTAGACGGGCTCTGGAAAGAACACATGACGTATGAAAAGGACAGCTCTGAGATTGCTCCACTTCTGGAAGTTTAGCCAAGGGTGATTGCAATTGGCTGATGATCACCCGGTAATAATAAAGTCCATTGGAAGCGGCACAATTATGAGCTGTCATTATATATATCTTTTCTCTCTATATGCAAAGGCCTGTGGACTGACTCCAACCATCATTTGCTTCTCTTGACACAATCCTGGTTCAGTGTGGTGTCCGGATGTTGTAGACGTCTTCTCTGGGAATCCAGAGACTTGCCCTGAAGGATAGCTCAGGACCATATTTCTGTGGCCAGTCTATTCTCTTGCTAAGCTCAGCTCCCCAAACTTCCAAGCACAGTTGGGCTGGAGCGGGCAGGAGATTTTTGACAACGTTCTCTTTGGCCTCACACCTTCTGTCACAAAAGAGCTTTTTCCTAACTTGTTGGAGAATCTGAAGGCACACAAGAGCTGGGGGGGATTTTATTAAGTTGGCAAATATTAATACAAGTTTACTTAAAACCAGTGGCTCTTCTCTCTCTCAGTCTGGCTGAGTTTACACTTTTTTCCTCTGGAGCTCTTTTTGGCCCAAGCAATTCAGGGCAAGGAGTTTGAAGGGTATTTTGTTTCTGAAGTGGGCAGTCTGTAAAATAGTGGACCTTTTAACATCGCACTGACAGACACTTTCAGGGCTAATATAATTGATGTATGCATAGAAGCTTAAGCAAAATAGCTTTCCAAAAGGGAGAAAAACTTGTCTTTTCACCTAAGCACTGACCGATTTGTGGTTTGGATGCTTACACGAGATATTAAACAGACTCGATGGAAAAGGTTTGTTCGCCTCAAGTTTGCCTTTTTCCTTCATCTTGTAATTTTTGGCTGTGAGTCAAGTTTTTGTCCATTTCCCCTGCACTCCTTGGGTCGAGGCCAGAGCCACGGGCTTGCTCTCTCCATGGTGTTGACAGAGTGTTTTTCAGCTGTACCAAAGGCCACAGATTTTATGTCAGACTGCGAGATGCACAGCTTGATAAACATGTCTGCCTCTGGCGATTGGCAGCATTCTTTCTGGAAAAGAAAACAAAAATTGTTTTACATAAATAAGGAAAGTGGTATGAATAGCATAGAATAACACGACTTGGAAGGTGCGCCTGAGTCCTGAGCTTTTTTGCAGTATGTTTTGCTCTTTAGCTCGATTTATTTTTGAATTCTCTTTTCACCCCACCACCATCTGATGGCTTTCAGCAGCCAGATGTGTCTGGTTCTGTAATGAATAAACAAATCAACAACTGATTTGTTTAGAAAGTTGGAGGGTGGTAAATAACTCCGGATGGTGTTTTAGAAAAGTATCTTGGCTTTGCGTCGATATTTTCTTTTTCATGAAATGGCACCGAAACACTTTTCATTCACTGTAGTTTAAAGAAACTCCATGATGCTCCATCTGTCTGATATTTCCTAATTGAGGTTTTTAAACATTCACTTCTTTCCCTTGGCCAGAGGTCAGTCAGGCCACCAAATTTGGGTAGGGGATCAGCACGCGGGTATGACACAGAATTCAACTCTGTGTTAAGTAGAAAATTCACTCTTTAGGGGTGGCAGCCAGCTTGTTACTGATCCCCGCAATAGGAGGACTCGATAACTTCTTTTGACAACTCCCGATAATAGGAGAGGATTCTTGGTGTACTACTTAAACTTCAAAGTCTCTTGTTTGGGAAGGAAGGGGAAAAATACACCCCAAGAGCCAGCACCCTCTTCCTAAAGCTGCTTTGCCATTGAGCAGATGCCCTGGAAACCTGCAGGTAATGCTGACTTTCAGGTTGCACCTCCCTTTGGAAGACTGATGGGAGGCTGGAGGACTCTTCAGCAAGCCTGTGTGGACATGGGGCTCGGGGCCAGCCTCTCCAATTGGTGCCCGCTCACCTGGAGGCTGGCTGCTGAAAGATGCGAGCTGTCGGGTCCCTTGGCCACGGCTCACTGGATTCCTCAGTGGCACTTAACATTAACCACCCCTCCCCCAGAACCTTCTGGGAAGCCCAGCGCTAGTCCCCTGATGTCATTGCACGCCTATGATTAAACGCCAGCTCCGAGAGCAGCCCAGTGACAGGGAGGGTCATCAGTAATGGGTCTGAGAGGGGCTTCAAGGCCCAGGGTAATATTTTATTCATTACCAATGTCGGTGGAGGAACTGTGAATCTGTTTGTTGGTTGGGGGCCCTTTATCTGACACCTCCCCAGGGTCAGTGCAGAAGCTTCTGGAGGCTGGAACGTAGTTTTTGTTTGATGAGTGTGTGTGTGTGTGTGTGTGTGTGTGTGTGTGTGTGTGTGTGTGTGTGGTGGCGGGGGCGTGGTAAACATTTGATATTAGTATCTTATCACGTAACAGAGCTGGATAGAAGTGAAACAGTCCATCAGTTTTAATCAGCTTTAGAGAACTGCATCAAAAGTAAAAACTGGGTGAGTCCTAGTCATGGTAATTCATACATAAATACATAGAGGTAAACATATATGTGTGCTTGTATACAGACACATCTATGGTGTTGTTTTTTGATGTTTTAGAATGAACTCTGAATTCAGGACATCCTCTGTCACATCCTGAAGAGCCCTTGTGTGCACCTGTTCTGTCTGTGGGGGCAGGTTCCTAACCTGGGGGCCTGCTCAGTAGTCCATGGTTGAGTTTTAGTAAAGTCTGGGAATAGCTGTAATCATAAGCAAATTTTTTTTTTTTTTTTTTGCCGTACGCAGGCCTCTCACTGCTGTGGCCTCTCCCATTGTGGAGCACAGGCTCTGGATACGCAGGCTCAGCTGCCATGGCTCACGGGCCCAGCCACTCCACGGCATGTGGGATCTTCCCAGACCGGGGCACTAACCCATGTCCCCTGCATCGGCAGGCGGACTCTCAACCACTGCGCCACCAGGGAAGCCCATAAGCAAATTTTTGCTGGGGTGCTAAGTTACTCAACCTCTCCAAGCTTCTAAAGTCACCCATAAGATGGGGAAAATAATACCCACCTCACTGGGTTAGTGTGAAGATTAAATGGGAAAGTGCATGTAAAGCACTTAGTACTATGCCCAGCCCCAAAGTGTTCTCTAAATATTAGATGCTATAATTATAATTATTGGGGTTATTAGGGTGTACCTATGTGAATTTTAAATGGATCTAAGTGCCATAGATTTTTATCAGATTTTCAGAGGGAGCTTTGGACCAAACAGGTCAAGAACCACCATCTTTGCTAGAGCCGCTGAGAATAAATCTTTAACAGAGTCAAACTCACTTTGTTGGAAATGGAAGACGAAGATGTGTGATTTGTCAGGTTGACCAATCTGG
Source organism: Lipotes vexillifer (assembly GCF_000442215.2). Classification (NCBI taxonomy): domain Eukaryota; kingdom Metazoa; phylum Chordata; class Mammalia; order Artiodactyla; family Lipotidae; genus Lipotes; species Lipotes vexillifer. Next base: position 1,771,243 of record NW_006792921.1, on the reverse strand, counting down.
GGAAATTCCTACGATCCCCCCAAAGCAGGAAGAGTCAGGCAAAGTTTTATGTCACTGCTGTTTTTCTTCCACCTTCTGCTAGTTAAAATAATTTTTTTCTTAATCTCCCCACGCTTTTTCTCCGAATAAAGTCCACAGGGCAGAGTCATTTGTCTTGTACATAAACAAAGCCTGCTTTCCCACATCTTGCATTCTTTTGGTGTCTTGCCTATTACAACAATAATAATAATACCTTTTCATCATTTAGCTTCATTTCATAATTATAAAATACAAATTTCAACACTAAACTCCAGCTTTTCTTGTGACATAAGTAAGTGTTGCCATTTCTACTTTACAGATTTGCAGGCTGAGCCAGAGGTGGGCACATTTTCTCCGTATGTACGAAGTCAGAAACAGTTACTCTCAATTCAGGTTATGCCAAACCCATGTGCCAAGAAAAACATCACAAAGGGGACTTCCTACAGTCCAGTGGCCCCAGGAATCTGTTGACCGCAAACTCTTTTGGGGAGGAAGTGTCTCCCTCCCGTCATAAATCTGCAGACCCTGTAGATCTGGCTGAATGGTTGAAACTACACTCCTGATAATCTCCATGATTTTCCACGTGAAAATGAAGACCAATAGCTGTGAAAGTTACAGAATACCAAATTCCCCATAGTAAAAATAGACGGTTAAGCCCTTCATCTAAAAATTAACTTAACTGCTTGAGGAAAGATATGGTTATAAAGTTAAATGGCATAATTTCATGTATGGAAATGGTTGCCCTTTCTTAAAACTTACCTTAGGACATGATTAGCTCTCCACAAAGCCAATTTCTAAATGGGAAACATTCCTCTGGCTGGATGTTCTTTCCATTTCTTGGGGCCCCTGTGGGACAGCGCTACTCAGTGATCCGGGGAGACGGTGTCAGTGCTCAGAAGCACACTTCCTCAATGAAAGCCTCGCTGGAAATGGGCCTCATTCATCATTATCTGTTCTCAACTGGAGGCAGCACACCAGCTTTCCATCCTGTGGAATTTGGTGGGAATTCTCTGAGACGGCCGTTCTGGGGGGTGAGAAACTGACCCCATGGGCAGAGGGGTTTCTGGTAGAGTTGCCAAGGAGGAGACCAGAGGAATCCCTCTTTAGCCAACTCACTTTGCTTCCCCCGTATCTTCAGTGTTGTTCCGAATGCAGGACCCGATTGTGTACCAGCAAGACGCTAATTCGGGATCATTTTGCAAATGACATTCTGCTTTTCTATTTGCAATGACACCTTTTCTCTCTGGAATTTGGTTTATCAAGCCTTCCTTGTTCCCACGGCTCTTCATTAGCCCTGTAGAAAAGTCTGATGTTGATTTTGTCTGCAATTTTCTTGTTATCGAGGAAGTAGAGGTCTTTTGTATTCTTCTAAACTTAATTGGAGGGGAAGTCCCATGCAACAGCATCATGACTTATAATGCCAAATATCTGTGCTGATGCTGGCCCCCTGAGTTCCAGAGACAGAGGCAGGAGCTGCTTTGTTCATTAATGACACATTTGTTCAGCCCCGACTTCATGTGAGGCACTGTTCTGGGTGCTGCGGAGACTGCAAAGGTGGATGGGACCTGGATCCTGCTCCAGAATATACAGATGCAGTGGGTAGGATGGGCACGTGCACATCAAAGCATAAGGTGAGCCTGCACAGGGTGTATTGGGGAGATGCAGAAGAATTCCTACGGAAGCTCAGAGGCAAGAGAGATTGTTTCTAGCTTTTAGATCGGGCAAGACTTCTTGGAGGAGGTGGCACTGAACTAGGCCAATACTGTGGGCAGATCCAGAAAAGATAAAGTGGGAATGAGATTTTGACTTTTTGTTCCCTGAAAACATCATTCTAGGCACTTATATTCTTTATGGAAATTAGGGTTGGATGACGATCAGAATGGACGGTTCTTTCAACTTCCAACTTTAGGTGCTTTTGCCTAAGCCATGTGACTTTAAAGCAAGAAAGTGGGAAAAAATTAAAAAGGCAAGAAAAAAGAACAAGTCAACATGGGCGTTATGGATCATAAAGTGCGTCTCTTCACATTGGAGTAATTTGTCAGGTCATTGTGCTAGTTAAATATAATCTCTGGAGTTGAAAAACATGACCAAGCTTTCAAAGTCCTTCATTTCCAAATAGCTGTCACGTGGTCTTGACCTGTTTACAGAAGGAATCTCAGCAGAGTAAGGCAATCACCCTTTCCCGGAAAGCAAGAAGGATGCATTTCCTGGCGCCGTAAATAGAACCTCTGTGAGCCTGGCCACCCCCTCTTCTCAGTAGACTGCAGACGGTGGAGGGAAACACCCCCCCCACCCCCCAGCAGTTATTTGGGCAGGAATAATTAATGGCATAAGTGTAGGTTTGTGGCTTACAAGCAGCCAGGGTGAAACTGCTTGTCCATTTCAGCTTTCGCCTAAACTGCCAGGACACTTACTTCCTGAGTCAATGGTGATCCCACAATGCTAACAAAAGACCCCCATTGATCACTGCCCTCTAGTAATTGCTGCCAGTGTGAGGCTGTCCCTCACAACTTGTTGACATCTCCTGACAATTTAAATACGGCCCCTGCTAAAGACCCAAAGCCACCATAACACACAGGGTGAGGAATGAAAAGGCAAATGTGAACTTTTCCAGCAAATTCAAGCTGGAAGGTTGAGTGTAAAAATGCATCTCCAGTGATGACATTTTAACTGTGTATTAGGAGCATTTTCTATGGAGCCTCCAGGTCCTGCTTGTGCCGACAGGTTGCTGATAAGCTCACATTCAGTGGTTCCCGTAACGTTTTGTAAATGAGAGCTCAGGAAGCAGTAATGTATCCAATAGCACGTGAACATCCCCTTGGAGATTAAACAAAGGTGTGCTAGGAACCACCAGAAGGAAAGGTCTCATTCCAGGGGCAGGGGTGGAAGTTGGCAGCCATTCACCTGGACTCGACACTTAGCCCTCACTTAGTCATGAGGGCTTAGCAAACAGTCATGAGGGCTCAGCAAACTGGGCTTTGGCCAAATCTAGCCCAATGCCAGTTGTTAATAAAGTTTTACTGGAACACAGTCACGCCCATTTGTTTACATCTTGTTTAGGGCTGCTTTTGCTTTATAAGGACAGAGTTGATTACTTGAGGCAGCGGCTGTATGACCTACAAAGCTGAAAATATTTCCTATCTAGCCCTTTATGGAAAAAGTTTTCCGACTCCTGCTCTAACATATGAGGCCCAATGACAATTTTCATACTAAGTCACTGAACTGAGGTTCTGTAATCTTAGAGAAGCCTTGTGATTAATTATGGGCTTTGAGGACTAGAAGGCTGGGCTTGAGAGAAATGGGGATACAGTCTGGTCTTATTATGGAAACTTTAAAATTTTTTTGCATTATTCTGTTACTATTGTCCTAAGATACTAGTGCTTGTAGCTAACAGGTCCAGCCTCCCATGACTTTAGGGAGCATGGGACAACTGGTGGAATCTTATGCCCCTTGGAGGCCCCATGGTCTAAACTGCTGATTTCCTATTTATTTATTTAAAAATTTATTTTATCAAAGTACGATTGATTTACAATGTTGTGTTAATTTCTGCTGTACAGCAAATTGATTCAGTTATATGTTTATGCACATTCTTTTACATATTCTTTTCCATTATGGTTGATCACAGGATATTGAATATAGCTCCCTATTCTATTCAGTAGGACCTTGTTGTCTATCCATCCTATATATTAATAGTTTGCATCTGCTAATCCCAAGCTCCCAATCCATCCCTCCCCCACCATCCTCCCCCTCGGCAACCACAAGTCTGTTCTCTATGTCTGTGAGTCTTAAACTCCTGATTTCTTAAATGGAGATGTAAAAGTTCAACACAAGATTTTGATTGGCATTTGGTTTAGATGACTATAAAAATTCCCAGTGCCACAGGTAGATTTAGTTAAAGTTAGGTATGCTTGTTCTGGCATTCTATATTTAAATTCAAACTTTTTTCTGGACTGCTTAGAGAAAGAATTCTTCTTTATAGCTGGAAAGGAATTGCCCTTTAAAGCACCGGATTGCTATAATGTTAAAATTTTAGTAGTTGTTTAGGTTGTAAGCTCTCTAAAATGTACTATACTCTTACTATGAAAGTCCCCAGTTTAGGTCTGTCACCAACATGGGCACTGAATTGAAACTCAGCACTAGAGGCTCCCCTTCCTGTTTTCTTCCACTTCCTACCACCAACTTCGTAAACTCTCACACAAATAGAAAAGATGTCCTTTGCCTTGGATGAAAAACCAGTGGGCTGTTGTGTTGAGAAAGATTCTGAGGATGCATCTAGAAGGAGTAGGAAAAAGCTCCGTGAGGCATGATTGATGTCTGTGATGACTCAAGAGGGGAAGTTATGAACCTCATGCTACATAATTCTTATCCTTGCTCTGTGGTTGCAAGGGCTTTTGAGTTGCAGAGTAGTCTTTTGTTTCTTTATCAGCTCTCTTTTCTGTTGTCAGCGGGGCTGAGACTCCACGCTCCTGTCACTGGGTCTTATCAGCACCTCGTAATCTGTTACCTCTGATTACTTCACTTCTTTCCCCCTTTTCCAGATTTATTTTTCTTGGCTTCTCTGACTGTAATGAATTCTCTGGAGAAGTCTGTCTTTCAGACACTTCTGAGCAACGAGGTGCTTCTTTCTGCTCCCCGGGGCCACCTGCATACAGGTGTGCAGATTGTGACCTGGACAAAGTTGCCTGGATAAAGGGAGTGAGTGGAGGCACCCTCACTCCTTTCACGTTTCTGCTTTATGGAAGGGCCTTCCCTTCTCCTCCTTTGCTCTCTTTTTTTATCCATTACTCACAGATTCCTATTTTATTAAATGGATTATAAACCATTTGTTCTGATGCTCAAATCACCCCAGATATGGCCAGTGGGAACTCTTTCAGTCTGGCTCCTGTGTTCTTCTTTTTGACATATCTCTGTCATTTTTGTGAGTACTTTCTTCCTTTCTGTGTAAAAAAATTCCAGATTCATCTTTACATTCCCTGCCCCAGCCCTGGAATCAGCCATTTCTTCAGCGAGCCCTGATTGCTTTTTTTTTTTTTTTTTTTTTTTTGAATAACATCCTCCCTAAGAGATGGGGACAGATGAGGAACTCACGTGGAAACACGAACCCGCGTCTCCTGCATCGGCAGGCGGACTCTCAAGCACTGCGCCGCCAGGGAAGCCCCCTGATTGCTTTTAGTTGGGAATGATATTTAGAGACCAAGACTGCGGTGCCAGATGTGCTCACAGCTTACTGGAGTGTAACCGATTTTAGAATTTAAAAAATTTAAAAAGTTATTAATAATATCATGAGTTGATATTGATACTGCCAATTCCAGTTCAACCCCACAGTTTCTTGTGTCCCCCATTCCATTTTATATGTCTTTTCTTTATAGTTACAACCCTGATCATCAACATCACCAACCCATTTCCTCATTTGATCAATTCTACAGAGTGTTTAATTTCCATTTGAATCTATTCTCCCTTGGGCATCCTGTAGTTACTGAGACGGTTTTGTCTTTTCTGTTTCTTTCCTTAGTAAAATGAACTCTCATTATATTTCTTCCTATTTCTTGTCCATTTTTAGTCTTAGTTTTTGAAAATATGTATTTATGTGTTTATTTGAAAATAATTCAATCTGTAGCACTGTGTCATACGTAGCTCTGCTTCATGGTTGGATTTTTCTGGGAGAGTTTTAATTAACTGAAATATCTTTTGCAGTTTTATTTTCTTTTTACAGTGGTATTGCATACAGTTCGTTGGATTTTTTCCTATTCCTAGGCATTGTGTGGACAAGTTTTCTGTCCACAAAAAACCATTCTGCACCATTTTCTGCAGTAAAGTTTGGTATCCTTAATGGATGATATTGGTGATGCTGGTGGTGGGGTAGACTGGAAGTGGCTGAGATGTTGTATTTCTTTTTGTTTCTACAGGTTTCTTATTTTTTACTTTCTTACATCTTTCCTGTCCTCCACTGCTACATCTCCAAGGCACACGGCTCCTTATGTATTTTTCTAATTCTCTCCCAGAAAGAATGATTCTTCAAGGCTGCCACCTCCGTCCTCCTCACTTTCGAATCCCTTCCAGTAGCAGGTTCCCTGAACTACCAGCTGCCTGACCACTGTTTAATATTTTGGCAGTTAGTGTTGGACTTGCTCTTTATGGGAATTTCTCTTTTGTCTTCAGACCTGAAATCTTCTAACATTACTTTTTGCTTCTGGATCTGTAGGTCAGCTCTGGCTTGACTTGGCTTGAGTTCCACATTTCTTTTCATTCCAAGATCTAGGTTGTAGGAACAGTCCTTATTTGGGACACATTCTTCTCATGGCAGAGGGCGGGAACAAAGAGCCTGACCCAAATTACTCAAGCACGTTAAAAGCTTCTGCTTAGATACGGTGTACATAATATTTGCTCATATTCCGCTGGCAAAGGCAAGTCACATGGCTGAGGCTCCCAGGGGGGACAGGAGGTAGATTCTGCCCACTGGCAAGCACAGCAAAGGCGAGGAGTAGATCATGCTCTTACAGAGAAGGGGATGTTTAAATGCTCAAGTGCGTAGTAAATCTTCAAGTAGGAGATTTTTTTTTTAGCAGAATTTCCCCAATTAATTGACCACAGAACCCTTTGCTTGAGGTACATCTGAAATTTCCCAGAGAACACTTTGGGAAATGCTGCTCTGATTCATCTTGAGGTGTTAGAACTGACCTTAGAAAAAACATTCCTTTGAAAGTCTGAGTGAATGGAGTATATACAGTTCTGAAACTCAGTTTCAATGAGTGGGAACCAGACATTAAAACCTTCCCATGTCAACAAGTCCAATGCCTCTTTATTAGCTAACACATCTTCAGCCCTGAAGAGCTGTAAAAAACAGATTTGGAAAATAATCCTTAAGTTCTCATGGCTTCTGATCCTTATGGATCATCAGTAATCTCTTTAGAAACCACCCCCTTCCCCAACCGTCATTTTCTTTCCTTAAATAATCTCTTGCTAAGGAATTATCATTTGTATTTCTTCAAATAATAAAATCAAGCATCTCTACCTGGTTGTTTTATGTCTCTTTCTGTATGAGTTTTGTTTTTCTCAGATTCCAACATTAGTCAGAACTGAACTGTTGAACCCACTAATTGTAGCAGCTAGTTTGCTATCTGATACGTGAATAATAGATTGCTTTTAATGATGAAAAATTGCTTACTGAGCATGTGATAGGTGCATGGCTGGCTATCGTCATTCTGTGGGCTTTGGCTATATGGAAAGCAGAGAAACAAAACTTAAATTAGGGACACATTCTTTCTTTGCAGCATAAGGTGTCCCATAACCTTGAAGTTATGAGATGCAGGCCATTGGGCTAAAAGATAGGATGGAAATGAGGGTGCCCTCTTTTGACTACCCCGCTTGGGGTTAACTTGGGACAATTTGTTATTCCTTAGTCTTCTCACCTTCAAGATAAGAGATACTACATGGGGTCTTGAAGAAATTCTGCTAATGAAGACTGAGAAGATGAGAAAAGTGTTGCAGAGGGATGGAAATGTGCACTACAGTATTGTTTAAGTTGCGTTCATTTTCTTTTTATCCAAATACATGATCTTTCAAGCCTTTGTTTTCTAATGTTTTTATTGTGATAAAAGATATATAACAAAATTGGTCATTTTAATAATTTCTAAGTGTAGAATTCAGTGGCATTAAGTACCTGCATATTGTTGTGCCGCCATCACCTCCATCCACTTCCAGAACTCTTTCATCATCCCAAACAGAAACTCTACCCATTAAACAAAAACTCCACGTTCCCCGCTACCCTCAGCCTCTGGTAACCTCTGTTCAACCTTCTGTCTCTGTGAATTTGCCTACTCTAGGTGTTCTACATGAATGAAATCATACGATATTTGTCCTGTTGTGTCTGCTTATTTCTCTTGGCCTACCCTTTTCAAGTTTCATCCATGTTGTTGTATGCATCAGAATTTCACTTATTTTTACAGCTAAATAACATTCCCTTGTATGTATCTACCACATTTTGTTCATGATTCATCTGTTGATGGGTACTTGGGTTGTGTCCACCTTTTGGCTATTGGGAATAATGCTGCTATGAACATTGATGTGCAAGCTTGCCGTTTTCTGGAAAATTCCAGTCCAACTCTGCAGTCTTGCAGTCCTGACACTCGGCTGGGTGGAGGTACAGTGTCTGGCAAGTAAAAAAGGCCAACTGGCAGCATGCAAATGGTTAAAATTCTGGCTTGAAATTTTATACACTTGGTTGCTCTCCCCCTCCCCCTTTTTTTTCCTCAGGGCGGACCTTTCCCTGGAATCAAGTTTAGCTCTTAGAACCACCCCAGGGTGGCTGATTGGACAGAGCAATGAAGCTGACCGAATCTTGCTCCTTTCCATATTAATGGGGCCATTTGCTGCTGTGGAATTGAACGTATTACAACTGAGTGACAGTTGTTTAATATTCTAATTACATAAACTTTCTATGTTATGGTTTTGCCATTTGACATATTAGATTTCATAACGTGATTGAATTTGTATGTTGGAACCATGTTTATTAATAGAGACTGACACAGTTCTAGTAAGAATTTATGTTAAACTGACTGAGTGATGTGGGAAATCCATGGTGATAGTTTGAGAGAGGCTGGAGCACAAACTGAGCAGAGTCTTTTCTGCTTAAGTTTCACAAGAAAATTTCTTGGAGATGAAATACATGTTTTCACTCATTTGGACACATTCTGCAATGATTGGATGTGAGATGAGGGAAGACTGGCTCAAAATAGGAACTCGCTGAGGTCAAAAGTCAAAGGAATTGCTCTGTAAAGAGATTGCCCAAGGCAGGGGCGGGGCCACAGAAAAACCCTTGAGCCTGATTTTATTATCTTTTTTCTTTTGCAGTGCTTTCCTGACTGTGGGTATAATTGTGCACTAGTTAGCAGAAGCTTCAGGCCTGTATTTTCTCCGGAAAATAGCTAAGGTCTACTCATTCCAAGCTAGATAACTGGGTTCGGAGCCATCTCTCAAGGCAGCTATGGCCTAAAAACGTGGCAGCATGATTTTTGCCCCTGCACTCAGCTTAGACCTGAATCAAACTGGACCTCAGCAAGGAGGCTTCAACAATTTATAATTTAGTGAGGTTAGACTTGCCCTGGTCTCAAAAGGTGGTTTAAATTGGGTTTAAACTGATTTTGCAAAGCTCCACTGCAATATCCAAATAAATCAGAAAACTATAGGCCTTTTCATGTTCTGCGATATTATGGCTTCAAACTAGCAGAGAGAGTTTTTAGGCTAGCAAGGTTAAAAATTATAAAGCAAACAGATGGGTTCTACCCCTAATCAGATTACAACTTTAAAAAACTGATATATTAATTTTTTAACTTATGAAGGTAATATAATTATCTTACAGAAAATATATAAAAGAAGAAATATTACTCATAATCCAACATCCTAAAGCAGCTACTCATGTACCTTGGTAAAATTCTTTATCATCTTTTCCCTCAGTGTAACTATTTATCTATTTTTCTTCACATATTTGTCATCATAAGTTAAGGACGAATTTGATTCTTATGCTTTTCATTTAATGTTCCATCAAAACATTTCTCATGTTTCCATATTTTCTTCATAGCTGTAATTTTAAGTGTCCTACTTGAGGGAGACCATGTAATGTAGAGCATTCGCCTGGTTTCCGATTTTATATAAACCAGACCATGTGCATCTGCAGATTTGTCATTTGAGATTTCAGCTTAAGCAATTCCAAAGGCCCAGGGCATGTGATAATTAGTAATTTCAGTGAAGAACTGGGCGGCATTCGAATCATAATGTTGGAGTCCAGGAGCTAGCCAGCCAGTCTATGAACTGATTGCCCAATATCAGGATAGTAACATAGTTTGTCTCTTCTTTATTTGTCCCACTTGAGTTTTATGGAGGAAATTATTGTATTAGCTTTTGCTGCATAACAAATGACCAAAACCTTGGAAGCTTAAAACAATAAACATTTATTGTTTAGCTCATGGTTCTGTGGTTAGCTGAGATGGCCAGGAGAATTCTGGTGTGGGATGATGTGGCTGGGGCTGGATGGCCTTGGAGGGGCTCAAGCACATAACTGGGCTTGGCAGGCTGTTGGCCAGTGTGCCTCAGTTTTCCAGCATAGGACCTTGCCAGCAGGCTAGATTGGGTTCATGGTGGTCTCATGGTTTCAAGTGCAGAAAGAGAAAGCAAAATTCACGTGCAAGTATTTCTGTCATTTTTCAATGTGCTTCCATATTTGCCAATGTTCCATAGGCCAAAGCAAGCTATATGGCCAAGCCCAGATCAAAGGATGGATAAATAGATTTTACCTCTTGAAGGTTGGAGAAGCAATATCACATTGCCAAGGGGCACGCATACTGGAATGGTAACAATTATTCTTTGCAAATAAACTAACACAATTTCATATATAGATGTATGGTTAAATGTGGGAATCTGCAAATATCTCTGGGAGATTCTCCCAGAAATCCAAGGGCCATACAACTTGTGACTGATGGTGGGTGAGGGAATAGCTTGTAGTCATGGGCAAGTATTGTAAATAGTACTTCAATGAGCTTCTCTGTGTATATGTTTTAAAAAATATTTTGAGTTATTTGGTTAAGATAGATTCCCAGAAGAGGAATTAACTGGGGCAATGAGAATGAACATTTTTATGTCTCTTATACTTGTTTCAAACTTGCTTTCCAAAAAGTTGTGGTGAATCATGTGCTGTCAGCAGTGTAGTTTTGATTATGGATGAGATTACCTGTTTTCTTGCACTTCACTTAGCACTGAATGTTGTCATTAACAAAATTTGCTAGTGAAAAGTTTAAAAATGGTTCCTAATTTCTAAGGGAGTTTATTAGTCTTCTAGGGCTGCCGTACTAAAATACCACAATGTAGGTGGCTTAAACAACAGAAATTTATTTTCTCCCAGTTCTAGCAGCTAGAAGTCCAAGATCAAGGTGTTGGCAGGTTTGGTTTCTCCTGAGGCCTCTCTCCCTCAACTTGCAGATGGCCGTCTTCTCACTGTGTCCTCACATGACCTTTTCTCTGTGTGAGCACGTCTTTGGTGTCTCTCTATTTTTTTTTTATAAGGGCACTAGTTATATTGAATTGGGGTCCCACTTTTAAGGCCTCATTTAACCTTAATTACCTCTTTAAAGGCTGTATGTCCAAATACAGTCACATTGGAAGCAATGGCTTCAAAATAACATTTTGAGGGAATACAGTTCAATTCGTGACAGAGTAGATCTAGGTTTGGTGGGACCTGAAGCTTATATATTTTGTGGCATTCTTTAAAAAAATATAAAATTATGAATATAAAATTGCCAGGTCCTCTCCCTAGATCTTGGAAAGGCCTTGAGGCTTAGACTTCCCTGACTGCGCCGTTAGTCTGCCTCTGGTCATTGTCGTTCTGCACTGTAGTTAATAGTGGGAATAAATGTTATTTATTTGTATTTGACAGGTACTCAGCTAAGGATATTGGTTTTGAGTAAAGAGAGGCAGGCGAGGAGTGTTATCATTTAACACAGGTTTGAAGCTCTGGGTTTAAACAGGCATGTTAGGTTTTTAGGAGAGGCCTTACTTGCTCCAGTGGAGCAGCAAGCCACTTATCTGGTGATTTTGGTGACCAGGAATATGTCTTATTACCTAAAGTATTACTTCTGTCATCTGAGCACTGATGGCTGAAACATGATTAGTAGAAACAGGTCTTCATTCTTAAGTAGATATGGGTTTCCGAATCTACTTTCCCCTGGGAGAGGAAACATACCAGCTAAGTCTATATTAAGTTATACATGCCTGATGCTAGATTTTCTAGGAGTAGGTTATCATATGGGGAAGCAAGATGGCACTGGGTTCTTCGACATGTGGGTTTGAAGCAAAGGTACCGAAAAATAAAGTTTGGGGTGCTAATGACAAGCTTTACACTTAAAAATTTTGAATGGGCAACTGCTGGCTACAGAGGGCATGGTTGTTGTGTCCCAGTGGAAAGTTTGTTCACATGGAGAATCTGGTGCTATAGAAATGTGTTTCTGCTGCTATTCCTGCTTCCCTCCCTGTCAGATACAGGGGCCTGAACACAGCTTGGGACTCACGGGAAGGGGTGGGGTTCTGATGTGACAGACATTGCCTTAGACCAATGAGAATGTAGAAACAGATGACCAAGGCAGAGATCCTTGGGCGGTGATGATTAATGAAACATGGGTCTTTAGAAGTTGCGAGGAGTTTGGAAAGTTGGTTTGCCAGGGGGCTGGCTGAAAGGCAAAAGTAACATGGGCGTGGGAGTAAAGAAGAGAAATTAAGAAAAAACCCCTCATAAAATGACTTATTTAAAGATATATTGATTACAAACCAAAAAGGTAAATCTAACTTTCTTTCCCTCTTGCTGAATAATACAGATAATTCACATAACTATGGAGATCATTATTCAAAATCACCATGAACCTTCGGGCTCCTGGAAGACAGCCAGTGAGATTCCCAGAGCTTAAAGGGTCTTGTCTTAACCACCAACCTGAGTTACCACTGACACCGATACAAAACATGTAGAAAAATATTAGCGTTTCCTATTCAAACAAATAGGATATAGTCTGGGGACATAGGGTTATCTAATTTTTCTTTGAAAAGATAACATTTAAGAAAGCACAGATTTTAAACAGGAAAATCACTCTGTACAACGTGACCAGCGATGCAAAGTGGGGTAGCCCTCTGAGAACAAGCAGGGCATTGTCTCAGCAATGGAAGGAAGAAGACCCCCTTATTTTCTAAGTTTGTTCTGAATAAAATTCATGGTTAGAATCTACAGATACACTTTCTTTGTCCTCTTGCCTCCCTTCTTAATTTTTTAACCTCCTATTTTTAATGGGGCTATCTAAGTGGATGTTGAAACAGTCTGAATGTTCAGAAAGAGTACATTTCCTATGTAAACAAACACAGTTCAGCTTAGAGAGAAAGGAAGGCAGTCTTGTCAACCCGAAAGGACCCAGCACATGGTAATTTTTGTAATTGAAGTATTCCAGGGATTCCAGAGTGCAGGAACAATCCGTAAAACGGGAACTGGACCACACAAAGACACCCCCATGGCTCCAGGCGGGCCTGTTTGAAAATAAGCAGGCCGTTAGGAGTAGGAAGCAGGGGGCTTGCATCAAATGATCTTTATAAATACCCTTCTAAAATGAAAATCCTCTCTAAGCTTCTTCCAGGTAAATATGTTGTCTGGGGGGCTGGAGGTTGTGAAACCCAAGTGCTGCGGAGAGGAAGACAGACTACCGAGGTCAGGGCTGGAATGACATGACCTTGAGACTTTTTGTTTTCTTTCTCAAGGTCTTTTATATGCATCATTAGATTACAGACTCAGGTCTGGGATTCCAAAGGAATTCGTATCCACTGAGAATATACCATACCCTAGGCACAGAACTAGATGGTTTAATACACATTCTTTCGTTTGGATTCTTCAAAGACAACATCTAATTATCCCCCAAGAAGTCACGGCTGAAAAGATAGGGTGGTGAGAGAGTTCCTCAATCTATTCTAGACCTGGTTTTCTTTGGAAGTTCTCTGTCACAGTCAAAGGTGCCTTCTTGCCTACGTATCGGTGAAATCCTTGACTGTCCAAATTCTCTAAATAATCATCATTGGAGCAATCAGATAATTTTTAAAAACAGCAGGAGAGATGTTAATGTTTTAAAATATAGCCTGTGGTTCTCCCAGCTTCTATTCTAATTCCAGGTGAAGGGCTACAGGTGCCAGAGTCCAGACGAGAATTTTGGCACCTCCAAGGATTGGCAGAACATAGGGAGAAAAAGTGAGACCCTGGTATCTTGCCATCGGGGCACCCATTTAGCCTCTCAGAGATGGAAGTCAAGGTTTCCTTCAGTAGAAGTGGGAGCTTTTGACTGGCTGCGAGAGAGCCTGAGTTTGTTTAATTTGGAGTAAGGTTTTACGAGTTAATCTCTAGTGAGGGAAAGCAGCAGTAAACACAGAACATACTGGTCATTATTCTAAGTATTTCTACGTTCTTTCTCATGCATGAAAGGAGAAAAAAATTTCAAAAAATTTGAAAAAATTTGGGAGGCACGATGCTCAAATGTGTGTGTGTGTGTGTGTGTGTGTGTGTGTGTGTGTGTGAGATTTTGTTTTGACGGAACCATCTGGTGTACAGAATGCCCCAGGAGTGTGAAGGCAAACATTTACCAGGAGATTCACATGGTTTCTGCTGTGTATACACATATTTGTAGAAGACTCTTATGTTTCTAGAAACTGGAGATAAACAAAGATTTCTCTATGCATATATTAATGTAGCCCAGGCCTTTGCAGACAAAACTGTGATTTATTTTAGTGGGCTTTATAAACTCAGGTGGGTTAAAATGCCAGAGAAACACACGCAATCTGGAAATGATCAGAGCTGTGTCTGAGGAAAACTACCTTTCTCCTTAACTTTAATAATACAGGTGAAAAATTCAGGGATATTGTGATACGATTGTGTGCTGAAAAGTGGATTAAATCTCAATTAAATCACAACATAAATAATACCTTAACTAAGAATGTTAAGAGTGAACTTGAAATGGTCTTAAAAACAAAAGAGGTAATTTACCTGATTTATTAGGGGAGAGAAAAAGTAGCTTGGTGTGTGTTCTGTAGATTTTATGTTTAATGGGACAGACTTTTAGGGAAACTTCTGGTATTTGGGGAAGCTAAACCAGGAGCTCCTAGCATGCTGGCTAGATTTTTAAGAGATAGAAGAAAGGGAAAAACAACCCACCCATCCATCCATCCATCCATCCAACCAACCAATCAACAAATCAACCAAACAAACAACCATCAACCAACCAGACAAACGCACACTGAAGGTGTAGGCCTGGGAACGGAACACGGCTCTTGTTGCCGAAGGGGGTCCTGGCTATCAGAGGACCACTCAAGAAGGGAGCACTTCAGGGGCTTCCCTGGTGGAGCACTGGTTGAGAGTCTGCCTGCCGATGCAGGGGATATGGGTTCGTGCCCCGGTCCGGGAAGATCTCACATGCCGCGGAGCGGCTGGGCCTGTGAGCCATGGCCGCTGAGCCTACGTGTCCGGAGCCTGTGCTCCGCAACGGGAGAGGCCACAACAGTGAGAGGCCCGCGTACCGCAAAAAAAAAAAAGAAATAAAAAAAAAAAAAAAGAAGGGAGCACTTCAACTTCAAAAAGGAAAAAGGAGATTTATTAGGAGGCTGGAGGGGAATGTTCCTGGTAACTGGGGCTCCTGCTGTTCTCATTCCCCAGGTTTCATATTGTTGAAAACCCTTCTGTAAGTTCCAAATATGGTTTGGGTTCTTTTCACATTAGTTGCAGCTTGAACATCTTGAACTACCACCTCTCTGGAAAGTTCAGGATGTAAGGCGCTTCCTTTGAAGATCTCTCAATTCTTCATAAAGAATAGGCCGTGTTCAGCTTTGTTATGGGTGGGGTGTGGGGTAGGGGTGCTGGAAGGTGTGCTTCTGGCTGGTCGTGTGTCAGTGGGCAAAGGATGTCACTTCTTGGGCCCTGTTAACTCATCAGTGAAATGGGGGAGCTGGTGTGTAAGGGCCCTTTCCAGCTCTAAAACCCTATGTGTCTCAGTGGACCAGAAAACCCAGCTTCTCAGCAAACTCACCTTACAGTGGCAGAGTGCAATAGTTTGCCAAAGGTCTCGCAGCAACTGATTTGTCAGTTCTAAAAAGAACTTGAGAGCATCCCTCTCTTCTGATGGGGCTGTGGGCTTTGGGAAGGCAATGACCGTGCCTGCCTTTCTCACCATTGTATGTCCAGTGTGCCTGGCACATAGCGGACAGTCACAAGATATTTACTGCATCAATAAATGAAAGGATGCATAGAAACATCCTATTTTCTATTGCATCCTAGGAGCAACTTGGTTTTGAGAGTATGGCTTGCTGAGTTCTGTGGCAGGGAACCCCATGCCATCAGCGAGCACAAATTCCATGCAGAGGAGGGCAGACACCCAAGCACTCTGGACAGAGTGATTGTTAGGGAGAATAGAACATTTCCATCTGTCATGAATACTGATGGCAAAATCTGGATTGCCGTTTCACAGACCCACTCGTCAAGTGTGATTGTTTGGGAGGCCATCCAGGGAAAAGGGGTGATGGCTGTGACTCTGGACATTGATGAGCAAAGTCTGAGCTGTCTAGAGTTGTGCAACAGAGTCACCTAGACTGATCAGATGCATGAGGAAAGGAGGTCACTTGAGGACTCTTCATAAAATACGTCACAAGTTTTTGAATTAGCACGTGACCTGGGGCACACAGACCAAGTGAAAATTACAGCTTTAGGAAATGATACTTACCTTTACTCTGTACAGTGTCCTCTGATATTTTCTGTTATATTCTATTTTCTTTTTGTTTTGTTATTTAAAAATGCTCAATACAATGCACTAAGTGGATTTTATGATTAAACCACAGTCGGAAAACAATACTCAAGGTTATGTTTCAAGGTGGACTGATTGTGGCATGTGTGGTTTAAGCATTTCGTCTTTTTTGTTTTGATTAAAAATAGCTTTCTTGAGTACACTTGAAACTAACACAACATTGTAAATTAACGATACTTGAATTAAAAAATAGCTTTATTGAGATATAGTTTGTATACCATACAATTCACCCATTTAAAGTGTACAATTCGATGGCTTTTAGCATATTCACAGATATGGGCAATCATCCTTACAGTCAATTTTAGAACATTTTCCTCACCTCAAGAAGAAACCCCTCATTCTTTGGCTGTCACCCACTATGCCTCTACTCTACTGGCTCTCTAGCCCCAGGCAACCACTAATCTACTTTCTGTCTCTGTAGATTTGCCTATTCTGGACATTTTGCATAAATGGAGTCATAGAATATGAGACCCTTCTTTTACTTAGCATAATGTTTGCAAGATTCATCCATGTGGTAGCTTATATCAGTGCTTCATTCCTTTTTATGACTGAATAATATTCCACTGCATGGGGTATACTTTTTTTTTTTTTAATCCATTCCTGGAATGCATTGCATTTTCATTTATAACATAGAACCGGTTCTGGTGGAAATGAGAGCCACAGAGCCCCCGTTCCTTCCTTCAGCTGGCAGACAGCCACTGGCGGACAGTCATTGTGGGAAACACGATGACTGCAGTGAATGTATCGATCCATTTGCCAAGGCCCATGAAAATCCTGCTCTGTTCTTAGACCAGCTCACAGTGCACAGAGCCACCCGGCAGGAAGGAGACCTTCACCTGCCTGCCGTAACTTCAGGGGAAACCACCTCCGCAGAAGGAAGTTACTCCCAACTGAATTTTATCACCTCTAGTTCTTTCAACTTGCTCTTTTAAGTTTCCTTAGGCTCACCCAAATCACAAAGACAAACCACTAAGCTGCAATTTGAGCCTCTTTTAAGGTCAATGTTATTATTATTTTTTAACATCTCCTTTCATGCTTTTAAATGAAAACGTAAGTGATACATACACATACCCGGATAGAAGACAATGGGTACACTCTTGCCCTCCAAGGACCTTGCAGCACGTAATAGAGGATTTGATTTAGTGTCCACTGAAAAGCCACCTTTGGCTTGACCTGATTTCTGGAATTTTCTGGGTTGTTGAAGCTGCGCCATTTTTCATTTTCTGGGCCTCGTCTGTGACATTCACCGTGACATGGTTGTGTCTGCCTTGCCATGTCTGAAATGTTCCCAGCATTTCCCTTGGGTGTTTGCTAAGCTAACTTTCTGTGTGATAGAATCAGAGAAGAGAAGCGATGCCCCAGAGCCAGGGCAGACAGGAGGCAGTGCTCCTCAGAGGGAACCCCTGGGCTTCCCACACCATGCCAGGTCACTGGGGCAGAATGATGTGCAGGCTCAGGTGATCTCTCTCAGCCTCACCCTGAAGTGTCAGAGGACGTTTCCAGACCTGGGCCATGTGTGTGTGCATGGACAGACCTCAGAGAGTAGGTAGGGCTGGCTTTCTCAAGCAGCAGGTCCTGAGAATAAGTCACTTGGGTGGTTCCTATGAAGCTGGAATCTAGGAGGGCTTTCGTCATCGGATTTGTGTTGGGAATACACTACTTACAGAATTAATTCCATAGATACTTCTTGAGGGCTCGCTCTGCCCCAGGCACCCTTCTAGGCATTGAGATTGTATTGCAGGACAAACTAGATAATATTTCTATACTTACAGAGTTTTCCTTTTTTGAGGGGGGGAATCAGTATATCAAATATCTATGTATGACATGATATCACATAAGGTTTTGAAGCAAAAAAAAAGCAAGTAAGGGATGTAGAATGAGGTGCTATTACAGAGGTCAGGGAACAATTTTTCAAGGAGGGGATGGTGAAGGCAGGGAGCAAGCCAATGAGTCTCTGGGGATGTATAGTCCAGGCTGAGGAGGCAGCATGTGCAAAGGCCCTGAAGAAGCTGCTGGCTTGGCATATGCTAGAGGAGCAGCAAATGGGACAGCGTAGGTGGCACGAGGTGACTAACAGAAAGCGGTAGGGAGTGGAGTCACAGGACATCCAGGGACCCCATCATATAGGGCCTCATAGGGGGTATAAGTCTTGATGTGAGGTCCAGCCTGTGCCTCAGTTTCCTTATTTTTGCAATTATGTTATTATAGGATATAAAGAATATAAAATATCTGGCGTGTAGGGGGCCTTTAGAAAATGTTAGTTAACTTTCTTCTCTCCTTAGAGAGGGCAACAGAAACATTTTTGATGCCCACATTGTTTACACGATTTTCTTAGTTCACCAGGATTGTCACACTTTAATTTTGTCTTGGTTTGGGCATTTGGAAAGTCTAGTGTATCTCTACTTTTGAATATCACTAGATCTCCTGGGTGTTGACTTTGATTGTGGTGGAGAAGGGGAGTGGAAGACTTATGCCATGAGAATTCTCTCCTTGGATAGCCAAGAGGGACTGCATTTATAGTTTGTCGTTGTATTTGGTGTCCAGAGATGGGACCTGGGTGCCAGACAATCGCTTAAGCTCCCTTCTGTGATTCCAATACACTATAGTGAATGATCACCTTACTCCTCACCACCATTTTTTTTTCTCCTGACAATGTAAGACAAAACTCTTCAAACAATAAATGATAGTATGGTACAAGCAGAGTATATAGTGCCCAGAAATGTAGTTGGAAGACAGTGAGAACATTGGTCCGCACCAAGACAACCCGTTACAACATAGAAACTTATTTCCTTCATCAAGGGTCCTGAATCACCCTGATTGCACTGAATACCAGGCATAATTTGCCCCCAGGGGACTTAGTGCCAACTTCCAAGGAGTGACATTTAGGTCAATGGGCTCCAAACTGGTACTGGGAGGGAAGGCAATGTTGGAAATCCAGAAATCGTAAAAATGAAAACCAGATCAATAAAATGGTATTTAGTAAGAGTTTATTGTGCACAAAAGAACAGTGCGAGACCTGGAAATCTTCAAATCCAAAACTGGTATGAAGCTCAGGGGTGCAACATTAGAGGATGGCTTATAAAGTGAAAATGACAATGTTTAACCTTGATAATGATTGGTTATTACAACGGGGTTTCCAGATGGCAGGGGGTGAAAAGTGATTATCTTATACCATTTGAGGAAGGTGACTTAAATTTCTTTTATGATTATCAGAGGCATTTACAAGAAATAACAAGTTTCTCTTATGTTCATGAAATAAGCTAGATTTAGTTTTCCTTATGTGGCTTAAATGGTTTTGCTGCTTGGGAGATTTTTCAAGCCTGGTCTCCATTTTAGTTTAACTGTAGGAACCCCTGGGCGTGTGCAAGATGACACACTGTGGGTCCTGGGAGAAGATGGTGGAAATTCTAATTTTATTTTTAAGATCTCATCCTTTGATGGCTCCTCGATCCCTCCCCTCCATTCCCCCCCCCCCCCCCCCGAGCCCCTGGCAACCACCATTCTACTCTCTGCTTCTGAACGTGACTATTTCAGATGCTACACGTAAGTGAGATCACGCTGTATTTCTCTTTCTGTGTCTTGCTTATTTTGCTTAGCATAATATACTCCAGCTCCACCCATGTCACAAATAACAAGATGTCCTCTTTCTGTAAGGTTGAAGAATATTCCATTTTATGTGTATGCATATACCTCTATCCCTATCCCCCCCCACCTCCCAAGTTCTATCAGGTACCAACTTATTAGTTAAGAGAGAGACTTTGGAACTAGATGACCAGGGTTTGAATTCTGGCTCTGCCACTTCCTAGCTGTATTCCTTTAGGTAAATTCCTTACCCTCTCTGTGCCTAGTTTCCTCACTGGCAAAGTGGAAGAATATTATCCACTTGGTAGGGTTGTTGTGGGGATGAAAAGCATTCATGTCTGCAAAGAGCTTGGAAGGGAGCCTGGCATACTGTTACATACTTGTTGGTCACCAATTTCTTATTATTACAACAGGGTCATAATTGATAAGTAAATAAATATGAAAATATTTGATGTGTGTGTGTGACCTACATTTTTTCACTGATGGGCTGGACGATTAAAAAATATTGGAGAGGGCTTCCCTGGTGCTGCAGTGGTTGAGAGTCTGCCTGCCGATGAAGGGGACACGGGTTCGTGCCCCGGTCCAGGAAGATCCCACATGCTGCAGAGCGGCTAGGCCCGTGAGCCATGGCCGCTGAGCCTGCGCGTCTGGAGCCTGTGCTCCGCAAGGGGAGAGGCCACAACAGTGAGAGAGGCCGGGGTAACGCAAAAAAAAAAAAAAAAAAAAAAAAAAAAAATTGGAAATCACTCGTTGAGGTTATGAGAATCGTTTTTCATCTAACAACTATGACATTGACGTTTGTAAGGGCACAGTTTGCTGAGGGCTACTCTTTTATATAAATGGATCAGGTTTTTGTAACACTAGAGAAAAAGCACTAGAGATAGAAAGGAACAAAGCCTCCCAGGGCACCCAGTGCCTTTCTCATTATAGACATGTTTTCTGAGGCTTGTTTACAAAGGGCAGAGCTTTGTCGAGAACATAGGGATGTTCTAGTCTTAAAATTCCTGGAAAAACAGATTATTCTGGAATCATTGCACTTTCCACATTCTAGTAACAGATCCGGAGAGAGACTAATTTTGAAAATCAAGAAAACCTTGGAGACCCTTCAGCTAAGGGGTTTTCTTTTTGAAGTATTGGGGGAAGAGAAAAGAAGTAAGGTGAGATTCATCTTTTTTTTTTTTTTTTTAACATCTTTATTGGGGTATAATTGCTTTACAATGGCGTGTTAGTTTCTGCTTTATAACAGAGTGAGTCAGTTATACATATACATATGTTCCCATATCTCTTCCCTCTTTGTCTCCCTCCCTCCCACCCTCCCTATCCCACC
>NW_006792921.1:1691504-1743043 GCF_000442215.2 Lipotes vexillifer | reverse complement strand
GAGCACACAAGCCTCTCGGGCTGGTGAGCGCCGGTCGGCACCGATCCTCTGTGCGGGAATCTGTCCGCTTTGCCCTCCGCACCCCTGTTGCTGCGCTGTCCTCCGCGGCTCCGAAGCTTCCCGCTCCGCCTCCCGCAGTCTCTGCCCGCGAAGGGGCTTCCTAGTGTGTGGAGACCTTTCCCACTTCACAGCTCCCTCCCACTGGTGCAGGTGCCGTCCCTATTCTATTGTCTCTGTTTTTAATTGATTTTTTCTTTTGCCCTACCCAGGTACGTGGGGAGTTTCTTGCCTTTTGGGAGGTCTGAGGTCTCCTGCCAGCGTTCAGTAGGTGTTCTGTAGGAGTTGCTCCACGTGTAGATGTATTTCTGGTGTATCTGCGGGGAGGAAGGTGATCTCCGCGTCTTACTCCTCCGCCATCTTTCCACCGCCGAGATTCATCTTAATGCAAGATATATTTGCAGATAGTTTCCTTTTCTTGTGTCTTGGATTCTCAGTTCTTCAAGTTCAAACAGCCCTAGTTAATCCATTGTTTGCCAGGCTGGTGACAGACCCAGCGGGGACTTAGCTTTCCGCTTTTGAGCTGAGAGGGAGCGTTCTCTTGGGAGCTAGATGTCCCTCGTGCCCCTTTTTCTCCCTCCCGCTTCTCCCCTTCTCTCCCTGGACTGGAACAGCCTCTCCTCCTCCACCAGTCAGTCCCCTGGGGGTCACTTGCATGTGTGGGGTGGAGGCGCTGAGAGCTCTCTCCAAGCAGCCTTCTCTGGACCAATGGATAAAGTTCTGCCTCGAAGGGAATCCCACAGCCTGGGTTTTATAGGACTCAGCCTTGGCTCTGGCTCATGGATCAGTAACTGCATCTAGTCCTAATAAAAATGTAGTGTCTGTGCCCTGACTCTGTCTGCCAAGGGCTACCCAGCCACAGCCGTCCAGAGTGGACCAGACCGTTAGCCCGGCTGTGCAGTAGAGAGAAGCATGTAAATTCTCAAAAACTGAATCAAAGCAAAATGAAACCCCAAACAACACCAGTTTCTAACAACAATATTTAAATACATTTTATTATGGGAAACTTTAAACATAATACAAAACAGAAAGAAAAGTGTAATAAACTTCCTTTGTACCCATCACCCGCATTCAAAAATTACCAACTCACGGTCAATTGTGTTTCATTTATAGCTCCCTGATTTCCCTTATTCCCTGGAATATTTTGAGGCAAATCTCAGACATCATATTATTCTATCCATACATATTATTTAAAAAGACCATTTAGGATATTGAACCACATGGTGAATGGTAAGAGGCAGAGAAAACAACGCAACCTAACTAAAAGCATCCAGTGTGCCTGTGAGCTCGTGAGGGGCCTCTGTAAAAAAACTGGGTGAAGACACTGCCAAACTATATTCGCTCTCCCAACTCTGACGCAGCTACTAGGGACACATCTGGTCATGAGCCTTCAACTCGTTTACAGTATCAATCAATTAAGAAGTAAAATTTCTGTTTTCTGTGTTCTATTGCACTTCAGTAAAATTATAACCATGACAAAGAATATATAAACAGAGGAATAAGCTAGAATCTGGGAAACTGGTTGTAGCTTGAGAGGGGATTCTTATGTTCCTATCAGCTTGGGAGAATGTTATTGACTCTTGGAATTGTAAACTCAGTAATGCAGATATGTCAACCAGGGGTTTTAAAATTTCTGGTGAAAAATGGCAAGATTGGTGTAGAAAAAAATAAAAATGCCCAATTTGCCTTCTAAAAACCTGGAAAAGTCCTCAGTGGCCTTTAAGTTGCTTTCAGTTGTCATCCTGCTTAAGAGGGTCATAGGTATCCATTCCCCTCCCTCCCTAAGCAGGTCTGTTGCATGGGGCAAGCCTCTTGTATCATTTTGGAAAAGTTGCCAGTTCCTGTTAGAGATACAACCTATAAGAAATGCTAAGTGAATAACTTTTTTCTTGGTTTTGTTTTTGTTAAGAACCTAAAATTCCAGAATGTTTTATCCTGCATTTCCACATTTATTTCCTTCCTGAAGATACAAAATAATTTCTTTTATTTTGTACATATTGCTTGACAATTTTATTTTTCTCTGTTACCATTATCCTAATACATTGGGTTCAACACCGTTTTGCTTTTTTTTTTTTCCCCAAATAATTTCCATTTGGTAAACAGTACCACAGGAAATGATAGAGTTTTAACATTAAAGCAATTTTTCTTCCACCCAAGTAAACCATCAAAGACAATGGAGAGGAGAAGTGTGCTTTTCAAGGGCCATTGTTTTCTCTCCATTGTATCAGCTCATTGCAAATGGCATGTGTACAATTCACTTTTGACTGAATCATAATAAATATGAGACAATCTGATATAAACCACTTTTTATTATGCAATGCTCACCAATAAATTCCACTTATAACCTTAAATCAAATTGGTGCAGATGCAAAAATTATGTAAAGCCGGTGGTACCTGCTCCTGACCTTGTGCAGGCCCTCCCAGATTTGACTCAATAAACTTTTTCTTCCCTAATGATCTGGCGGTTTTTCCTATCAAGAGAATACAATGGGGGTGCTGCGAAGTGGGGGTGGTGAAGCTGTGATTCAGAGACCACCAGGACCCTTCAGAAGATTAATTTGTATGAGGTACCTAAAAAGTTGAAAAAAATCTCAATGCATTTCTGAATACACACATTCATTTTGAGCTGATTTCTGTTCCTCCTGTGGCCTGTAAAATTTCAGGGAATGTAGTTGAGGTCTAGAGATTTCCACAAAGAGATTAAAAGAGGCTATAAACCCAAGAAATAGTGGTTTTGTATAGCTGTTGGGCATGAAATATTTTCAGCACCAAGGTGTCCTGATTTTCAGTATAGAAATTGAGTAAACACCTTATAAACATTCAGGGAACATTTCTATTAATGCTTTTCATAATTGGGCATATGAGTTTAAGTCTAAAAAGGGCCTGCCTTGTTATCTTTACTCGGAATAACATATGAGTCTATTTTTATATTTATTTCATAACCGAGTCAGTGAAGTGTACAGAAACCAGGTTTCTGTAGACATCTAGGTCTGATTTTGTGGGTTTTTTGTTTCTGTTTTTTGTTTGTTTGTTTGTTTTTTAGGAGCCAACCCATTTTGGACCCTCAATAAACACTTTTATTTAATACTCACTGGATTTCATTATACTAACCAAGTACTTAAAATGTCTCTGCTTTCAAGAGAAGTTGGGTCTTCTCCGTCCATATGAAATCCTGAAATGTTTTCTTGCAGTGTGTGAGTCAGTCAACTTTACGGTGAGGTTAGAAAGACATTTATTTCCTGGCTCATTCTTGCAGTCTAGATGTTGGAGGGATTCTGTAACTGCTTGGAGGGAGGTGCGGGAGCTTACTTACTTTTGGGGTGGTCAGGGCAGGGGATTTCATGGAGTCTTACCCAAGATTTGGGGTATTTCTAGCTCAGAGGGACCCCAGGGTGAACGGGAGCAGGACATGATAGGAGCAGGTATAGTCAGGTAGGTCTGGGATGCAGCCTCACTTGAGCTACTTAAGGTATGTGGACTCGGGCAAGTGACTTATCCTCTTTGAACCTCTGTTCTCCCTTGTAAATTGGGGATAATACTATTCCCTTCCAAGGTAGATGTTAAGGTTAAATGAAAGACCATTGCAAAGTGGTCTGTAAAATATAGTTATTTTATTATCATCATCTAGTTATAAAGTGGTCCAGCATCCTTGAGGGACAAATAATAGGGGAACAACTTTGGATGATAGGAATTTGATGGTTTCAGCACATTTTGGTCGCCCCACCCCAAGGTACTCTTAATTCCCAATATATTAATTAAGTGCTCTCTATATGCTAAAGAGCAGTTTTATTTTTTAAACAATGGTATCTCCATCTATTGTAAACTATGCTGCTAATAACAGTTACAACATCTTAGTTGTGGGAACTTTAAGAGTGTTGTTGAACTATGATTGATACAATACACTGCACATGTTATCCCTTGATAGCGATTCACCTTCCAACAGTTCTGGCTAATGGGACATGGAGGATGTCTGTGGGGATAGGTTTACTTCCCAGATAAAAATGTAGAACATGTTTGGGAGAAAGCCTTCTGACCATCCCTTTCCTTGTTAATTGCCATAGTTATGTGAGAGCGTGATGCTAGAGCTTTAGCAGCCATCTTGAAACCATGAGGCAGTTGGCAAGAGGATGAAAAGCCAAAATGCTGAGGCTGGTTGAACTGAAGGAAGGAAAAAAGTATGAAATTTAAATAATAAAATTGAGCTGCTGAAACAGAGTTGAGTTCACTCACTTTCAGGCTTTGTATTTCTTTTTTGGTTCAAAACTACTGTTAGGTTTTCAGTTATTTGTACAGGACCCCATCGGCTACTACACTGCAATATTCAAAGTGCAACATGGGAGGTGTGACATGGGGAGAAGGGAGGAAGCCTCTTCAGAATTAGAAAGGGTGAGTAGTTTTTCAACCAGCCAGGAAGAAAGCTCAGATGAACATCTCAGTTATAAGAACAGAACATGCGGTCATCCACAGGCACAGTATTGTATGGAGTGTTTTAGAGGCTGTGAGTGGTCTAGCATAGCTCAATACAGTGGTTCTCAGGAGGATAACCTCAGGGAGAAGTTGGAAATGTCACGATGCCCTGGGGGTGATTCTAGTGTGTAGTGGAGGGGATACTAACTGTCCAGCAGTGTAAGAGTTGTGGAGCTAACACAAATATCAAGCAGAAAATCCATGTGGAAACAAGATCTGGATTGTCTTCCTTGTTGTCTATATAACATCTCCTCCGGGGGCAAGAAGGCTTCTTTTCTTTGCATACTGAGGAAGAGAAGGGGTGATTTCATCTCGTAGGGGAGAGAAACTGTAACCATGCTTCAATAGTGAGTGACTGGGGCCCTCCTGACAGCCACTCTTTTGAATATCATTAGAATTGTCTTCCTAAACACTTAAATTTTTCATTCAGAAATTGGTAATTCTTGTCATAAAAAACCCCAGCAACAGCAACAACCTAGGAATGAGGAATGAGTTTGTTTTTATGTTTTTGAACAGATCAGACTCTTCACACAATAGAATAATTCTAATAGGAAAACCTTAGGCAAAACTCTGCAGCTAGCATAGCTTCTTCCTGTAGGGTTTTAAGAACTAAAGAGTGGGCATAGTTACAAGTGTAAAATAGGGAGAAAAATCTTTGTTAATTTTTCTGATTACAAAATAATATGTGCACATGGTGCAACTATACAGTCTATAAAGTGAAAGTTTCCTACAATTTCCTTCCTTCCAGATAAACACTGTTAATAGGTTGATGAATTAAAATGTTTCTACTGATAAAGCAACATGTTTGCTTCCATATGTGAATGGGTAAGACCTATGTTTACATTTTTGGGCGACACACTGTGACAGAAGCCATCTCTTACACCTACAGTGGAGATTCTTCCAGGAGGAGAGCAAGAGGAGGATTTTGCTTCTTTTGTTTCATCCAGGTCTAAAGAGTAGAGCTGATATTCTGCTGGTATGCGCCAGTCCAGCTGGCGTCTGACCAGACTTGGCAAGCGTCTGTTCTGATTGGTTGGTGTCTGTGGGCAGTAGTTAGATATTTTGAATATTACCCCTCTGCTCTGGACTGAATTGCATCCCCCCCTCCATTCATATGTTGAAGTTCTGATGCCCGCCCGCCCCCCCCCCCCCCCCCCCGCACGGCTGCTCTGCCAAGACCGTCACCCGTGTGGAGCTTTCACGAGGGCACGTTCCCACCTCGCAGATGAGGCCACCCTGCCACAGTGTGGCTGTATTTAGACATAGGGTCTTTACAGAAGGAATTCAGGTTAAATGAGATTGTGAGGGTGGGGTCCTGATCCAATGAGATTAGTGTCCTTTTAAGAAGAGACACCAGAGATTTCTCTCCTTTTCTAGAAGGCAGCTGTCTGCAATCCAAGGAAAGAGCTCTCACCAGACACTGATGCTGCTGGCACCTTGATCTCAGACTTCCAGCCTCCAGAACTGTGAGAAGTATATTTCTGTTATTTAAGCCACCCAGTCTGAGGTATTTTGTTATGGCAGCCTGAGCAGACTAAAACATCCTTCTAGCAAATATTGTTTCTCCCTGAAAATTCCAGCAGTTCATTTAGTTATCTTGAGGATATAATAGCTTGAAAGGAGATTTTTGTTTTTTGGTGGCCATTCACAGTTTATATGTCCGTATGCGATTACATAAAAGCAGATTCCAAGTTCAAATTGCAATAGCATCAACCTTCTAGGTTCACTGTGTTCAGGGCACCACCTCTGCCTCTTCTGAACACCGTCTGGAAGAAGATTGTCCTACTCAAGAGGATTTCCTCATCAAATTCCCAGCCAAGTGATGACCTAAGCTCACAGCCCACAGCCATGTTTCCTTTTCCTCCATCCTCAAAATCTCAAAGCTTGGGTAAAGACAGAAAGGAAATCTTTCCCATGGAAATATTGTTTCTCACACATCCTCCTGTCTAAAGATAAACCAAGTGATCATTTGGGACAAATGTATTCTGGAGTGGACCATGGGAAGAGAAGGGGAGAGACAGAAAAACAATTTGATTCAAATCATAGTTGTTGCAGGAATTTGTATTAGTCCTTAATTATTTATTAAAAACATTTAGTCCTGGTTGTTGAAGGATATTTTTTCTTGTATGTTTAGAAACAGGTGAATGTGTTTTCTAATATGCATTGACGTAACAGGACACACATAAAGCTAGGTGATCTTGGAACTTTCGATTGATTTCAATTCGAGTTTATTTGAAATCTCAGGGCTTGATAAAAATATTCTCAAGAAGATATTCCTTAACTTTCTTGGGAAAAGTCGGGCTTTCTCATGTTTACCTGAAGATGACCTTTTTTGATGACCTGTTAGATTACTTTATTGGTATGATTCTTCGATGTTTCTTGTAAAAATAGTTTATTAGCTCTTTTATTTAATTCATTTCAAACAGAATTTGAGAGATTCCTTACATACATAGGAGAGCTCTTTGGTTAGATGTAAATGTATTTCAGTATATGCTACAAAAGTACTTTTTACTTATCACTGGAAAAAATCCAAAGAATAGCTTACAACCTTGACCCCTCCCTGAAGGTTGGAGCAGACCCAAGCCTTCCTCAGCTGTTTAATAGGAAATCCTAATTTTCTCCTTGCTAAAGGTCATACCCATTAGGATTTGTCTAGAATGCCCTTAAGACACCTATGCACCTTGTTCTCAAAAATGACCCCAGCATACCTAGGAGAGAGGAGACTTTTCTTGGCCACGCATGGGAACCACTGTTGGAATTTATCTGTGTGAGAAGAATGGAGGAACCAGGTTATTGATGCCCATTCCCTGAGCTGTGGGGCAGTTTAAAGGCAGAAGCTGAATTGCATTTCATGGTCATAGTGGCTTCACTGTGTTAATCAGCCATCCTTGTCCGTCTTCACGAGGCACGAAGCCGGGAAGATCCTCAAAGGGAAGAACCCCCATTCCCTGTTATCAAATGGTTCCCATGTCCCATTTGGTTTGAATATGTTTCACATATTCTCTTTTCGAATGCAAAAAAATCTCAGTTGAAAACTCACTTTATTTACAGGCCCTTTATGTTCTTGGAGAAAACAAACCCATAGAATCTCAATGCTGTGAACATGTGGCTTCAGACCATGGTGGGTTTTTGGGAAAGTGCCAGGAAGGTTGTTTCTGGAGGAGAAACACTGGCATTTTTCCTGTGGAAACTTGATTGGAAATAGAATGGTGGTTTAGCCTAGACCAGAGATCAAAATGAAACGAGCTGGTATTTTCATCCTTGTCCCTTAATGGACCATAATCCTGGTCATAAAAATCTACCACTTAAACTTTGGCAGTCTTGCTTTCCAAGAAAGTTTTATTACTAAGTATCAAGACATAGCTTCTCCAAACCAGCTTTGAGACAAGGCCATGGGTGAAGAGAATGTGTTTGTGGACCAGTCAGGCCTCCCTTGCAGTCCTGCAATAAGCTGTGCAGTGGTCCTCTGAGGCCTCATGACATTTTTCAGAGCGGAGAAATTATGCTTCAGCCCAGTCCATACAAACCATATGTCTGGCCAAGGACACAAAAGGAGGTGTAGAGAATTCCGAGCCTCCGGTTTTTCCAAGAGTGGCAAGCTAATACAGAAAACCCTAAACCACTTCAGGAACGACTTTCCCCCCCTTCAGATGAATCCGGCGTGCTCTGGATAATCTCATGCAAAAGGGTCAGGACCTGCAGGCCTCCTGGGGATGGTGTTCCTTACCAGTTCTTGCTCATTTATGCCTCGTGCCGGGTCTGCTTACCTTTGTGCCAATCAGTCAACCCTGGGCGCTCTTGACTTGGCACTTGGCCCTGGATATTTCATGGTCAGACTGATGTGTTCCATCCACCCTGTCAATCAGGTCTTCTCCTGTGTAGACAGTTACATGCTGAGCAAGCAGCACCCTCAGCTTTCCCTCATAATAATAAGTAAGTGGGATTTCCTCCAGCAAAAGTCCATCCAAGACCGTTTTATGTAGTTTTAATGTCAAAAGTGGACCCACTCCAGAGGTTCCCTAGGCTGGGGATCAGCCATACTTCTATGATTCTAGTAAAAGATAATTCATTTCCAAATTAAAACTTTTTAAGATACAATGGACTTCTGATCACTCCCGTAGCTTAAAAAATGCAGTGGGAGTTAAAGTGTTTTGACTTAAGATGACTAAATCTTATTTTTCCAAATATAGTATAAAAACCACTTAGATTTCTGTTGCCCATCTCCCTTGCCTCAGAGCAGTTTGCAGGGCCCCCAGAGGAATGCTGCTTTGCTACACAGTGCCCATGCAATGGCAATCCTGTGGAAAGCCAGCACAGTCCTGCCTGGCTAGCTTTCAGAGGATGAAGTGAAAACCATTTCTGTGTCTGAAACAAGAGGGGGTATATTGTGTAGGCAGGAGGCAATTATCCAAGTTGGATTTGGGCCAGACCAGTAGGGTTAAGTTGCTCCTCTTGCAAAAATGACCATCTGGGCTTTAGTGACCCCAAGTGGCCAGGCTGGCATTAATTTACACCTCATCCCAGGAAGGCACCTCTGAGAATGAGAATGCCTAGTAATGTAGTACTGGTCCTTGGCTCTGAGGGAAGGGGGCTGGTGTTAAGTGGAGATGGGAACTTTTTGTGCATAAGAGAGTGTATTCCCGAATGAGGGCAGGAGTTCACAAAAAGGCTACCCTTTGAAACAGAAGTCAGTAAGAGTCAACACCAAAGGAATGAGCCCACACGCTAGTCATGAGACACATCCTAAGATGTGCTGGGTCCATTCGTATAATTTACCTGTTCATTTGGCAAAGGCTTATGGGAAGCTCACCAAGCACCTAACACTGAGCTAGCAGGTATACAGCGATAAATGGACAGTGGTCTCTGCTCACAGCCTAGCAGGGCTGTGAATATAATAAACACGTGCTTTTGTAGAAGCCTGTTCAAGGCTATCACAGTACAGGAGAGGCAACAAGGGACATTTCCTGGGGGTGGTACTTGTAGAGTGAAACAAAGTTGGGAGTTTTCAAAACTCATTGAAGGTGACCCAAGTGTTGAAAATCATGCTTTAACACAATATTTTTTTAAAAGCTAGAATAGTTTACATTCATTTAAGCCTCACTATATATCAGCTGCTGTTCTAAACTCTCTATATGTTAATATACTAGATTAATCTTCCCCAAGGCTCTATGAAGTAGAGGCTACTATTATTCCCATCTTCCAACTGAGGAAAATAAAGCACAGAGAGATGAAGCAAATTGGCCAGCACTACCCAGGGACTAAATGGCAGATTCTTTTTTTTTTTTTAAATTTATTTAATTTAAAATTTTTATTGAGGTATAGTCGATGAACAATATTATATAAGTTTCAGGTATACAACACAGTGATTCATAACTTTTTCTTCTTCTTTTTTTTTTTTTTTTTTTTTGCGGTACGCGGGCCTCTCACTGTTGTGGCCTCTCCCGTCGCGGAGCACAGGATCCGGACGCGCAGGCTCAGCAGCCATTGGCTCACGGGCCCAGCCGCTCCGCGGCATGTGGGGTCTTCCCGGACCGGGGCACAAACCCGTGTCCCCTGCATCGGCAGGCGGACTCTCAACCAGTGCTCCAGCAGGGAAGCCCGTGATTCACAGTTTTTAAAGGTTATACTCAACTTACAGTCATTATAAAATATTGCTATATTCCCTGTGTCATACAATATATCATTGTAGATTATTTATTTTATACATAGTAGTTTGAACCTCTTAATCCCCTTAAGTGGCAGATTCTTGACTTGAACTTGGAACAAGACAAAGTTATATAAAAAGATATGAGAAAGAGATTAGTATAAACCAAAAGATTACCTTGTAAAATGATGAAATTTTGGTTAACAATGAAAGATATTTTCTTAATATTAAACATACTCATGAGGAGACCAAACGTTCTTTAAGTCTTTCCTTTTGGCCAATGGAATATTCCTTACTATGTTGTTATGATGAGAAAATGAAACACAGTTAATTAGAACTTTGAAGAAATCTTATTTCAAAAGATTTAAAAGCCATTCTGCCCAATACAAATTTCTGCAAACTCTACAAACAGTTGTAAGAAACTAGTTTTTAATAAATCAGTAGTGATTTATTAGTGAATTGGGCATTTAGTTAAATGGATTCTTTGGCATTTGAGTTTCAACAAATTAGTTTTTGATGAATTGATTTTCTGTTACTGACTTATAGCCAATTCTCACACCTGGGAGACCCTAAGGTAAGGCCCAGCAAATGCTTTCTCTTGTGCCTATAGTCTGCAGGTTACAAGAGCAATGTATGTCTTTTTTTTTTTAATTTATTTTTTTGAAATATAGTTGATTTACAATGTTGTGTTAATTTCTGCTGTACAGAAAAGTGATTCAGTTGTACATATATACACATTCTTTTTCATATTCTTTCCATTACAGTTTATCCCAGGATATTGAATATAGTTCCCTGTGCTATACCGTAGAACCTTGTTGTTTATCCATTCTATGTATAATAGTTTGCATCTGGGGAGCAGTGTATTTCTAAGCACAATGACACTTCAAGTGGCAACCAAAGACCCGTTAATGTGATGTGGTAAAGAAGAAGTAAGGTGGGTTTTGGACAAGAGAATTTAGTGGCTGCAACTTTTTATGACTTAAGCAGATTCAGAATTCTAACGCATTTCTAATCCCAAATTCCATGTCTTTTCTATGGTGCTCTGTTGCCTCATAAGAACATTGTCGTATTAACGTCAAATTCCAGTAAGTATTTTCAGACCATGCTCTGAAATCTCCTTAGGGCTCTTTTCCTGAGATAGCTTTGTGGAACTATACTTACTGTGTCTTATCTTTTACAAATGTTAATCAAGAAGGCTGGAGGCAAATGTGAAGGAGAAAAAAACAAAACAAAACAAAACAAAGCAGCTAACCTACCCACAGTCCTGCAGTGAGTAATAGATGATGTTAAAAAAAATGGTACCGCCTCTCCTGACATCTTGCTTGAGGAGGCATGAGGGGCTTCGAGACTTCCTTTAGCTCCTTGCATCTTGTGAGTCTGACAGCTGCTGGATTTTGTGGGATGCTTATTGCTTGTTGGACCAATGACTTGGCCATACTGTCTGTAGGTGCTGCCAGGGCTATGGCTTCCCTGAAATGTTTCCATGAGATCTTTCCATCTTAGCATTTCCATTCCCACCCTCTGTAGAATTTCCTGAAGAAATTCTTCAGAATATGTTCTAGCAGTTTTCCAGCACATCATTCCAGTGAGCCCAAGTTGTGCCCAGCATTGCTACCCATCAAATAGGTGTCGATGCCATGTTGGCACCAATTTGGCACTGCTCTGCACAACTGCGTGTGTCTGGTTTGTGAACATAGCAGCACTGAGCTTTCACTAGGGTGTAAGGCAAGTCCCAGCACTTACTCCCCTGCCAGAGTGCCCTGATGCGAATAAATCCGACATACTAACATCACCCTGGTTAGCATCTCTTGAAGACAAGCCCTCCTTCTGAGAATGTTGCTACGTGTGGGTCTTTCTCTGGGGGGATTTCTGATTTCATATCTATTACATGTGCCCTGCTGTGGATCTCTCCTTCTTTTCCTCATAAAACTTTTAATAAAGTATGACGTTCTTAAAACAAAGGGTATTTGCCTCAAAATCCTCTTTGGTGGCCATCTAATGATTTTTTTAAGCATAAAAATAAGCTGTTAATACTGGAGACGTTCCTTAAACAGGGCTACCACTCACCAGGGGCCTGGGAAGATTTGTATTTCAAATGTCAGGACCTCAGAGAGGAAGCTTTTGTGGCTCTAAGAGCTATTCCGCTTTATAGTTGTGAAAATTTGTTTTTGAAACAGTTTTTTATGGTTTTACAATACCGCATCAGCCTGGCAACCAGGGCCTCATGCTGTTAGGTGAGATTTTGCTCACTCCCTTCTCCCAATATTAGCACCTTCATCATGGGTCACAATAGCTCCAGGGGACCCCACTTCTGCTGTCGTGGCAAAGTATGGTACGAATTAAGCTACCCTGGTTGCGTACAGAGAACTGCCAACATTTTCTTTTTCGGTGCTTTTATCTTCAAAAGGGCAGAATTGGCCCTAACCATGTGTATTTTATTTACATCTCATACATAAATGGACAAAAATTATTAACCAGAACTAAGGCTTATAACATTTTCCCATCACAAATTTGGCAATATATACAGAGATTGTAACTGCCCATACGTCTGTTTTGCTTTGCAAGCTAGCTTGATGGACAAAGTTCTATTTTTAAGCTAACACTTTATTTTCACTTGTCAATCCAGTTCTGGCCTTGGAATAATAAAGCTGAAGTGTTTTTATAGTGTTCCAAATGGAACTATCAAGAAAATCATTATGACTATTAAAAATCATCTTGGGCCTTCAGTTCCAAGATAGTAATTTCATTAATTAACGTTACCAACTTGTTTTTCATCACAGAAACATTTGGTTTGGTTGCTTGGCCATCCATTAATTATTGGGAAATAGAAATGGTTTGTGCTTGGGGCAAGTTATCTTTTGGAAAGAGAACTTTCTATAAGTGATCTGGAAAATGGTAAGTTGGTTTGCACTGCAACTGAATAAGCAAATGAATACAAAAGCGTTTAATGTGCCTCTGAAGGAACAACTGAACTTGAGGAAACGCTTGTCTTGAGGGTTTGGGAGGATAGGGAGGAGAGTAAATGACCTCTTTCAAAGCAAGAGGAAAGGGCTTCCCCGGTGGCGCAGTGGTTGAGAGTCCGCCCGCCGATGCAGGGGACGCGGGTTCGTGCCCCGGTCTGGGAGGATCCCACGTGGAAAGGCCACAACAGTGAGAGGCCCGTGTACAAATGAGAGGAAATCTCCAGGCAAACAGTATGGAAGTGATTTTACAAGCGGAAATCTAAAGGCAAACAGTATGGAAGTGATTTTATCTCAGGAATTCAAACAATGATAGATATAACTGAGGAATGGTAGTGTGGGCAGTGGGGTAAAAGGAAATAAATCTGGGTGTAGATGAATGTTTTAAAAGTCATGGTTGGATCTATTAATAAACGAAGAATAAGAAATGCCCTTGTGCCCAGTAATAGCTACAAAGTATGGTTTGTTTGCAAAAGTCAGCTGCGGACAAGTCACAGCCTTCCTCTAAGAAATTTTTTCTAGAAGAGCAAGAGGAAAGATTCCTGTGACTTATTGTTGAGGAGCGATGTTGGAGAGAAGAGCACAGCGTTTGTCATGTGCTTCGAGCGTCAAGTGCTATGGCCCCACTGAAAGGTGGAGAGAGGCTCTCTGGGGATGTAATTTCCAGATTCTCTTCCCATGTCAGATAACATCTCTGACCACAGTAACACGTTCCTATGCTTTTAAATATTCTTGAAAGAGTGCTCATTTTGCATAGCAGAAAACTTTTTGCTGCATTTGAGAATAAATTTTATGAATTGAGTCCCCATTCTGCATTACTGACTTGGATGTGGTATTGACACAGCACGCTCCCCTTTAAGTTAAAGAGGGGGGATTAAACATTTTTTTAAAAGAGTAAATCAGAACTTTTATTTTCCTTTTCTAGTGGCAAATTTTTAAAAAAGTATTATGTAAAATTTCCAACCAAAAACAAAAGGAGAGAACAGACCATAATGAACCCTTGTGTATCCATTATCCAGCTTTATGGGTTGACAATCTCGTACCAAGTCTTTATAAAGTACGGGTGTTCGTATAACGAGGCATATAAATTGAGTACCATAAAGATACTGGAGAATCTTCTCTTAAAAATCATTAAGAGAAATCCGTTTGTTAAAGTGAATAATCACCCCCCTATTTTTCTGTTTTATAAATAGAGTAAATATCTTCTGTCTTCCCTCCCTCCTTCCCTTTTTTTTTTTTTTTTTTTTTTTGCGGTACGCGGGCCTCTCACTGTTGTGGCCTCTCCCGTTGCAGAGAGAACAGGCTCCGGACGCGCAGGCTCAGCGGTCATGGCTCATGGGCCCAGCCGCTCCGCGGCATGTGGGATCCTCCCGGAGCGGGGAACGAATCCGTGTCCCCTGCATCGGCGGGCGGACTCTCAACCACTGCGCCACCAGGGAAGCCCCCTCCTTCCCTTTTTGATTCAATAGGAAGTACTTTTTGCAATATGTTGGACCAGGAAGTTGTCCTTTTCCATAAGACTATGTAATCTGATAGCTTTGATGAGAAAGTGAAGAGAGTTATGAAGCCTTTTTTTTTTTTTCAGTAACTGTGTCTTTGGTTCCTGTTTTATGTCAATCTTGTATGAGTAAATCCTGAAGCTACTTGCTTCCAGAATTAGTAGTGATTATATCTTGATCCCATAATTGCCCACTTTGTGTAAGTCATGATATAACTCAGGATTTCACCTCTTAGGAACTGAGTTCAAAATTCTCTCTCAGGAAGTGAATGCCTCTGATACTCCCGGAGTCTTGGAGAAGGAGCCCTGTCTCACTGAAGTCTGAGTACGGCCCTCCACTCTGGGTAGAGGCGTATGACTAAGGATGCACTGCAGTAGACCCTGCCAGAAGCCTTCGCAACAGCCATTCTTCCCCTCCCACCTTGCTGGTAATGTACCCAGCCACTAAGTGTCCCTGTTTCCCCAGTAGAAATTCGCTGGGGACTCGGGGGAAAGATTTTGCTTTTCTGGTGTAGGCTGCTGTGATTTCTTCCTCTCCCCTTTTCTTTCTGCTGGGATGGGGGACTGGAGGTGGGCCACCATCCTGTGACCTGAGGTAAGAAGCATATGGGGATGAGCCCAGTGAGGTTGGGACCGGGCTCAAGCTGGAACCACCACACTTGCCTGGACCAGCCACTTCAGGACTTCTTGTTATGTCTGAGAAATAAATCCTGTTTGATGAAGCTCCTAGAGTCAGGTCTGTGGCATGCACAGAAATGCAATTTCAAACAGACACATACACAGTGTATAGGGAAATATTGCTGTTTCTTATCCCAATCTCAGGTAGCAACTCTTGAATTAGGGAAGCTTTCTCAGAGAAACGTGACGCCAGGACTCAGCCCTCCAAGTAGTGAACGTCTTTTTTGAAAATAGCCTGTATTTTCTTTGGAAGGCACAGTGAAAACATCCCCCCTCCCCAAGGAAAAAAATAAAGATTCCCATTCCCAGTCTATGTTCACAAAATGAAGCGGAGAACTGAGGAAATTGCCTGACTTCCTGAATCCTTCACAAGAACTAGTCATATAATTGAGTCACAAATGATTTGTAGGTACGTTGGGGGATCATTTTCCTTGGCTGGTGTAGATTTGCTTTGAATGTTTATGTGTACTGCATAAGTAATGCAAAGAAAGTTAGATGTGTGTAGCTTGGTTTTTAAAAATGCTTTTGTTGTTTAGCTGAGAAGGTACCAAATGATGGTGGCTTATTCTGAGAAACATAAGCCGGGCCTGGGATGGTGTCACCAAAATACCTTCAAATACTCAGAGAGCAGTATGTATGGGAATGACATTAAAGTTGGGTGTTTTTGAGAAGTGACAAATTACCTAACTCAATAATCCATGCTATCACACAAATTGGTTTGAAAAGGAAGACAGCTGGCTTTGTTCCAACACCAATAATGCTACTAATGGCAGTGACAGACTGATGCCAGGAGGGCAGGGAGGCCCTGCATGGCAGATCTGGCTCGGGGCCAGCGGAGGGGAACATGTTCAAAGAACTTTTTTTTCTTGTTTTTCTGTTTATATTTGCCATTTGGCAACTGCATAAGGGCTGTTAACATTGGATGTTGTGCAGATCTAAACAGGTAAAGAACAGGACTGATTTTTAAGATAGAGAATTTTCCAGCAATTCATCTTGAACACAGAACTCCAGGATTCCTCATTCTCTGTGACTCTTCCTGTTCCATTAGGTAATTTATGACTCCCAGATGTTGGCATTTCATTAAAACCCAAAGCATTTGACAAACTACATTTTAGGAAAGTTTTTCAGTGAGTTGGTTTCTAGCAGGAGGAATTTATGATGAGTTGACTTAATCCTTGCTTTTCAGAGATGTTGAAAAAAAGTTCTTTCTATAAACAATGGGATTGTGTGTAGGGGATCATAGACCAAGCAATGGGTAAGATGTCAGTGCTGCCTTGTGAGAGAAATCTCACCAAACGACTTCTTAAAGGCCCCTGTGTGCAGTCCAGCATCGCCGTCTGCCCTCCGAGCTAATTGTGCTGTCTGGGGATTGGTGTGTTTCCAGCTTTACCTGGACCAGCTCTGCTCCTGAGCCCAGGTTGCCTGTGTATTCACTTATTACAACTAACTACTGTGAAATCATTCACAGACTTTGGAAATAACATATGTAAGGTGATTTATTTATATATTTTGACTAATAATATTAACTTGTTTTTAAAATTTGATAAACGGACTGGAAATTTAAAGAGGGCACTGTTTGTGTTAAATTTATAACCCTGCTTCCTGGCATTTTGGGGTTGGTTACTGATTTTGGATTCCTTTTTTTGTCAGAGGTGTGTGTGTGTGTGTGTGTGTGTGTGTGTGTGTGTGTGTGTGCGCGCGTGTGTATAGGAGGTGTCCCACTCACTCCTTTCTGGTTTTTCCCAGTATGTCAGTATGATATTACACAGAAAAATTTTGAGAGGTATAGCCTTCACAGGATGCATGGTGTTTTCCAAATTTTGATGCACTAACAAAGAAGAAAACTGAAAAATGTGGTTAGAGTGTTTTATTAGTGCCGTTTTTTATTTCTGTTGCTATATTACCCAATATAAAATCAAGTGGCATTTCAGCAATGATTCGTTTATTTTGACAGGCAAAATAGGACATTCAACCCTAATTAAATTTCGTTTGTTTTGCCAGATATTGCCATCTACGTGGAATTCAGTGACGTTCACAATTTCACTTCACTTTGACCTAAATAGACATCGAATCTTCTTAAACCTTTCTTTTCTATTGACCAGAGAGAAATGGATGGAGAGATATGAAATGAGAGTTTGAATATTTCATATTACAGTTGCAATTGCTGGAGGGAAAATATGAGTCGTGTGGTTGGCTACTTATTTTGACTGAAGGCAATTGACTAAGTTCCCTGCTAGTCTCTGCTTGTGCAGACATAGTTTCGTGTGGCTTGGGTAAACAGCAATAGCATGGGCCAGGAAAATTCGAGATGTGGCAAAAAACTACTGACTTGAAAGTGTTTCAAGGGAAAAATGGTTTTGTGATGACTTATTTAGGATCAGGGTCTAGTAAACTTTCTGTAAAGGGCCAGACAGTAAATATTTTAGACTTTGCAGAGCATACAGACTTTGTGGCAACCACTCAACTCTGCTTTGAAGCATGGAAGCAGACAGAAAATACTTAAAGGGGTAAGCATGCTGTGTGCCAATAAAACTTTATTTATAAAAACAGGCAGTGGACTGGATTTGGCCTGTGGGCCAGTGTTTGCTGACCTCTGATCTAATCCTACTTCCTCATTTTACTGATGAGCAAATGGACCCAGTGGGATGAAGCTGTGAAATGAAGTTCACCTTTTATGGCAAGACAAGAAAAATTTAAACATAAAAACATCTTCTCGGGCTTCCCTGGTGGTGCAGTGGTTGAGAGTCCGCCTGCCGATGCAGGGGACGCGGGTTCGTGCCCCGGTCTGGGAGGATCCCACATGCCGCGGAGCGGCTGGGCCCGTGAGCCATGGCCGCTGGGCCTGCGCGTCCGGAGCCTGTGCTCCGCGACGGGAGAGGCCACAACAGTGAGAGCGTACCGCAAAAAAATAAAAAATAAAACTATGACTAGGATGAATAATAGGAAACCTACTATAATGTGATTGACTACAATTTCTGTAAAAGCTTTCTGTTAAATGACTCCCAAAACTATAGCTTAGGAATTTGAAAAGGACCCTTAAGAGGGCTCACCTAGTCCAAAGCATAGAGTCCGTCTTTCCAACATTATTGCTACAGTTATCATGGTAGGAAGAAAACTCCACATGGAATTCTGTCTAGACGATTCTGTTCTTAAAATAGGATTTAAATTCACTGAGGAAATCTGTTGTCTTGGGTGCTCCTTTTTCAAAGGAAGATACTTTTGCTTGAGAAGTCTCTGGGAAAATGAACTTTTTTTTTTTTAACTCTTCTCTTATATTTAGGCTTGTTGTGTTGGCTAATCTCTAGGAGATTGCGTGGTAGGTTTCTGCTATCTGTGAGTTGTGGTAGCTTCATCAGCACTCTTAAGAATTCTCATCCAAGGTGCTGGTATCATTGATAGTAGAGTCCACTGTTTAATGAATGAGTTATCCAGAGATTCACCTGCCATGGGATCTCATGGAAAAAAAAAAAAAAAAAAAAAGATACATTAAAAACATCTTCTCGGTCCTTTGGCTCCCTCTCTCCCCCACTACTGTGCATTGTATATCTGCATTATGCATTGACCAAACGTCCCCCATCAGCAGAAACACCTGCTCAACCATAAAGAGCAACATTGTCCTAGCACCTTTTAAGGCAACTCCTTAAAAGATAACTTTATTTCTTGATCTTGTAAGGGCCAACGATGATACTTAGATCTGGATTGTGCAAACTGTCAATAATACGTCGTTTAAGGTACAGCCCTCTGTCTCAAAAAACTTATATAATTGTGCCTTGACTTCTAATGGGTGGAACAGTTCTCAGAGCTTTCTGAGGTCCTCTTCCCGGGTTATAATCCTCAACTTGGCTTGAATAAAATTTTGCATTTCTTTCTCACACTGGCTGATTAATTTTTCATAGACAAAGCAAATCACTCAAAACCATCCAGCCAGTTATGGTGAGGCTAGAATCCTTCTCTCCTGGCTCCCAGATGCCATGATTCTCCACCTAGACAGCTTCCCTTAGTTACTCCCTGTGGATCTTCATTCTCAAAGTTGTGTAAACCTGGACAGCCGGTTATCGTTCTGCAGTGTGGGAGTGGCAAGTACATGTGTAAGTGCTTGGGCATAGAGATCTGATTAATGTTATGTATGGATGTTAATGTGAATCAAAATATAAGAAATCTGAAGTGTCTCTAAGCTACTCGTTTTCAAAATTTAAAATATTCTACATGGTCTTTTCTCCTGTCAATCTTTTCAATTGTTCCAAGCCTTCCTGTGTACGTGCTGGTAGAGACCAGGGCCGGCCTGGCTGAGAGTGTTGACAGACTGCAGGAAGGGGCTCCGAGGCAGAGAATGAAAAATGGAAAACTGACACCTTGTAGAAATCGAAGGGGTTGGCATGGCCCGGGATGTCTGGAGAAGGGAATAAACGGGGTGTTAAAGCAGCATGAGGCTGGGAAGACTTTGTGAGGTTTAGGACTCATCTGCTGTGGGTAGTTACTGCTTTTGTCTGCCCCGTGCCTGCTCCAGGAGCCCGAATGACTGGGGCAGGATGGTCCCACGGCACCGGCCAGGTGAATCCAACACTTCCTCAGAGTGTCAGAAGGTGGTCCTGCCAGCAAGGGAATCTTTCCTCTCAGGTCTAAACAGGAAGGGCACGGGCCAGAGCTGTCTGTGACCAGGCTCCCCATAGCACAGACCACCCCTTGGCAAAACAGAGAAAGGCACCAACAGCACCAGACTCAGAGAGATAAGATGAACAGAAGGAACCTGGTGCCTAGCTTCCCTCTGCGATGCCCAGATTAGATCCGTGAACCATCCCGGTACCTCCTGATTAATCACCACCCCTCTTTATTTTGTTTGGATTATTTTTAGTTGAGTGTTTGACACCCACAATCAAACAGTCCTGTTTTTCACCATCTCGTTGGTAAAAGTATCTGTCTTCAAATGTCAAGTTGCATATACAATCTCTATTTTCCTAGAAAATCTGTTTCTTTTTAACAAAACCGATGCCGCTATATTGCTCTTACATTCATTATGCTCCTAAGAGAAGTAAAAGATACCTTTCAATGCCTTTTTAGGAAGAAATGTATATGTATATCCAGAACTTTATGAATTTATGTGCACACACTCATAAGACACACATACACAATTATACTCACCTCTCTCTCTTACTCTGCAGGAAAGTTTGCTATTTTTTTTGTGAAGGCTACCTTTCACAAAAAGAACAAATAATAAAATTTCGCAGAGGTTTAAACCACTACAGAGAAATCCAGCACTTGATGTAAGAGTTTTTTCATTGTTTCAGGGAATTCCTCGAACTTTGAATTCAGAAACTTGGTTGCCACAGAAAGCCTGCTGAGATTTTGATTGAGATTGCATCGATTTTACAAGTTAATTAGGGAGGATCAACATTCTAACAATATTGTGTCTTCTAATCCATGAAAATGGTCTATCTCTTAATCTATTTAAGCCTTTCAAACTTTCCCTCATCAGTGCTTTGTAGTTTTTGGTGTACATATCTTGCAAAAGTTTTGTTACATTTATTCCTAGGTATTTTATGACTTTTTGTACTATTGTATTTGGCATTTAAAAAATTCCACTTTTAAATTGTTTTCAGTATTACATAAATATGTAATTTTTTATATCCAATAACCTAGCTAAATTAACTTAATAAATTGAATAGTTTGTAGTTTCATTCGATTCTCTCTGTACACTTAATCATGTCCTCTATCAACACTGATGTTTTACTTTTTCCTTTCCAACCTTTTATCTTTTCTTTCTTTGTCTTGCCTTATTGTACTTTTATATACTCTAGTATAATATTGAATAGAAAGGACAGGAGAGTGTTAAATGTAGTTTTGTTTATATCCTTTATCAGATAAAGGACTTTCTCTGCTATTCCTAGTTTGCTGAGTGTTTGTTTGTTTGTTTGTCCGTTTTGTTTTTGTTTTTTAAGATCCTGAACTGTTGAATTTGTCAAATGCTTTGTCTGTGAGCATACTCTTGAGATATAGAGTGTATCTGAGATGAGATGCACATATTTCTACTTTATTCTGTTAATGTGATGAATTACTATATTTTAGAAAGTTAAGCCAACTTTACATTCCTGGAGTAAATCCCATTTGGTCATGATGTATTATCTTTTTGCTCTGTTGTTAGATTTGATTCATTAATATCTTGCTTAGGATTTTTGCATCTGTAATTTTCTTATACCAGGTTCTGATATCAATGTTAAGGTCTTCATAGAAAAGTTGGGAAAAGTTGTTTCTTCTTTTTTTATTCTCTGAAAAGGTTTGTGTAGGAATTCATGATTGAAGCCATGTGAGTATGTGATTTTCTTTGTGGGAAGTTTTTAAACTATAGATTTAATTCCTATAACGGATATGAGTACTCAGATTTTCTATTCCTTTTTAAAAAAATTTTTAACATCTTTATTGGAGTATAATTGCGTTACAATGGTGTGTTAGTTTCTGCTTTATAACAAAGTGTATCAGCTATACATATATACATATATCCCCATATCCCCTCCCTCTTGCGTCTCCCTCCCACCCTCCCTATCCCATCCCTCTAGGTGGTCACAAAGCACTGAGCTGATCTCCCTGTGCTATGTGACTGCTTCCCACTAGCTATCTATTTTACATTTGGTAGTATTTATAAGTCCATGCCACTCTCCCAGATTTTCCATTCTTATGTCAGTTTTGGTAAGTTGTTTTTTATTCTGGAGTTTGTTTATTTCACTAAATTTTCAAATTTATTGTCATAAAGATCTTCATAATACCCTCTTATTATTTTTTTAATATCTGTACGACTTGTAGTGATGTTCTCTTTTTAATCCATGGAATTGTTTACTTTTAAAAAAATCAGTCTTGTTAGGTGTTTATGAATTTTATTAATCTTTTCAAACTGCCAACTTTTTGGTTTGTTGATTTTTCTCCATTGTATATATATTTTATATGTCACTGTTTTCTGCATTGATCATTATCATAGCTTTCTTTCTATTTTTCTTGGGTGTAATTTGTTGTTTTTTCCCCAAGCTTCTTGAGATGGAAATAGGTCATTGATTTTCAACCTTTCTTCTCTTAAAATATATGCCATTACTTGTTATATTCATTTATATTTTAATATATGCATTTAGTCCCATAAGTATCCCTTTTAGCACTACTTTAGCTGCATTCCACAAGTTTTGATACGTTGTATTTTCACTAGGTTCAAAATGTTTCATTTCCATTTTGATTTCTTTGATGACCTATGGGTTATTTGAATGTGTGCTGCTTAATTTCCAAACACTTGGTTGTTTTCTATTTAGTTTCTGGTACTGATTTCTCATTTCATGCTACTCTGATCAAAGAAAGTATGCTGATTTCAGTCTTTTAAAAGTTGTTGAGACTTATTTCATTGTCCAGTTTATGGTTTATTTTGGTAAGTGTTTCACATGCACTTAGAAAGAATGTGTAGTCTCCAGATATTGGGTAAAGTACTCTAAATATGCGAATTAGGTCAAGTTGTTTAACCATGTTGTTTCAAATTGTTTTTTACTGATCTTTTATCTGCATGTTCCATCAGTTACTGAGAGAGGTTTGTCACAGCTGGTACTAATCTGGCTGGAGAACTTGGGCAGGGCTTCCTGTACAGCTGCGGAGGCTGGTCCTGCCATTACAGAATGTATGAATGGTACTCTCTGGAGTTGTGGGTCGGAACTTATGGTGAAAATGAATGTCAACCCTAGGACTTGGGCCTAAATAGACTAGGCAACCTCAAGATGAGCCAGGGGCCTGAGTTAAAAATTTAGTTCCATGTTTTTTTGTTTTTTTGCGGTACGCGGGCCTCTCCCCGTTGCGGAGCACGGGCTCCGGACGCGCAGGCTCAGCGGCCATGGCTCACGGGCCCAGCCACTCCGCGGCATGTGGGATCCTCCCGGACCGGGGCAC
Organism: Lipotes vexillifer; assembly: GCF_000442215.2. Classification (NCBI taxonomy): domain Eukaryota; kingdom Metazoa; phylum Chordata; class Mammalia; order Artiodactyla; family Lipotidae; genus Lipotes; species Lipotes vexillifer. The sequence continues at coordinate 1,719,831 of NW_006792921.1, read as the reverse complement.
GAACCCATGTCCCCTGCATCGGCAGGCGGACCCCCCAACCACTGTGCCACCAGGGAAGCCCCTAGTGCCATGTTTGAATGAAAAAAAAAATCAAATTCTTTCAATTACATAATTGGCTTTTGGTTGGTTTTTTAATTTCTTTGGTCTGTTATTTCTTCTTCATTAAGTAAGGCCATAAAAATGCTCTCTTTTTCCAGGCTATAGAGCACATGCTAAGTAAGGGCTTGGCCAAGCTCGATGTGAAGACTCTAAGGAATGTGAATGTGAATAGGGATAATGCAGGTGCTGGGAGGTACATGGTAAGTGCCTTTTTTCCTGTCAGATTTGCCTCCTGAGCAATTTCTGAGGAGTCTATATGACACTGCCAGACATATGGGTTCAAGTATCCCCCCAAACCCATTTCTAAGTGATGAACTTTTTCCAGATGGGCAAATGTGCTGACTCCAAATTGTCTATGGATCTGGGCTTGGCACTGGTGAGGGGTTTACAGGTGAACATCGACTTCTTAGGAGCATCGGATAGGAGAACAAAGGCTTTCGAATTCAGAAAGACTTAGAATCGAATCCTATTTTTGCACTTTCTAGCTATGTTGCAAGGGCAAAATCACAACGTCTCCGAGCCTCAGTGTTTTCATTTGTAAAACCTGCTTCATAGAATTTATGGTTAGGATGAAATAGGTAGGAAGCTCCTAGCACTGTGCCTGGCTCTAGAGATCATCATCACATGCTAGTTCCTCCTCCCCTTTCCCAGCCTCTCAACTAAAAGAATTGAATCCTACTTCTGGGTTTAGTGTTAGAGACTGAGAGTAGAGTTCACGGAGGAACCTAAAACTGGGATAAGCCTGAGAATAGGGAGGACTGGGGTCTGCACCCAGGCTCTGCTGAAAGACAGCAAAGTTTTCTCACACGAGGAATGAGGCCCAGTCCACAGCTACATTCAGCCCTGCCCATTACCCTCCGTTTATGCCAACTCAGTTACATATCCCAGGAGAATCGTAAGCCAGCCAGGAAAGACAACGATGGGCACTTCAACTTCTCTCCAAATTGTGGAAAAGCCCCATCACACGTCAAAAGTTGACCCAAATTTAATGCTAACGTGTTCCTTTTGCACAGGACTGGGATCTGTTAGTATTCATCACTTTCTGAGATTTGCAGTAAAGCACATCATAGGAAAATGTTATTGCCAGCGACTGAAGGAGGGCTGGTAGTTTGGGCTTAGCAGGGACTCCATCAGAAATGGAAGCATCAGCTCAGGCTGGTGGATCGTGGTCAGGAGTGATGACCTAACCGTGAGGGCTTGTGTGGGAAGTTCTGGGAGGGTATTCAGGTTGACCTGGAGTAATGGCATCTGGGCAGAGCCTGTTTAAGCTGTGAGAACAAGTTACGGGTCTTCTCCCAGGATGGGCTTCGTCTCTGGCAGCCTGCATTGAGGATCCAGAGGCTTCTCCTGGCTCGGTGGAAGATCAGGCTGAGGCTGATTAGTGATGTCTGCCATGGAGCGGGGAGGGGCTGGTTGACTCATGGGCTCTTTCTTTTAAAATTTAATTTTAATTTTTCCTCAAAGGAATATATTTACATAATGGGAAAAGGCAATGAAACTACAGAGCTTTCATGAAAACAGCAGCCCCTGATCTCACCTCTTCCCACACCCAAAAGGCAAACTCTTTCAATTTTTAAAAGCTCTAGATTCTTATGTTCATAGTTCCTTTTTTCTTTTATTAAGGACAGTTTCAAACCCAGCTTCAACTGCTATCCTCACATGGCCAGTCTTGTTTTATTTCTCTCCCTGCACTCTCAGATTATTTCAAAGCAAATCCAAGTCCCTGAAACATTTCACCTGTAAATAATTTACTATGTCTCTCTAAAAAGATAAGGAATCTTGTTTTTAACATAACCACATACCATGATACCATGATCTCCTGAGTATCATCAAATATCCAGTGTTCCAAATTACCAGATGATCCTATCATTTTAAAAGTATTTTACCTCAATATTTCTAAATAACGTGCTTAGATTTGAGTCATTTATTTTCAAATCCAGTAGCACAGTTGCTCTATTCCAGGCATCCCCATCTATTTTAGAGCAAGTCTGCAAGTCACTGAGGGGCAGAAAGGAGCCTGTGGGTGAGGCATGATGGTCTCCCAGCTGGGGTCCCTCTCCTGTGGCCTCCCCTGCAGACTCTGGCGTTCTAAGCAGATGCATCTTCTGAGTAGGTAACGTGGGGCTTTGTGCTTTCACTTTGTGGATGTGAGCACAGTGTTGGAGACGCTTGCTCCACTCAAGTGTATGTGGAGCACATTTATGCAATTGCTCTTGGATTCATTCCTGACCCTGGAAAAGCAAAGGTGACAGTGCCAGTTGTTTCTGAGATAGCCAGCATAGTGTAATGGAAAGACATTGCAGTTGTCGGAACTAGAGAGCTCAGGTTTAAATCTAGGCTCTGTCACTGGCACCTGTGTGACCTTGGGAAAATTACATAACCTCTTTGGGTCTCTGTTTCCATACAGTGCAGGGATAACTATGCTTACCTTGAAGGGAAGTTGTTGTAAGGACATGTTATTGCACTGGAACACCTGGCACATAGTAGGGACACAATAAATTCACATGCCCTCTCTCAGCTGTACATATATATATACTGTATATGTATGTGTATATATCTATATATGTCTAAATATAATATTTTACCTTTTATAGATAAAGGACAATAAATTAACTCACTGTTTTGTTTTTTTTGCTGTACACGGCCTCTCACTGTTGTGGCCTCTCCCGTTGCAGAGCACAGGCTCCAGACGCGCAGGCTCAGCGGCCATGGCTCACGGGCCCAGCCGCTCCGCGGCATGTGGGATCTTCCCGGACCGGGGCACGAACCCGCATCCCCTGCATCGGCAGGCAGACTCTCAACCACTGCGCCACCAGGGAAGCCCCTAAATTAACTCACTTTTATTGTGCATATTTACTACTGTATTTGTTAAAAATTATCTAGCCTTCTACTTAAACTGCTACTTATACCTGTCTAAAATTAAAATGCAAAACAGAGTAAAATAATTCCTTTTAGTAAAGCTTTCTTAATTCAAATTTAAAAATCCAAATTATAAAAATTTCTAAATTTATTAGTTTCATGTAATGCTAACTAATTGAAAGTAAACTCTTCTCTCTCAGTCGGACTTGCTTTAAGAGACACATGACTCATACAGTTAGAAGCATTTCAGTCAAGCCTCCTCTGGTTTCAAGGGACAGAAAGATAACCCGAATTAGCTTAAGCAAAGAGTAATTTTACTGGCTCACAGATGTGGGAAGACTAGTGGTTGAGTTGTCTCCACTTATGTCATGATCCAAGGCCTTATAAAACATTGTTAGATTTTTCTCTTTCTCTTGCCATCTCTCAGTTCCGTGCATTGGCTTCAATCTGTAATTTCTTCCAATTTTCAAAGGTGTTCAAAGTAGCCACATAGCATCTCTAGCCTGTTTTGTCCTTGCAGGTCTCAGCCCCCAGGGAAGAGGAACTTTTCTTTCCCAGGATCCAAAAATCACATCTCAGGGAAGACTATGATTGGCTCACTTTGGTCATGTGCTCACACATATGGTGAGAGCAGAGCACAGGGATGGGGGTGGTTGCTGAGATAGGCAGTCTCACTATGACCACGTGGAAGGAAAGGGATGATTCTCTAGAGGAAAAGCCAAGAGTTCATATCATATTATAAAAGGATACTGTTTAGGGAAAAACAATTATATCATTTACATAACTTATTTGGCAAATGATTATTGCTCACGCTAGCACAAATAATATATTATAATTTTTATCAAAGTTTTTTTCTTTCAGCTGAAGTGAACATTCTTCTCTTCAAATGTGTTTATCTTATTAACTTCATACCAGATAATTTAGCTACAGACAATAATAAATAAAAACGTTCTTAAGCACTTACTATGTGTCAAGCACTAGTCTAAGCACATAAAATACCTTAACCCATTTAATCTTCATGCAAACCATGTGAGATAGGAACTCTTACTATGTCCATTTTACAGTTGAGTAAACTGAGGCTGGGAAAGTTAAGTAACTTTCCCCAACCACACAGCTAGTAATTAGAAGAGCTCAGATCAAACCTGGACAGTCTGGCTGCAGAGCTTGTACTCTTGAGTATCTAATGACAACAGGAAATTTCAACTCAGCATGTGTCACAGTGCCACAGATGACAACTGAGTAAAGTCCATGTTACTTGTAACACACATGATGCTCTTTATTCTGAAATAAATTTAATTCATCAAAGATTAAGATGTCTCTGTGCAGTTAGCATTATGGTAGGTGTCTTAGGGGTTAGCTGCATCATATGCAACACTGGAAGACCTGGTCCTCTCCTTTAAGGAATCTGTAATTTTATTTCAGGAGGTAAAATATACAAATGGGAAACAAACAAATAACAATATAAATCAAACCACCCAGCAGCCCTATTCATCCGTGCTGGGGAACAGGGACTGAAGTCATGCCTGGGGCTGGCTGAGCTTAGCTAGGGAAGCTTTGGGAGAAGATGAGTTTTAAGTTGGGCTGTAAGGGAGGAAACACTCATGGATTAGCAAAAACTCAAGGGAAGACTTTAATAATGATAAACGATAGGCATGAAGGCTGATGTTTGTGTGTGCAACCACATCCCAGGCGATCTACTAACCCCGTCATATGACCTCTCATATAGTCCTCTTGCATGCTAGCCCTGTGAGGTAGGTATTACCACTACCCTCATTTTAAAATGCGAGGAAAGTGAGTCACAGAGAAGGTTAGGAAAGGTATTCAAGTTCACACAGCTACTAAGTAGAACTGGGATTCTTGCTGAAGTTGGCGGACTCCAGAACGCAAATTCCCAACCACTATGCGATTAGATCTATCCTATTAAAAATATCCCATTTAAAAAATGTTGAACTTTATCACGTACCAATACACTGGTAGGGCTGACAAAGCATTCATTGGATTCTAGATTGTGGGACGATACCCTCAGGGATCCCGGTGCACGTGTGGATGTGCTGGGTCCCATCACCTTCACGCGAGTGGCTTTACAGTTGACCTGGTGAGAGGTATTTACAGACATGAGGAGCTCAGAAAGTGTGACACCAGGAAATGCCCAGGCTCTGTTTTGCCCAAGGCGGATCATTACAGAGTTTCCACAGGTGTCTTTCCTGGGGCCGTACATTACCAAGGGTCTGCTAAGATAGTAAATGTTCTACTATAAAGTATCAGTCTAAACTTAAGCCAGTGAAACGGCGAGGCAAAATTATTCACCGGGTTTGCTCACATCAGCATAATCTGAGTGAACCATCCCCAAGGACAAGCCAAAATGAGCAGGAGAGACATGTGGATGAAATATAATCAGAGGCAGGGGAAAAGACACGAGAAATCATCGAAACTTGCTGAAGGACATTTTCTGACCAACTTTCCATCATCCTTTTGGCTACAGTGTCCACAGGCACACCCCAAGTCCCTAAGGCCTTGAGGCTGACAAGGAAGAAACGGGATGTGTGTGTGTTCATTTTGTTTTCATGTGTGTGTACGTGTGTTTAAATTCATGGCTAGAAACTCTGTTGTGTGTGTTAAATGGCTGAAAAATTAGGAAAGTGCCAGGCTCTGCTTTAATTGGATTTTCTAAAGCATAAATAAAAGGTAGCAAAGGGTGATGCATTCTTTGATCCATGTCTTCCTTCAGAGAATGCACAGCTGGTCCAGAGTCACTCTCTTTCCTAATTAAGGGACCTTATTCCACTCACACTCAGAGCTGCTGCCTGTGTGCTGGTCTGGAAGCTGACATCAAACCCACGTAGCCAGAAATGCCTTTAGAGTTGGAGCGGGCCCAGAAGACCGGACCCCCAGAATGTTATGGAAACTATATGGAAACAGATGATGACATAATGGACAGCAGAGAAACACGATGCCCAGCTCTCGTCTGGAGAAATGATCCTTAGAAAAATGGCTTCAACTGAGACTTGGAAGTACACCCAAGGGGTTAACCTTAGGAGGCTTAATGAAGGTAAACCCCCAGTAGATTTTGAAGGCCAGCCTTTGCTGTGGTGGCAGGTGACGTAGCAGTGAGTTTGCCCAGGCTGGGAGTGGAGAGAAACCATCCTATAGATCTTACCTCTGTTGTCCATTTTCCTCACCAGGACCAGACTATGGAGAGGGCAGACTAGGTACTTAGGGGACAAAATTTAAGGAGATATTCACTCTCTGGTACTTGCAGTACTACAGCCGGAGGAGTTTGCCAAATGTGCACATGTAAGTGGCCCAAAGATGGAGTCCAAAGGCCTTCACAAGGCTTCCAGCAATGCTTCCTCCACTTTCATGTGCCTGCAAACCATCTGGGGAGCTCTCAAACATCAGATTCAGATTCTAGGTATTGTAGGTCATAGGTGGGTCCTGAGATTCTGCATTTCTAACAAACTCCCAGGTGATGCTGGGGCTAGTGGTCTGGGGACCATACTTAGAACAGTGAGGGTTCAGGTGCCAGTAAAATAAGGCCATGAGCCATATCTGTCCCGCCACCTGTTCTTATAAATAGAGTTTTATTGCAACACATTCATTTACGTATTGTCTGCAGGCATTTTTCTGGATACAGCGGAAGAGTTGACTAGTTTTGACAAAGATTGTATGGCCCGCAAAGCCTAAAATATTTACTATCTGCTCTTTACAGAAAAGTTTGGTGATCCCTGGTTTATGGAATCTGTTTTTGTTTCTCATCACTCACATTTCAGCCAAATGCCACAGGCTTGAAGTTCTGGGGCTTTGCAAATGATGTTAGCTCTCCCTTGATGTTCTATCCCTTCTCTTTGTTACCTCTTACCTTGTTGTCTGATCTCATTAGATGTCATTTCTTCCATGATGCCTTCCTCGACCTTCCCAAACTGAGCTAGGTGACTCTCATGGCACGCAGAGAGTCTGGGGCTTCCCATTGGAACACTAATTACCTTGAACTGTAATTGCCTATTTCACCATCTGGATCTCCCATTAGATCATAGACTTTTTAAAACATTTATTTTTTTGAAGTGTATTTGACTTACAATGTTGTGTTAACTTCTACTGTATGGCAAAGTGATTTAATTTCACACATATGTATATTCTATTTCATATTCTTTTTTCCATTGTGGGTTATCACGGGATACTGAATATAGTTCCCTGTGCTATACAGTAGGACCTTATTGTTCATCCATCCTGTATGTAATAGTTTGCATCTGCTAACCCCAAACTCCCAGTCCATCGCCCACCTCCCCTGCCCTTGGTAACCACAAGTCTGTTCTGACTTCTTAAGGGTCAGGACTATATCTGTTAATTATTGAATTCTAAGCACCAGGCACATAATATTCAGTTTTAAATTTGATAATTTTATGACAATTTTGGGCAGCTTTCTTATTTTTAAGCACCCGGAATGGAGAGAGGTCTTGCCATTACAGAGAAATTCAACCCAATCTACTTCCCTACTTCCCAGTACTGGTCTTGAAGAGGATGAAACGCTCGGTGGTCGTCCGCCCCTGTGAGAGCAATGCCACCACACCCGCCCAACACCACACACGCACATACACACACATACACAGCAGTTCTCAGCTCTGATTCCTGGGCTGGGCAGAGGACCTACGTATCTTTTGAGATTAAAATATTTGAGGATTTAAGAATCGATCTAGTTTTCCTGGAATCTCTTCTGTACTCAGACTCTTAAGAGCGGCGGTAAAGATTTTAGTGTGGGAGAGAGTGAAACTTTTGCTTATTATGATTCTTGAATTGTGTTTGTCCCTGCTCTCTTTGAACAGGGAGAATGGAAATCCAGTTCAATGGGTCATTTCAAGGAAGTAATCAGCCATTAGGTCAATTGCCTCTTTCAAGAGGACGAGCAGTGGTTTTTCAAAGCTCATTTCTACCCAGCAGGGCCAGCGGAATCTTGGGTGAAGAGCCGGAGTCTGCACACAGGGTCGCTGTGGGTCAGCCTGGGGTCTGGCCACTGAAGACGGGCCCCTGCTGTTCCCTCAGATTCTTCCTTGAATGCACGGTCTGTGCTTCCAAGGTGGCCCTTCTGTAGCAGGAAGGAGGCGTCCAGTGGCAAGGCTTAAACACGTTAAGCCAACCACTGATTGAAGTTTGGTAAGATTATCTGGGTGAGATGTTCTGAGTTAACCAGATGCACCTCAAGCCACCCATCCTTTAATTCTTCCTGGAGATGTTCAAATCATCGCTCCTATGTTTGCATGCCAATAGGCATGTATCTCTTTTCCTCACATTCTTTATTTCTGCCCATTTCTGGTCAGTTCCACCAGGCCCCGTTCCCTCAAGTTCATAGTTAACTCTCAGAATCTACGTATGTCCAGTGCCACTGCCTTTTCGTTATCACAGATGAGTACGTATGACTTTTTAATATCATAGGCATTTCCTCTACAATATTTCTCATTCTCTTTTGGAAGCGAGAAAGAAAGCTCCTTAGGAGAAATTATGTAACTCTAGAAACAATAGCCAGCACTTGAGACATTCTGTGACAGTGAAAAGCCAAATTCCAGATGTTGGGTTTTGATTCTCCAAAGCAATGTGTGCAAAGAAGGGAGGGCTTGCAGTGGGATCAGGAATTCATTAGAGATTTATTGATTTCCCTCCCTGGGCAGTTAAGAGTCCAAGGCAGGCAGCTGAGAAGGTCTTTGAGGGACAGGTCAAAATGGGCAGCGCCTTTAGCCCTATCTGCCGAACAAGCAACCATTCTCCAACTTTCAGATGCCTGGACTATATTCCCTCCTGATGCTCTCAATAAATGCTCACCCATAACCATCTGAGGTAGGACAAACAGGACTGGGTCCTTGGAGAAGGTCATTTATTTATCTGTTTATTTTCCTTTGTGCAGTCTGAATACGTCGAATGAGTGACTTCTGAATTTTTTGAAGTTTGACCTTTTTTTTCCCTCCCCTTAAAAAATATGAAGTAATTGCTTATTTCTCTGTTTCGATTTTGTCATAGTTGGGATTTTTCAGGCCACACACAGACATACTTTTTACTTTTGGCAAGAAGTAAACATCCAAGGCTCGTAAATTACATTCATAAATATTTAGTGTTCTTCGATGTGTTAAGAGATTTTAAAGGAAAGGAAAGAAAACCAAGCCTGGGTGAAAACAAGCATTTATCCAGAGGAAAATGAAATCCTTTATTTTATTGTTCGAAGGCTTGAAAGCAGTCACCAAGAAACAAAAAAATGAACTGTTGAAGTGTTCAAAGGCATCATATTCTGCTCCCACCGTAACAGCAAGGAAAATATCTCTTGATTTCAATAAAATTTTGGATTAAGTGTGTCCCACAATGACAGGGTGAAGAAATAGCTGCATTTAAGAGTCGATGAATCATGGAGAAAAAGAAATTGTGGTTCTGGAACCAATCAGTGATCTAGTATGGAGTTGCTTTGGGGTTAGTTAGTGGGCAGGAGTAGGGGACCTGGCTTCCCATCTTCCATTTCTTGGGGTAGGGAGCCTGCATTGCCCTCCTGTGTCTGCAAGAGAAAATCGGGTGCTCCCCACGTTAAGAAACTTGAAAGCACGACTATTAGTGTATATCAGAATGGATGCCGGGTAGGAATGATGCTTGCATGGGGAAAGGAATGCCTCACTTTAGAAGAGTATTCAAGAGTATTTAATCTAGTAAGTTGCTCCACTACATTTAAAGTAGGATTTAATTTCTGAAACATTGATTGCAAAGTTATTTAGGAATCTCTCCATTGCGCAAAGTGAGATATCCTTGTGCTGGCTGACCTCCTCTCAGGTTTATGAAGGTAACAGCACCAACGTTAGTTTGTCACTTCCCTGCTCAAACACCTCCAGGACTCCCCACTGTCTCCTGTAAGCTTTCTCAACCTTGGTATTCTTCTTCTTCTTTTTTTTTTTTTTCTTTTTTGGCCACACTGCGGCCTGCAGGATCTTAGCTCCCCGACCGGGGATCGAACCTGGGCCCACAGCAGTGGAAGCACAGTCTTAACCACTGGATCGCCAGGGAATTCTCTCAACCTCAGCATTCTTGATACGGGGCTGGATAATCCTTTGTAGTAGGGAGCTACCCTGGGCGTTGTAGGATGCTTAATAGTGTCCCTGGCCTCTACCCACTAGCTGGCACTCTCAGTCACGACAATCGAAAATGGGTGCAGACTTCAACAAATGTTGTTCCCTTGGGGTGGAGGTGCACAAACCTGCTCCCAGCTGAGAGGCATGGATCTATCAAATAAAGGGTATAGGTCTTTGCTTCTCCACCACCAAAGGTTTGGTCCCCACCACTCTCACCCTCGCCGTGAGGCACATCTGTCTCCTGGTCTCCATGCTACACACTCGGCTCACGATTACCCTTCGTTCCTGTGTCTTCCCCCCTTGAAACATCTTTCTCCTTGCTTGTTCCCCTTGAAATCCTTCCCCGTCTTCAGCTACATCTCCAGCCCCACCTCCTTCAGAGTTCCCAACCCACATGGCTTTCTTCTTTCTAACACAGGTGGGGTTTATTGTCCCCCTTGCTCTTTGGGGGACAACAGATATGGCTAGGGTGACCTGAGAGCAGGAGAATCTTGCTTCTGGGGAGAGCACTGGAGAAGAATCGAGAACCCACAGTAGAAATGGCTGCCTGGGGGCAGTGGGGAGAGTTCTTGTTACTCAGAGGGGACCAGACATTGCTGGGAGAGGACCAGCTTTATTGGGCAAGAGATAATTGATGCAAGAGCCTTTAGACTAGCAGGTAAAGGGTGATTTATCAGTTTCCTAGGGTGTCTGTAACAAGGTACCATAAGGTGGTGGCTCAGAACAACAGAAATTTGTTTTCTGCCAGTTCTATAAGTCTGAAATCAAGGAGCAGGCCCATGCTCCCTTTGAAGGTGCAAGGGAGGTGTTCCATGCCTCTCTCCGGGCTTCTGGTAGCCTTAGGCATTCCTTAGCTTGCAGGTGCCTCACCCCACTCCTCTGTCCTAACATGGTGTTCTCCATGTCTTCACATCATCTTCCTTCTGTGTGTGTCTCCACCTAAGTCCAAATTCACCCTTTTTATAAGGACATCAGTCATATTGGATTAGGCTCCCAACCTAGTGACTTCATTTTAACTTTATTAAACAAGGTAAAGACCTTGTTTCTAGGGCTTCCCTGGTGGCACAGTGGTTGGGGGTCCGCCTGCCGATGCAGGGGACACGGGTTCGTGCCCCGGTCCGGGAAGATCCCACATGCCGCGGAGCGGCTGGGCCCGTGAGCCATGGCTGCTGAGCCTGCGGGTCTGGAGCCTGTGCTCCGCAGCGGGAGAGGCCACAGCAGTGAGAGGCCCACGTACAGCAAAAGAAAACAAAAACAAACCAAAAAAACACCTTGTTTCCAAATAAGGTCACATTCTGAGACACTGAGGATTGGGACTTCAACATATCTTGTTTTGGAGGGGGACACAATTCAGCCATAACAGGTAGTAAAATTACCTCAAGTTACCACTGAAAGGCATGAGAGCCATTTATATGGTGTGATGTAACGGCAGACTCTTAATACATCTCCTTCCCAAATCCCTTCTGTTAACCCACTGGTATTATTCCTATGGTCTGTCATTTCAGCACAGAAAAAATAAATCCCTTCACAAATGTCCCCCTGGGATGTTGGGGTCAGGATATAAATAATCATTAGCTAATATCTTTGTTAAAAGCTGAAGTGAGCAAAAAGATGACTGAGCCAGAAGAAGGGAGAGGAAGAGAAGGAAATCTGCAGGGAGGGGAGGGGAGGGGTCAAAGATCACCTCTGCCTACTCAGCAGTTATCCCTGAGCCTGGACTTGGTGGCAGCAGTGGCTGGGGGCCAGTTGTGAGGGGTGTGGCAGCAAGAATAAAGGCTCAGGTTCCTGAAAGGCACTCCTGTGCTCCCCAGGACACTCCTGTACTCCTGGCCTTGAAGTCCCATCCTCTAGCCAATGATTTTGCTGGTCTGAACTACGTAGGCAAACAGTCGTCTAATTCTGAGTTTGTTAATTAAACATGTATAAAATGCATCTAAATGTTTTCAAATCAATGCAGCACAAAAATACCAAAGTTTTGATACTTAAAACTAAACCAAACAAACAGGCATACTGCCTCTTGATGCCTCAGCTGCATATTGCTTCGTGTTTTCAAACTTTCTCAGCCAACGAGCAGAGCTAAATTTTGCAAATATATTATCAGCCAGTACTATCAGCTTTCCTGAATCTCCTGCTATCGAAAATGCTTTGCCCAGCTCTCGCTACAAATATTCCTGCCATCTTGATGAGATTTATTGTGTCTCAACACAAGCCTCCAGTATCTCATGTCAAGCCATAGGTCCTGGGCAAATGAACCATTTCATTCTGGATTTTCCCAAGTTTTAAAAATTAAGCCTTCTCTCTCATATAGAGATTTCTAATTTGAGAGGGTTGGGAGAATAAATAGAGTAAATGTTGGTCATTCACTGAAAAACATTTGGAACCTGCAGTCAAAATGTTCTATGCATGATGTGACTGCTCTACCTACTTTCTTTTTTCTTTTCTTTTGGCCGCACCGTGTGGCATGTGGAAACTTAGTTCCCCGTGCAGGGATCAAACGCGCACCCCCTACAGTGGAACTACGGAGTCTTAACTTAAGTAGGAGTCTTAACTACCTACTTTCTAGAAAATCTATAAATGCACCTTTTGGCTTCACCTATATCTGTACCTACAGAAGCTTTCTTTCCTTGAAAGAAGCAGTCCCTGGTTTAGACAAGCACCTCATCTGTCTGTATTCTGGACGATTTGTTAATAGCTAGGCAGTCTTTGGTTCTGAAGTGATTGTAGGTGGTTGTGAGTACGTGAAATGGAGGATCAGTGGTTTTCCACCCTGGCTGTACAGTAGAAGTATCTGTGGGGCTTTAAAATGGCCTGTGATGGTTAATTTTAACGTGTCAGCCTGACTGAGCCGTGGTGCCCAGCTCTTTGGTTAAACATTATTCTGGATGTTTCTGTGAAGGCCTTTATGGATGAGTTTGACATTTAAATTGATGGACTTTGAGTAAAGCAGATTGCCCTCCATGATGTGGGTGGGCCTCATCAAATCAGTTGAAGGCCCCAATAGAACGAAAGACTGACCTCCCCCCAAGCAAGAGGAAATTCTGCCAGCAGACGGCCTTTGAACTTCAAATGCAACGTTGGCTCTTCCTGGGCCTCCAGCCTGATGGCCCACACTGTAGATATTGCACTTGCTAGTCTTCATAATCACATGAAGTAATTCCTCAATCTCTTTATGGATACACATCCTGCTGGTTCAGCTTCTCTGGAGAACACTCATTAATAAAACTCCCACATCTGAGCCCTTTTCCCCAATCATTCTGATGCAGTTGGCCTGCGGAGGGCCAGGGGAGTGTTATTTTAAAAGGATCTCCAGGTGATTCTCAGGTGACCAGCCTTGAGGACCACTGCCAGAGCCACTCTCTTCCCTTCACAGACAAAACAGGCCCTGGTCCAATCACATCACTGTCACTGGAGTCCTGACTTTGCCATTAATTGCCCGAATAACCTTAGGCACATAACTCCAACTTTCTGAGGCTCAGGGTTCTTATCTATAAAGTAGAGAAAATAACACTGGGGTCATCAGGTTGCTGTGAAGATGATGAGATGTTAAGTGAAATGAGACATGGAAAGGTACAGTATTTTCCTTTTCATTAGGTGGGAGTGAATGTGTGTATTGTATGCCTGTTACTTTTGTAATCACCATGTTGAACTAAATACACGGCTCCTTTTTCATCCTCAGGCACTAACCTTTGGCCTCTCTCCCTGACAGACAGCTCAGTCTCTGCATTTTCCCCACTGTGGCTGAGAGCCCTGCATCTGGCCTGGTTTCAGCGCAACAGGGAGGGGCCAAGTCAGGATGGGCGGGACCCTCAGTACTCAAGGTTAATCAATCGTCGTTGACTTGGGGTCTCTCTGCACAGGGGGACGATATGGGGCTTTGGCTGAAGTCATAGGTCACTTTGCATGTGTTGGTGAAACAAATTGAAATACTGTGGTCAAATCGAGCCCGTGGAAGAGACCAGGAGACATATGTGAGCGATTTTCACGGTTAGCCGCGAGACCCACCATTGCCTGGAGTGAGAGGCTTCAGCTCATGCGTTGGTGAAAACGATCCCGCTCCAGCTCCGGAGCGTCGGGTAGCTCGCTGGTGATGGTGCATTGCTTTCTGGTGGCCATGAGCCCCTTCAGTCTGGGAAGCACGCCCCTCGGTGCACTTCATACTGGGACATTTGAGAGGGTTATGGGAAACCACTTTCCCCTTACTCCATCATCCTGAGTGAAATGGATTTAGGACATGTAAAAAGCATGCCCTTTAATTTATGGCAACATAAACAAACCTGAGCAGCCTGGACCGAAACTACAAAGAGGAGGGTGATGAAAGAGAAGCGTGGGCATGGATAATGCAGTTAACATCCCTGCCCCTCATGTGGAGTGAGCCTGGGCAGCATGACTTTGCTGTTTGGGCCGGTAGCGACATGCTCCGTTCACATTAAAATTGTGAAAAGAGTTGGCTTTGTTTACATCCTGCGTTGTAAGAGGGCATTTTTAATAGCTTAAGGAGAGTGCTTCTCTGGAAAGGATTGAAGAATAGGAAACAAGCCTACATTCAGAAAGGCTTATACCAGGTATGGAAATAATATTTCATCCAGGAAAATAAAGCTATTCAATGGCCGCCGGTGGAAACCACTTGCAAGATCATGAAATTCTTGATGGTTTCAGATGTAATCCATTCACTTCATCATATACTTATAGTCTGCCTCTGGGGAAGACTCTGCTAAACTCTGACCAGGTATAAAGATGTGTTCATCTGATGTCAGCCTTGAAGGGACTTATATTAAAGTGCTGTACAGGGCAGTGATTAATACAGTACACAAGTTCCACACCTTACTAGTTTACTATGTACAAATTCCTTTAAGACTCTGTTTCCTCATCTGTAAAATGGATTTGATGATGGTGATGAAGATGATAATGGTGATGACGTGGTGATAACGAACATGTATTGAGCACTTACCCTGTGCCAGGCTCCCGGTGAACTCAGCTGTAAGAGCTTTTCATGTATTCCTTAATCCTCATAATAATGCAATAAGGTAGGTAGCTATTACCTCCAGTTTTATTTCCTTCATAGGACATAATGAGGATTAAATGCGTTAATGGATATAAAACCCTTAACACAGTGTCTGACAATTGGAAACCTCAGTAAGTGTTAGCAACAATTATAATAAATATCACATTTTAATTGGTTGCTAGAAGCCAGTCCCCAAATGGGTATAATAGCTGCTCTAAGAGAGGTGTAAGCAAAATGCTATGAGGGTTGAGAATGGGGAGAGAGTACATCTAGGAACTGGGCCTTCCAGAAAGGACGTGTGGCTCGAAGGCATGCAGGCACAGGCGGCAGGAAGGATGGGACCAGGACGGGGACCAGGGAGCAGGGAAGCGCGGGGCATGTTGGGGACAACTGTGATGAGGTCAGTTGGCCAAGGGCGGAGGAAATGTATAAGTCAAGACTGAGAATGTGGGTCATATGCGGGAGCACCTCAGATGCCTTCCAAGCGTTCACGCTGAATCTGGTAGGCAAGGAGGCCACTGGAGGATTGTAAGTGGTGAACGCCACGGTCAGCGCTGTTTACTTCTTGAACGCAGTGGCGCTCCAAGAGTTACCCAGGGAACACATAAAATACCCGCAAGGCCATTGGTCCTGGGACTTAAAATGCACTCGGAGCCAGGACACACTCCAGAGTGGATGCGAATTTGGCTTTAAGAATGAGGATTAAATCAGACCTAAAAACTCACAGAGGCCCGATTTAGCTGGTCTGGTCCCTGCATCAAGGGCAGTGCCAATACTTTATCTGTTTTTAAAGTGATCTCACCCATCCTGCTCTTGCCTTTTTGTCTGTGTGATGGGGACAAAGGAGCGCCAGCACAGAGCACACACCTGAGACAGAGCCACGCTGGGTGACGTTTGTATAAAACTTGCCACTCAATGTTGCAGCGTTTCTTACCCCCTCCTCGTTACTTCTAAATGGGACAAAAAGTGATTCAAGGACAATCAACTCCTCGCGTACTTTTTGTGCGCCGTCAATGTGCAAGACACAGAGCTGTCAAGCTGTGTCATAGGGCCCCTGTCCTCTAAGAGCTTAGAAGCTAGCTGAGAACCTAAGACATGAGCGTAAATAACTCATGACAACTCTCATAAATAACTAAGATAAAGTGAAAAGGGGGTAAGAGCATGTGAGAGAGTGAGGACAGTGTGCTTGGGAGGGGAAGGGGGTGCTGGTGATGATGATAGCTTTTCTTTGGAGAAGAAACAACATATATCAACCCCCCTATTTTGTCCTTTATAATTTAGTATGCCATCTACTGTGGGCTGTTTGGTATAGTGTCTTGAAGTCACAGAGATCTTGGTCTGAATCTTGGCTGCACCTTTTACTGGCTAGGACTCCTCTGGTAAATGTTCTGAGCTTGCTTTTCTACAAATGGTGTTGATATTGTTTCCCTCACATAATTGTTATTGGGGTACAAAAAGGCAGCAGTTAGGATATGCGGATACTTTTGACTGCAAGTAACAGAAAACCCAACCCAAACTGGCCCAAACAGGGAATTTGCTATCTTGTGAAAGAGGCACTCGAGAGTGGAGTAGCTTCAGGGATGAACTATCTTGTCAAGTAGCAGGCTCTTTCAGTCTCTATTCTGCCATCCACAGTGGGAGCTTTCCCAGACCTACTCCACTCATGTTTGTAGCATGCATGTCAATGGCCACACGTCCTCATCCATTTCCACTTCAGTGGGGCTAACGTAGGTCAGTGCCTGCTTCTGAACAAGGAACAATCATCATGGGTTCCTGTGTGACCTTCTGGAAAGCTGTGTGACCTTTTGTAAGCTGCTTAACCTCTCCGTGTCTAAGTTTCCTTATCTGTTGTGGACTTCACGAAGGTACCTACCTCATAGAGGTTCTGTTAAAATTTAATAAATGATGGTTACCTTGAATCAGTATTTTTTTTTTCAGACCATCTGCAGTTACCTATTGGTAAATTATGAAATAAACTTAAGGGATTGTGACTAGCTTGAAAACCACAAAGAAAAGTGACTAAACAGAACAGTAGTCGATAGAGAATCCCAAAGCATGGTGCCTATGATAAAGGTGAGTGCTGTTTCTTGAAACTTTCGTTTAAACTTTATATGTATTTGTGCACGTACTTGGTTGTGATTAAAAAAACATATCTCATGAACTTGGTTCATGAAAATAAAAAAGCTGAGAAACAGTGACCTGGGCTAATCAGGGTAAATGTTGGAGGCTGGGGCTACTCCTTTAACCAGGGCTTTGGGAGAGAGGAGAAATCAATGTTGGGGAGATATACAAATTGTAAGCCGTTCTACAGGGTTTATCAAGGGCCAGGCATTCATATATTAACACATGCGACATTCACAGCACCGTATGGGTTAGACTCCTTTATTAACCCATTTTCTAGAAGACAAAACTGTGGTAGAGAGGTTAACTAACTTAGACAGTGTCACACAGCTAGTACTGGTGGAGCTAGGTTGAAGCCCATGCAGCCTGGTTCCAGAGCCCATGTTTTTACTACACGACATGGGGAGTCAACATTCAACGTTCACTCCCTGGATGTAAGTGCTCAGCACAGTGCCAGGCACGGAGAGCAAGCGCTCCATAAACTGTAGCTATCATCGGGACTATTATCTCAGAAAGACCGATTTGCAATCATGAAAAGCCCCTCCTTGATGTTCTCTCCAGCTCGAGGACTTGTAGCAAGTCCATGGAAGGGAAGGAAGCTTTGACTTTATTCTAAGTCACATGCTTAATAAAGTGGGTACCGTGGTGTCCTCAGAACTTTTAGAGCACAACCGCATTTTTCAAAGGCTGTGTGTATGTCTGGGATGGCACTGGTCAGGAACAAAGGCAATTTCCTCTAAAACAGGCCACTGCTGAGGTATGTTAAGTAGTGGTTTCATGACATGACCAGAAATGCACAGGGCTAGCCACTGAGAGCATGTGGTAGATGGCGGGTCAGTTTGAATCTGGTGTTTAGAAGATGCTCTGAGCTCTTCCTGGTGTGTTCGGTAGGGAAACTGGAAGACTGAACAAAGAGACCTTCATGTGCCCTGGTGTAGGCAGGAGTGACAAAGAGCCTGACCTTATTTTATACAGGGCCATATCTTGGTGGGGCTAATCTAATATAGCAGAGAAAAAAATTTTTTAAGGCGTCCCAAGAGGACTAATAAAATGGCTTTGAATTTCATTATGTTTGAGATGGAGGCACTAATTCAATTAGCCACAAAATGAGAATTTTCTTACCTCTTCTGTTTGAAGCAGTTCTGAAGACAGACTTGCACCCAAGGAAATGCCTGGGCTGCCTTTGGCTCTAATCTTCCTCCTGAAGAAAGACAGTCCTTGTCAATTGCAGGCCAGCTTCTGAGTCTTTACTTTTCTCCTCTGGAAAATTATTGGGAGTGAGAATAGCATTGGGAATAAGAGCATGGACCTTAGTCTGCTCTCTTGCATTCAGATCTCAGCTCTGCCATTTTTATAGGTGTGTAACCTTGAGCAAGTCACTTAATCTTTCTGAGCCTCAGTTTCCTCACCTGTAAAGTGGGGATAATGAAAGTAGCATCATAGTCATAGGACTATTACGAGTATTAACTTAGTTAATGTATAGTAAAGCATTTAGAAGTGTGCCTGGGACACTCTATTGAATTTTTTTAAAATGTTACTTCTTTTTTCAAAAAATAAATTTATTTATTTTTTGGCTGCATTGGGTCTTTGTTGCTGCACGTGGGCTTTCTCTAGAGTTGTGGGGAGCGGGGGCCACTCTTCATTGTGGTGCCCAGGCTTCTCATGGCAGTGGCTTCTTCTGTTGCGGAGCACGGGCTCTAGGCACATGGGCTTCAGTAGTTGTGGCACGTAGGCTCAGTAGTTGTGGCTCGCAGCCTCTAGAGCACAGGCTCAGTAGTTGTGGAGCATGGGCTTAGTTGCTCCGCGGCATGTGGGATCTTCCTGGACCAGGGCTTGACCCTGTGTCCCCTGCATTGGCAGGAGGATTCTTAACCACTGTACCACCAGGGAAGCCCCTCTATTGAATGTTTGCTATTATTATTGCTATGTGCAAGGCCCCATGCAGGGAGCTGGAGCTATAGGGGTGATCAGGGCAAGATTTCTGCTCCTCAAGTCTTGGAGTCTGTAGACCTGCACACAGAAGAGAATCAACACACAAGCAGTCAGTGCTCTGACATGGCCAACGGCCTGAGGAAGAAGCAATTGTTTCTGCAAGATAGAGGGAAGGCTTCACAGAGGAGGTGAACTTGGATCTTGACAGATAAATAGGAGGCTGCATGGGCAGGTGAATGGAGGAGACGTGCCAGACTCAGGAATAGCATGTCCAATACCATGTCTTGCAAGGCTATAGTGTGTCCAGGGATTGGTGGGCATTTACCAGGGGATGAAGCCAAGGGTTTATGGGGTGGACTGGTGAGGTATGAGGCTGGAAGGTCACTGGTGGCAGGCAGTGAACAGGACTGTTCATTTTGGGGAGACAAGATGGTTCCGTTAAATTAGGATTTCTGTGAGCTTTATAGAATTCAATAAAAAGGACTTGCAGAGTCCCTTTAATCCCATCTCCAGGTTTTTCCTGGAATTTATCTTTTCCTTCAGTAGTGCATTTCAACTATTTTTCCCGGCGTATTTATTTGTAAAATGGATTTAATTCTGTTCTTGTAAAGACTTTAGAAAGGTCTGTTAGGGGCACAAAATGCTGAAGAATGATGGTAAAGTTTTAAAAGAGATTTATTTGACCCTGAGGCCAAATGGCACAGCCTACAAATGTGATAAATCTAGCAAATAAATAAACAAATAAATTAATAAACTTACAAGCCTTGGAGGAGGCAGCTGTCCAATAGGCAGCTCTGCCGTTGGCATTTACTTTTACAAGAGCACTTGTTAATCCCACATGCTCTGGACAGTTATAAAGGTTTCATTTCCGCCCCAGACCTTGCTTCCCCCCGGGTGTGTGGAGTGGAATACTTTATTTGAGACCGGAGTCGTGAACGTACTCCCTGCAAGGTGATGACTTCGTGTATATTGATATTGCCAGTAGGGGTTTATTTTCTTTCTTGTGAGGCTGTGATCTTTTGAAGTTAGGAACCACGACTTACACAGCTCTTTGTACAGAGCTTTATACGTAGAATGTGTTGGGCAAACATCTGTTACATGAAATGAGGAATGTCCCACTCACTGTGTATCTCCAGCACCGAGCATTGTGCCAGCACGTGGGAAACACTCAATAAATACCAGTCGGATGAATGAATAAATGAATGAGTGGTGCAGATCACGGTTTTGGCAGGTATTTCTATCTTCAGCACTCCTCTCCTGCATATCAGAAGCAAGGCGACACTGGAATCTTTTTGGTTACTAGAGTGGCATACTGTCCTTGTTTGAAAAATGCAGTGTCAGAACTTATCTCAATGAGATAAGGCGCTAGACTATAGATGTGGGAGGAGAGATGGATGACCGGAGTAAGAGAGGAGAGAATAAGAAACACAGAAGCTAGGGGCTTCCCTGGTGGCGCAGTGGTTGAGAGTCCGCCTGCCGATGCAGGGGACACGGGTTCGTGCCCCGGTCTGGGAAGATCCCACATGCCGCGGAGCGGCTGGGCCCGTGAGCCATGGCCGCGGAGCCTGTGCGTCCGGAGCCTGTGCTCCGCAACGGGAGAGGCCACAACTGTGAGAGACCCGCGTACCGCAAAAAAAACAAAAAACAAAACACAGATGCCAAACATATCTGTCTGTCCATCTGCCTATCATCTATCTATCTTCTATCTATCTATCTAGTCTATCCATCTATCTTTATATACATAAAACTGTTGAAATTTATTAATCAATGTGGAAGACTTTAAAATATCTATCTATCCATCCATCCATCTATCTGGTTTTCACCTTTCTCCTGGTTCAATTGCTGTTGGACATTTCTACTTGTGCTTCCACTCACAGCCTAAACTCTGCCATTTGTCCTTGAGGGCTGAGCAGTTGGTCCATCACTGAAGTCGACCGTCTCCATCTCAGGATCCACCACTTCAGATGAGGTCTCCTCTATCTCAATGATCCTCTCCCACTGTTCAATCAACGTAAGGAATTTTTCCATGGGGTCCTCCACAGACATGTTGCAGATGATCTGTCTAAACCTACCCTTACCACCAGTTCCTGATCAACAATTTTCAGTGGCTCCTCATTATGCATAGGTTAAAATTCAAATATCTTAGTTTCTTTTCAAGGAACTTTACAACCTGCCCTTAGACCTCTGTCTTACTACTCTATTTATAAGCCCTCTGCGCCAGCCAAGCTTGTACTAACTTACTCTGGAGAAACTGCTGTTTGTCTCCATTTCCCCTCAACGACCCTCACTGAACACCCTGCTATGTACTGAGCTCTAAGTAAGATTTCATCTGTTTCTTCACGTGTTTACTGGACACGGGAATGCCACCCCTCCTCCTCCCAGCTGAGCTCAATCTTAATCATCCTTTAAGGCCTGTCTCAAATCCTTTTTCCTCCAAGTAACCTGCCTGGACAGTCCCAATCCATGGTTCTTTTTCCCCTATTTGAGCTAATCACTTATGATTTTGTATTGATATATTTTATTTCATTTTTTATTGAAGTATATAGTTGATTTACAATGTGTTAATTTCTGCTGTACAGCAAAGGCACTCAGTTATACATATGTATACATTCTTTTTTTTATATTCTTTTCCATTATGGTTTATCCCAGGACACTGAATATAATTCCCTGTGCTATACAGTATTGATATATTTTAAAACGTTTATGTCATCCCCCCAATTCCATTGTAATTGTGTTATCTGTTCCCATGAGGGAGGAATTCTGTCATAGCCTTTCTGTTCGTGTGTGTGTGTCAGTTGCTTGCTGAAGGCGCTCATCAACTTTGGGCTAATTGATGGTGCAAATACTTTCAACATTTTGGACTTCTTATCATTTTCTAAATTTATATGACTTTAACATTCAGAAAAATGTGCCCCAGAGGCACAAATTATTTATCATACTAAAATTTCAATGATCAATGTTAAAGTAAACATTGGTTTAAGCCTGGTGATTTAAAACATGCATTTTCCTTTTTAACTTTCTTAACTAACAATTTTTTTTCTGGAATGTTGATAAAAAATAGATTTATCATGATCACTGTTCTACTTTTTGAGCTTGAAATGACAGAAGAAAGGTCTTCTTAGGGCTAAGTCTTCTCTTGCCCCTCATGGAATAGTTGCAGGAAAGATCATATTTCTCAGCGATCTAGTCACTTCTCTACCATTGACTGTGCGACCTTTGGAAAGGCACCCAACGGTGTGTCCTTCAACATCCTCGTCTCTAAAGAGGGAGACAGTGATACCAGCTGGGCCTGAGATCATATAGTGTTCAGGGAAAAGGTTCTGAACACTGTAAAGTTCTATCTCAATGTTAGGTCTCATTACTGTCACCATATTACCATCTCCATCCCCAGGCATCAAGAGCAGGTGACCTGGCGCAACAGGTGACTTCTTGAGGCAGCAATATGCCAAAGTGTGTAGTTCACAGGTCATGCCTTCTTTCTGTATGTTGGAAGTTCTAAGGCAGCCGAGTGGGTAGATCATGTCTCTCTCCTGCTGTATTGGGGTCTCTTCTGGTTTCTGTGACTTCTCCTTCCACTGCTGCAGTGGACCTTTGGGCCTGTAAAATGTCTTTGGGGAACGGGTAGGGAGTCTTAGTTTAACATGGTGAGCAGGTGATCTTGATATACAGCATATTGTGGAAACTAAAACACCATCAATTGTAAAATACACCATTATTTCAAAAATCATCGAGAAAGGAAAAAGTGCCACCAATTTTAAAGTATGACACATCATTGATTATAAGATGCATCCCTACTTTAGCGATGTGAAAATGTGATAAGTGAGTGTCTGAGAATTAGTCAAATACAGTGCAGCTGGCCTGTTGCAGCAAGAGGCCGCTTTGCGTCTTCTGAGCCCCATCCATGCTGGGTCCTGAGGTCTGCCTGCTCCCTCCTCCTGACCCAGCCTCCTTTGCAGACCTCCGCTGCTAAGTCCCCCTAGCTGAGCTGCAACCGGCTGTTCTCCTGCTTCTCCCCCGGCAGTGGGAAGAGGACTGGCGGAGGCTAAGGAGAGGTGAGTACAAAGCCCAGGAGCCTGGGAAGCTTCTTGTTCTGACTTGGCAATGCCACGTCCTCAGCGCCTTGTTGCTTCGTTAAATCAGCTTGGTAAGCAGTTGCCCCAGAGGCAGACCCTTCTAGTTCCGAGGAGACATGTCACCAGGCTTATATGTTCTCTTATCCAGAAGCACTAGAAGACCAAGTGCCCACTTGAGGTTTTTCCCAGCCCTGAGTAGCTCTTATTTGGTGAGGGTTCATCTTGTGATATGGACCTGATAAATGTCACTTATGGGTGACAAGTAACTCAATGCGCTAGGCCTAGGCCCAAGAGCAGAGTGGCTTCCTTCTTTCTCCAAGATAGAAGTCAGGGCTGGAGGTTAGCAGAAGGTTCAAAGCTATTTACAGAAAAGGCATGATCCTTGCCCTGTACGGAGGGTGGGGGGTGGTCACCACGTTCTCAGATGTCACTGCCAACTGCAGATATTTCAGCACCTCTTTTCCTTCAAACGTCTTGGGTTTCAGACAGGGAGGTAACCAGACGCTTCACATTTGCTACACTAATGCTGTTTCGGGCCCTGTTCCTTGACCTTACAAGTCACCTGCTCCTCTTGAGTTATTGTTACCCTGTGGGCTGAGATATCTTCTATCCACGTTTGCTAATAATACTGGGGATAATGTGTAGCTCAAACTCACGTCATCATTTAGTGTGTAGCTTTGGGTAGCAAAATTGATCATTCTGTATGGCTATAGTATTGGTTTCACTTCTTCCATTCACAGAGTGAACTAAAAGGTTCTGTGGATTATTGCCCCTTACCCATGAAAGGTTATTTAATCTCTGCACAATCTTCTGTCTGCTGTGTAAGTCTTTGTTCTCTAAGCATTTAAGATTAGAAGTCTTCAGTGGCTTTCTTATCTCAATAAGCCCAAACTCCTTAGCATGACACTCACAGCTGTTCTAGTCAGGACTCAGCTCAAACTAGCTGAAGCAAAAAGGGAAGTTAATGACCCAGATAACTGAGAGGTCCAGACATAGATCTAGAGCTTCAGGCATAGGTGGATCCAGGGGCTCAATCAATGCTTTGCAGGCTCTATCTCCCTCTCGTCACCTCCTTGCTCCAGATCTTTCATTACTGTGGCTTCATTTTACAGACATGTGCTTTCCAGGTAATGGGGAAGATGGCTGCCCACATCCAGAAGTGGAGGAGGGAGGCATTTCTTTCTTCTGAAATTGTTACATGAATCCTGCTTGGGTCTTGTGTTCACCCCTGGACCAGTCATTATTGCTGGCCCTGATTAGCCCCTCCTGAGCCCTGTGCCCACCCCCATGAATATGGGTGCCTGGACACAGTGATGACAGCCCCACTGGGACCACACGCAGCAGAGGAGAAGCAGCTGTCTAAAGGCAGCATGGGTGGTGGACAGAAAAGAACACCAGATGTCCTCTCTAAGGTCTTCTATGGTTTGGCCCCTTCCACCTGTCCAGCTCCTCCTAAGATTTTTCTGTAGGCTCTTATCTACTAATCACATTGGACTATTTCCTTCCGTGAAAATCTTCCTTCACCTTAACACCTTGTTTTCTTTCCATGCACTGTTCCCTGGAATTTTCCTCTTCCCCTGCACTTGTCAACATTCTTCTCAGTCTTCAAGCCTTAATTAAAATGCTGCTTCCTTTAAAACTCTTTCCTGTACTTCCAATTCTTCCACCTTGTAGTCAAAGGATTTGGCTGATGGTACTTTTATAGAAGTTTGTTTATTCTTCCCTCTATTTGGAGCTACTGCCCAAGAAATGCAAAGATGAACCTAACCATTTACTATTCTTCCAGTATCACATAGGAGATATGCAATAAACATTTGTTGGATGGATAAATATTCACTCAAGATTTTTTTTTGAGAGGATTCTATGTATTGGATCTACCCAAATACACACTCATACACTCTCAGAGCTTGAGTTCATGTATGCAATTTCTGCTAAATGATACACACACAGGATTTTTGTATATTCCCAGCAACACTCTGGGAATAACATTGTTAGCTTGTTATAAGCACATTGTGTGTGTTATCTGATGACTTTTCTGTCTCTGGGTTATAGGGAGTGGGGTGAGATGGGAATGGGGTCGTGGGAGAAAATCTGTCAAGCAAAGAAACTGGGCAGGCTGTAGGATTGAATCGCGTCACGTCTGGGAAAAGAGCAAAAGGTGGGGAAGGTATTTGAGCCCAAAGGGTAAGAATGCAGCCTACACATATGAAGTCAGGTCCCACTGCTTGTTAGCTGTGTGATCTTGGGCAAGTGAACGAATGTCTCTGAGCCTCAATGTCCTTGTAAGTAGGGAAAATAGAGTTTTCACAAGATAGGATGGCTACGGAAACAAAACATGATAATGCATGCAGAGCACAACACGGTACCGGCTTCTAATAGGTACTCTCCACCCACCCACCCACTCTGCCATCTCCCAACACATACACGCAGGCTGTGGTATAAATAAGTGCATGGTTCTTCTTCAGGGTGGCCAGCCGTACTGGGTGGGTCAATATTGGGAATGCATTAAAGAATGCTCTCTCGGGCTTCCCTGGTGGCGCAGTGGTTGAGAGTCCGCCTGCCGTTGCAGGGGACGCGGGTTCGTGCCCCGGTCCGGGAGGATCCCACATGCCGCGGAGCGGCTGGGCCCGCGAGCCATGGCCGCTGGGCCTGCGCGTCCGGAGCCTGTGCTCCGCATCGGGAGAAGCCACAACAGTGAGAGGCCCGCGTACCGCAAAAAAAAAGAGAATGCTCTCTCTTAGTTCTGATTGTAGTTCCCTGGCTAATATTGTCACTATCTAATAACCAGAGTGATGATGCACTGAAAGGATGGACTCTGGGGATGGCGAGAAGCCAGTCGTCTCTGTTGAGGCAGCAGTGTTGTCAGGAACACCAGCAATGGACGATGTGTTTTTATTTCCACTGCATCTGAAATGTACAGTTAGTTTGGAGAGAGCAGGGAAGACGTATAGCCCCTTTTGTCCAAATGACACCCAGTGTGTGGAGGGCCCCCCATCTCTGGCTGAAGGATCTGCCTGTTGAGGGAAGGAGACCAAGCCATTTTCTGGATTCACTTTGTATCTCTATATAATGACCTAATGGTAGTCACTATAGGAAGGAACCTCAGACTGCAGTCCACTGCTAGAACGATGACAATGCCTGGAACTTTCTTATTCCCTCTCCTGTGATACCCATATGTGGCATCTATTCAAATGCTTTTCATATCTACATCGAACAGCTATGAGGCTTCACCCAGACCAATGTACATCACGTCGGAGAGGAAGACACATATGTGATTCATTTTCTGAAGCCTGATGTCTAAGGATTTACCTAAGGACCCAGGAATGTCATGAGGTAAGTTTTGGAAGTGTCTCAGGTGGTGTGATTATCGATCGGCAGCCTCACTTCTTCCACTAATTGGCTCTGGGTTTGCATTTCCAAACTGTGACCCGCCATGTTAATAATCTGATGGAATCTTTAAGGAGGCAGAGAAGGGTACACGGCTTTACTGGTAAACGGCTGGCTGTGAGGCACGCTCATGCCCCGTGGAGCCATTGCGGATGCCAGGAGACAGGCCCTCATGAGCCAGCTTTGTCCCTGAATCATGGTGGGGGTGGGTTCGGGTGGGGGGACTTTAAAGGTTACTCTGCAGACCCAGTCGTTTTACCGGTAGAGACCCAAGAGAAGCAATACTTTCTGTCTAGCGCTTCCCACGCGCTTAGTTTTTCTCTTCACCTTAAGACTTATCACCGTTGCATTGTGATTACTTATTATCTATCTGTCTCCCTATGTCAGTTCAGACAGAAAACTCAAACTACTTTAAGCAAAAAATAGACTTTATTGGCTCAGTAACCAACGAGGTCAGCTGGATCCAGAGGCTCCAACAGTGCTCTTGGGATCCAGTCTCTCTCTTTTCAGTCCCCCCTTCCTTTGTGCCGGCTCTATTTTTCAGGCCGGCTTTGCCTGTTGAGGACAAATGGCTGCCAGCAGTCCTAGAAATCGATGGCCATGCATCCAGATCCAGAGGAAAAGAGAAGGCCCTTCTCTCTGCTAAACTAGCTAACGTTGGCTCCGGACCCCCCAGAACAAATCCTGTGGCTCTGATTGGCAAGGCCTGGGCACAGGCTTATGGAGGTGGGTGTGAGGTCAGCCCTCCTTAATCTGCAGGGACGGAGACTAGGGGAGGGGGGGGCGAGCAAATGACATTTGGGGCACCGTTGTTAGAAGGAGGAAGACTCGAAGCTGGGCCTGCAAAAAAGTTCATAGCCGCTGTGCTTCCTGACTAGAATTTGAGCTCTTCAATAGAAAGATGATGCCCATGAATTTTGCCTCTGCCCTGCTTCCTGGTACCATGTCTGGCAAAGCAGAGACTCATACACGCAGATTGGAGTGAACTGCTAGTTCTTAGAAGAGCTGGGTCTAATTCCCAGTGTAGTGCTCTCACCCCCACGTTATCTCCCCTTGGTGACATGGTGGCTTCTGGAAAGGGTTAAAATGATCTCTGCTTTTAGCCTGTTGTCCCTTCCATTTAAACAATTTATTGGAGAAAGTATTCTAACTTGGCTCTTCAAAAGCAGAGATGTCCATTGTCTTTCTTAATTTTGGCCAATGTACTTTGGCAAATTGACTGACACTCTGGTAACTCTTGGTAACTTACTGCTATACCAGGTCTGTGGTTATAGTAGGGATCCAACATGGCTAAATGTGTTTATGTGTTTGTACTGGACACGTCTCATGAGCTTCCTCAGATGCTCTCAGCACTGTCTCTCGGCTCGCAGCTGCTTACTGAACTCAGGCTCTGCCGTGGCTTTCATTCTCCGAGGGCCAATACCATCCTGCGGTCTCTGGGTTCTCCCATCAGGACCGAGCTTTGATGTGGCACCACACTGCAGGGCCTGGGCTGTGTCATGGGGGCCAGATGGTGCAACGGGGTTATCTCCCTGTGGCATGCTCTTTGGCCAACGGCAAACAGGAGATGGATAGGAGCTGGGTAGAGAAATTTTCTCTCCTTCCTCCCTCCGTGGGCCCTTTGAGGCCTACCGTGAAGCCACGGCCAACATAGTAATTCATCACTTGGCATTGCTTCTTATCCTGCCTCAGTTCTCTTTCCTTTCGTGTTCATTGCCGTGGGATCGCACCTCCCAAAGAAAGCCTCAGGACTTCATTCC
>NW_006792921.1:1690226-1691494 GCF_000442215.2 Lipotes vexillifer | reverse complement strand
TTCCTGCTTCACGCTCTGTTTTCCAGGAAAGCTGGTCTAACACATTACTTTGTTTTTATGTGACGTTTTCTCTGAAAGCTGCTGGAAAGGTTTTTAAGTTCAATCATCTTGATTGGCTCTAATAAAATGGGGTTTCTGTTCCTTTCTACTTTTAAGAGGGATAAACTGAGACACACAGTGAATGTAACTTGCAACCTTACAGGCTTCATTATTGACCCACTTAACACAGAATCTGGGTTTCCTGTCTTCCCTTTCAAAGCTCTGCTCCCAATCACAATATAAATCTGGATCTGCACATACAAAGTGCAGAGAATAATTGGGACAATTACCTCAATCATTCAAGCCAGGCAACCAAACCTAAAATAGCTGCATAATTGAGCTCAATGTCTTCACTTCACACTGGGCTTCTAGAAACAGCCAGGCAGGTCACCTGAATCTTGCCATGATGTTGTTATCATGCTACTGGTGATGGCAGGTATATATTTTTTTATGCAGTTGATTTCAGTTCTTGAAATATTTTGCATTATGGGCCAAATTCCTTTGCTTTTTTTTTTTCTTTTTTTTTTTGCGGTACGTGGGCCTCTCACCATTGCGGCCTCTCCCGTTTAGGAGCACAGGCTCCGGACGCACAGGCTCAGCGGCCATGGCTCATGGGCCCAGCCGCTCCGCGGCATGTGGGATCTTCCCGGACCGGGGCACGAACCCGTGTCCCCTGAATGGGCAGGCGGACTCTCAACCACTGCGCCACCAGGGAAGCCCTCCTTTGCTTTTTAATTAATGGAGATGAAAATAAAGTTCCAGGAAAGATAACAGAATTTTGACAGGTGGGTAAATGTCATAATTATAAATAAAACGTTTCAGATTTGCCCAGTGGCACACTATATACATGAAGGTAAGTTTAACGAGTAAGTGGCTAGTTTGTGCTCTGGTGTCATATTGATTTCAAAGTGGTCTCTTGCCATTGCTTTCCGGTTCTGGGTTTGCTTAAATGAGTTCTGTTTTGTTTTTAAGATTTGAAATTATACTCAAATACTTATAGAAAACCAATAATAAAAAGGAATCTATTACGAAAAAAAAAATCTGCTGATGGAATAAGTTCCAATCCAAACCTGAAAGGAAAATGTTATTTTTTTCTGGCCTTTTGCCTGCATGGTGGTTGACATACAGGGTGGGGGAGATTGAATTGCCCTGTTTTATATCAAAAATTATTAAATTCGGGCTTCCCTGGTGGCGCAGTGGTTGAGAGTCCGCCTGCCGATGCAGGGGAC
>NW_006792921.1:1674533-1689148 GCF_000442215.2 Lipotes vexillifer | reverse complement strand
TTCCTGCTTCACGCTCTGTTTTCCAGGAAAGCTGGTCTAACACATTACTTTGTTTTTATGTGACGTTTTCTCTGAAAGCTGCTGGAAAGGTTTTTAAGTTCAATCATCTTGATTGGCTCTAATAAAATGGGGTTTCTGTTCCTTTCTACTTTTAAGAGGGATAAACTGAGACACACAGTGAATGTAACTTGCAACCTTACAGGCTTCATTATTGACCCACTTAACACAGAATCTGGGTTTCCTGTCTTCCCTTTCAAAGCTCTGCTCCCAATCACAATATAAATCTGGATCTGCACATACAAAGTGCAGAGAATAATTGGGACAATTACCTCAATCATTCAAGCCAGGCAACCAAACCTAAAATAGCTGCATAATTGAGCTCAATGTCTTCACTTCACACTGGGCTTCTAGAAACAGCCAGGCAGGTCACCTGAATCTTGCCATGATGTTGTTATCATGCTACTGGTGATGGCAGGTATATATTTTTTTATGCAGTTGATTTCAGTTCTTGAAATATTTTGCATTATGGGCCAAATTCCTTTGCTTTTTTTTTTTCTTTTTTTTTTTGCGGTACGTGGGCCTCTCACCATTGCGGCCTCTCCCGTTTAGGAGCACAGGCTCCGGACGCACAGGCTCAGCGGCCATGGCTCATGGGCCCAGCCGCTCCGCGGCATGTGGGATCTTCCCGGACCGGGGCACGAACCCGTGTCCCCTGAATGGGCAGGCGGACTCTCAACCACTGCGCCACCAGGGAAGCCCTCCTTTGCTTTTTAATTAATGGAGATGAAAATAAAGTTCCAGGAAAGATAACAGAATTTTGACAGGTGGGTAAATGTCATAATTATAAATAAAACGTTTCAGATTTGCCCAGTGGCACACTATATACATGAAGGTAAGTTTAACGAGTAAGTGGCTAGTTTGTGCTCTGGTGTCATATTGATTTCAAAGTGGTCTCTTGCCATTGCTTTCCGGTTCTGGGTTTGCTTAAATGAGTTCTGTTTTGTTTTTAAGATTTGAAATTATACTCAAATACTTATAGAAAACCAATAATAAAAAGGAATCTATTACGAAAAAAAAAATCTGCTGATGGAATAAGTTCCAATCCAAACCTGAAAGGAAAATGTTATTTTTTTCTGGCCTTTTGCCTGCATGGTGGTTGACATACAGGGTGGGGGAGATTGAATTGCCCTGTTTTATATCAAAAATTATTAAATTCGGGCTTCCCTGGTGGCGCAGTGGTTGAGAGTCCGCCTGCCGATGCAGGGGACACAGGTTTGTGCCCCGGTCTGGGAAGATCCCACATGCCGCGGAGCGGTTGGGCCCGTGAGCCATGGCCGCTGAGCCTGCGCGTCCGGAGCCTGTGCTCCGCAACGGGAGAGGCCACAACAGTGAGAGGCCCGCGTACCACAAAAAAAAAAAAAAAAAATTATTAAATTAATAATTGTGTTATACTGGGGATCCTACTCTCTTTCAAGAATTTTTAAAGCACCACTGAGGTCCTGATGCTTAGAATGCAGTTGCTTGATCGTGTTACTATTGTCAGATACCATGATGTACCGTCATCTAGAAAAGGCAGTGCATCAATCTAGCGTGAAAGCCGCTTCTGCACATTATAAGCCTGAATTGTAAATGTCGAACCAATATTAAGAGCACAATAGTGTCTTCTGACACCTATTTAAAAGTACATGAGTGGTGACTATTGTAAAAAAAGAGCCAATCATATAAACATTTCAACAATATAAAGTAGAAGAAACTCAGTTTTAATGAAATGTACATCTGAAAGAACTGAAGAAAAGTTTTAATTTGATCGATGTTCGCAAACATGTCAGATTGAAGATGGTTTTAGATTCTTGGTTGGCCCCCAGCTTAGATTTTGATTTTCCCTGTGGTCTGGGTCACGGAAGAAACCAGGAGAAAGATCGAGACCAAAGATGGAAGATCTTTACTAGGAACTTATAGAAAGGCCACAAGTATATTCTGTCATGGCAAGACGGACATGAAATATTACTTATGTTATGTAGTTAAGAATTAGAGAGAGACTGTGACTTAGCCATGGAGTCCTTGGTGAGAGAGACTGTTAAAAAGAATGACATCTTTTAGCATCATGAGTTTGTCTGCGGCTTACACCAGTCTCACTTAACCTTTTGGCTGGGTTCCATGCTCATATATTCACCTGTAAAATGCCTATAAAATAGATCAGGTGTTGACCAATTCTTATGGAAAAGTAGGCATTTAAAATATTCTGATCAAATATATTGAACAAACAAAAACCAAGATGTTTCAGATTCTTTTGATTCTTTCATCTCCACAGTCTTAGAAGAAACGTAGAGATTTCAAAAAGCTCCCCCTTCCCTGGAAAGATAAGTAGGTTCCAGAAAGGAATAAGAATTAGCTGTTTCGCATTGTGAACTTGTCAATGCCACCAGATAGATAAACAAATGGTGAAGGGCGAGAAAACTGAGTTTTGGACCTTGGAACCACATTTTAAAACAAAAATCTTCTGCCAAAGATTCTTGAATATCCACTCCCTTGTAAATTATAATAAAAATAGCAAGAAATTCAATGAAACACATTCATTTTCAACATACAAATAACGCTAGACTTTTGGTTCCAATTAAAGGCAGAATTTCCCAGGGCAGCTGAAGGCTGCCTTGTGAGAATTTGCCTTTTTTTTTTCTTTTTGTTAACAAAAAATTAGGCAGCATTTTAGTACAAGCTGCTTCAGTTTCTAAACGCATAAAAGGCAATAAAGGGTAAAAGTTAGAAAAAAAGATTATGGGACAGAACTTGTTGGACGATTAGTTCCTTCAGGCGATGCAGCACCATGCTACCCAGCTTCATTTTGGAACAAGATGAACCTTTTCTCCTTACTTAGTTTAAGCATTAATCAAATGTCAACAGACTGAGAAAAGTCATCTGTGACTGGCTTGTTTTCGTGTTCATGTTTTGGGCTTTGGGGCTTTCTTAACCCAGCTGATGAATGGACATTTCAGGGATGAGTCATTTTTAAACTTAGTAACACGCTTAGCCATCTTTCTTTCTTACCTCTTCCTTTGTTCTCTCCTATTTCCTTCCATTCCTTCTCCTTCTATCTTTAA
Source organism: Lipotes vexillifer (assembly GCF_000442215.2). Classification (NCBI taxonomy): domain Eukaryota; kingdom Metazoa; phylum Chordata; class Mammalia; order Artiodactyla; family Lipotidae; genus Lipotes; species Lipotes vexillifer. The sequence goes on along the minus strand of NW_006792921.1, from coordinate 1,686,050 downwards.
GAAGAAAACAAGTGTTGAAAATTAAAGGGCATAATATTTTTTTAAAGTTGATCATGCAAAAGAAACAAGATAAATCCTAACTATTTTGATTGAATTTATAGTCCATTCAATACTCAGTACTCCTAACCTGGGTTGATTTTACTTTTAGATTGACTTTTCTTAGCTAAGTTCCTTTTGAAAAAGCCAATTTTCTCCTATATAATAGTTATTCTAGTAAAGTCATTTTATATTATAATCCAGGGGTCTAGGAAAGTAAAGCAAGGATTAATGTGCCTGTGTATCTTTAATCTCTAGTCTAAGATCACTGCTGAAGAACAAGGTCTTGGAAAAATTTAGCCTCATTACTGTTTTGGGATGACAGCTGTCTGTGTACTTTTTTTTTTTTTTAAAGCTATTTTGTTGGGGATGGTTTTCTGCTTTTATTTTATTTTTTTCTTGATTTATTTATTTTTGGCTCCATTGGGTCTTTGTTGCTGCGCACAGGTTTTCTCTAGTTGTGGCGAGTGGGGGCTACTCTTCGTTGCGTTGTGCGGGCTTCTCATTGCGTTGGCTTCTCTTGTTGCGGAGCATGGGCTCTAGGTGCGCGGGCTTCAATAGTTGTGGCTCGTGGGCTCTAGAGCGCAGGCTCAGTAGTTGTGGCGCATGGGCTTAGTTGCTCCACGGCACGTGGGATCTTCCTGGACCAGGGCTCGAACCCGTGTTCCCTGCATTGGCAGGCAGATTCTTAACCACTGTGCCACCAGGGGAAGCCCTGTCTGTGTACTTTTAATAGATCAGTTCTATTCATCTTTTCAAATGAGCTTTTCCAAAATGCTTCCACGAATTGCTAAGAATACACTTCTCATACGTAAGTTTGTTATTTAAGGCTGATATATTGGATTTTTTTTCTAGTCAATTGTTTTTGGTTATTCTGATACTTTCTGTATCACAATTCCTTCAAAGTTCTCTGTTTTATCAGGAGAGCTGTATGTGTGGCTAAAAACGTGGTGGATAATTTTAACAATAATGTAGTTTTATATACCTTTGAATATGGGTCAATGTGATCTTCAAGAACTTTGCAACATCCCAGGCAACGTGTTGGAACCATGCTCACTGGATTTGTCTCAGTAAAGATTACAGGTGGTCATTCAAGTCCCCACTTCTTATCCCTTTCTGGAGAGAGACTAAAAGAAGTAACATCAGCACAAGGTGACATTTATATTTCTGGCTTTAGAATTTTCCGAACTTGGGGCGTGGGGAAGGAGTTAGGTATTTTTATGTCAAGTGCCTCTTACATATAACTATATGTCAAGTGCCTCTTACATAACGCCTTATGGTTTTCATGGAAGTGAAAAATGAAAGATGGAAGAGTGGTGTTTGTGATGGATTTGATTGTTCTTTTATGTCTATAAAAGGGGACATGAAAGGAGTAAGCTAATTCACAGTTGGGCCAATCCACTCACATGGTGAGAGTGAATTGTCTGAACTTATATATAAAGACTAAATAGCCTTTTTATTCCAACTATTTATTCCACTGAAATTGAACTGTACCAGGCTTGGTTTAAGGTTATCTCCAGTGTAACGAGTCATGGGGAAATATTCTAAGAATAAACAATTCAAAGAAAATACTACTCAATGGATATCATACACAAGGAAGGAGGCATCACTGTTACTGAGGGCCCAAAAGACCATTTGATTTTTGCTAGCACAATGAAAAGAAAATCAGGAAGGGCCCAGTGCCTAGTATAATAGATGTTGGAACATGAAGCCAGAGAGGACTATGTAGAGTCCAAGGTGGGTACAAACAGTCAGGAATTCCTTGAGAAGGTGGTGAACAAAGACAGTTGTCTTTCCAGCACAGACAATTCCATATTCAGATCTTATACTATTGGGCGTTTGACTGAGAAATGTTTGGAAACCGTTGTCTATGGTAAGACCAGAAATGTGAGCATCGCACAATACGGGATCTGAGGTCCTTGTGAAAACTCATGGAGAGAAGGGATGGATTTATAGGACACTGGATGGTGCCGCAGAGCCACAGGACAGGAATCCATGCTCCCAGCCAGCATCCAGGAGCTCCGAGCAGCTGCTGACTGGGGGCTACTCCCAGTGGTGTTTTCAAGGTAATCCATCCTGAGCAACATGCTCCCAACATCTTTGGATTTAGTAACTGAAGTTCCTTTTTAATGCCCCCAGGATGTTAGAGCTCTTTGTGTGTATCTCCACCAGCCTGTCCAGTCCCTTAGCTGGGTTTCCTCTCTGCTTCAGTAATGAAAATGTGCAGCAATCACAACTAAGGACCTGCAGAGCAATTTGGAAATGTTCACTCATCAGTGAACTAACAGTCCTTCCCGTGACTCCTGCAGTTCTGTTGGTGCAGATGGCAAAGGGCTGGCTCCTGAGTGTGTCTTCCTGAGGCCATAGTGCAAGAAGCGGACGATCAAGTTAGCCTCCTTCTCACTCTCATTATCCTGTCCATTGCACCTCTGCCTATTCTCCCAGTGCCCAAAACCTGGCTAATTCTGAATTTCCCCACGCACTGTCTTCATGTAGGTGGTACATATCTGAGGTCCAGCATCTGGGTGCTTGAGTCCAGTGTATTGCTGTGTGAACAGGTTTCAGCCACCCCAGTGGAATTTACGCTCAGGACGTGCGGGACCCCAGCAGAGCTTTCAGAATGAAGGAAGAAAGAAGCAATAGAAAGGAGATAGACATCACGGCCCTGGGAGCACGGAGACAGCTTTATGTACATGCTTTTACAGGATGTGGCTAAACATTTTGTACGGTTCATGTGGAACACATGCACTGTCATCCCCACCCTGATGGGAAGCAGAAGTGTTGCAACACAGTGGCCCGGCTGTGGCGCTTGGCAGCCATGCTCTCCAGCGCTCAGTTTGGTACTAAGTGCTATCATTACCATTTGTAAGTAGCTCCCTGTGATGTGAAAAGGCTACCAGGGAAACGGCAGCCATCCCAAATGCAGCCATCACAGAACACAGAAGGACCACCGGGCATCTTTGCAGGTTGCTGTCGAGGCTCTGATTTGCTTCCCGCTTTCAGACAGAATCCAGAGAGGGAAGAAGGGGGAAAGGGTCAGAGGGAGGAGGGGGGTTTTTCCCAGTCAAGCCAGGAAGCTCAGGGACCCCTCCTTTGTAGTCCTGGGTCTTCAGTGTGATCAGCTGTGGCGAGGAGTCTTTGGGACCAACCCAAGTTAGCCTGTGAGTCTGGCCTCGGGGAAAGCAGCGAATGAGGCAGAAAAACAGAGGAGTGGGAAGTGGTTGCTTGGTGCTGAGTTTGGCTTAGTGTTTAGAGCTCCACTGGAGCTTTCAGGCTCCCAGCAGAACTCAGAGGCGAATGAAACCCACAGGAACCCAAACAAAGTTAAGGCTTGGCAGGAAACCATTGGTGCGGCCGCATGGCTTTTCACACAGCGCGACCCGAGGCCTTTCGGGGGCTTGAGCCACCTTTCACCACCAATCCCGTTTCTTTGGACTCACTGGAACCAGAGTCATTGAATGTATCCAGTCAGGACTCCAGTTTTCCCAGAAGCAGAGCCCCCTTCTCACACCCAAGACTGTGTCCTCGGCTGGCGAGTTATTATTTACCCCTGCTGCCCAGCCAGGCAAGGAAAGCTGGGGTTGTTTTTGTGAAGAAACTCACACTGGGATTGAGGAGATGTGAGGGTTGGAAAAGGAAAATATGAACAGAGATTTGGAGCCGAGACTCTCTGACTCTGTTGGGTGAGCCCCCTACCCCGGCCCCCCTTTCTCTCTAATAGTCCTAGAAAAACAGAGGTGATGTCGTCATAGCAGCTGCTGATGGCCTGACAGACAGTTTCCGCAGCGCTACATGAGGCCCTTTGGTGTCCCTGTCAGGAGATTGGCAGCTGAATGACACCAATGAGGCCAGGCCCGTATTCCCTCTGGGAATGCAGCCCTAATTGATAGACAGAGGCAAAGAGAAGGATTGTTTTTGAACCTGAAAAGAATCCCCTTTTTCTCTCCCTAAAGCTCACGCCCCTACTCTCCACAGCTCTATTTTTCCCTCCCCCCCGACACTTTTTTTTAAAGGTGTTTTGTTCCAGGGCAGTTACAGAGCTTAATGGAACTGAATGACTTTTACCCTTCACAATCTGTCAGTCAAAAGCCTGACTCCAGGACGGTTAAATAAAGTCCTTTCAGAGGCAGACAGGAGAGGAATGTGTCAGTCAGGCAACAGACCCCGTTGTGTTTTCATCTGTCAGAGGGGTGACGGGAGAGCGGTGGGCCCCAGGCAGGACGAATTCCCAGCAGCCGCTAAGAGGCCTTGACAAATCCAGGTGTGGAGCCAAAATGTCAGCCAATCACAAGCATGCTTGAGGTGTGGGCTCAGAGCCCCCAGGCCCTCGGGTTTGCAATCAGCTATGAGATGTCTGGGCAAAGCTTCAGCACAGGTTTCATACTAAGCATTTTTAACATAAAACCAGCCACTAAGTGCTGGGTATCTGTACAAGGCATGGCTTTCAGATTACTACACTGCTTAGCTGTGAGCCCTGCAGATAGTAATCCTCTGGCTGAAAGGCCTTCAGGTAGACTCCAATTCCAAACCAATTTTGTAGAGCCACTTGGGTTTTTTTTTCTAATACTTTCCCTTCACATTATATGACAATCCATTAATCTTGCCCATTAACTTAAAATTGCTGGGCAATTTTTTTCTTTCTTTTGAGGGCTCTGAACAGTTGCTTTTGTTCGCTATGGATCCAGAGCTTTACACTGAAAATGTCCACCGTTAAACATCCTAACGATCTATTATGTTTTGGTGACATTTCCTTTAAGGGCTTTCCCTGCTCCCACAAAAAAGAAAAAAAATAGAGAAGGTTGAGCGCGGGATGAAATGAGGTAGAGGGCGTGGAGACGTTAATATTTAAGTAAACAGGGCTTGTTCTCATCAGGGCCCTACTAAACACCACACAGATCCTTTGACCCAGGACTGAAGTTCTAGGTGTTCGGGTGGGAAAGCCACCCACAGACCTGGAAGAGTGGCCTGCTTGTGGCCCTGGGGCCGGCAGGAGAGGAACTCTGTCTCAACTCTGAGGATTGTTTTGGCTCCAGCGTGAACTTGGGCATGTTATTTTTTACTTGTTCGCTTTCTTCCCTCTCCTTGGGAGATTTTTGCATAAAATAAAGGGATTTCTGTGACGGGCTACCTTCCACCTCCTAACACACTATTCCCAAAATAGGCAGAGTCAACACTGATTCTGTCTCTGACATTTTTCCCTTTTCACCACAGGTCAGATCTAGGTATTGCGGTGTCCATCTCCTAACCATTCCTGGGGCCACTCAGGACACTTAGTGTACGTACCTGGGTACATCAGGCAGTGAGAGAGTTCCCCCTCTTCTCTCCTTCCTTCCCTCTTTAGCCAAAATGTAGATACTGTGTTTTCTCCTATCCGTGTGTTGGGCCTCTAGGGATAAGCTGGTTTTAGACAAACTGAACTGAAATTCAGGAGGCCTTTGGCACAGACTAATAAACTCTGTCAAGCTGAAGGAGTCCAAAACGTGGTTAAAATAAATTGGCGATTCTGTGTTAGGAAAGCTAAACATTTTCCAAAGAAACGGATTTTCATCATTTTGCCACAATACAGGAGATTAGAGAGTCAGAAGAGGCTAGACCTGAACTGATTAGCAGCAACAAAGCAGAACAGCTCATTTCTACCTTGGGCCGAGGACACACTTCTCGCATCCTCACAGATCAAGGTCTAGGAGCTGCCTTAGAGCCTACTGTTCTTCCTGCTGTCGACAGGGACTCTGGTGAGATTTTAGGCCCGCAGAAAACTTCCTGGGAACAATATTCCTCTAGAATATTAATGAAGTCTTCAACTTCTGTCCTAGAAATATGTGCTCGGAGGCTTCCTGAGTCCATCCTTCACTGATTATTAATGATCTGCCACACTTGGAAGAAAAGTCACTTCTCAGCTCGCTTTCTGCCTGCCTTCTCTTCCCTCAGCCTAAGCAAACATCATGTCTGGGGCACCGCTGGGAACACAGCAGCCTTCTACACGAGGGAAACTGTTTTTCCTTTATGCCTGAGACTGAAAATAGATGCCGTGGCTTCTGTTTTTAAAATTAGTGGCCACACGAAACTTTCAAGCAAAGGTTAACTGCTTTTGAAAATGGCAATGCGTACTCTAGCGGGGACAAAAACTTCTTAGGGAAAGCCTTCGTTCCTCCAAATTCTTCATAGGTGGCACTCAGAAAGTTGCTCTGGTTAAAAAGCAAATAAACACACACACAAACCCCAAACCCCAAATGAACACAAATCGTACTTGTTGCTCTGGCAGTCCCCAAATTCAGTCCATTAAAATCCAATTAGGAGCAAACAGTTTTTCATCCTTCCGGCGCCATTTCCTACACCTGTGTGTGGGGAAAGGCAGACAGCTGCTTGTTGCTAAGTCATGTTCCTGTCACTCAGTGCTGACGCCTCAGAGTTGGTTTGCTTGTGCCCACATCTAAGCAAAACCTCCTGTCCACTCAGTTCCAAATGCAGTCAGTCCTGTGGTTTGACGGTGCGTGGACACGACATTCACATATTGGCTATGATACATCTCTCAGCCTTCATGCTTAAATGTTTCTTGTGGGAATATATCCAGCTGGGTTTTCATTCAGATGGCTGCTAAATCTTTTGTCTTGGATATATGCTATAAGGAACACAATTTCCTTCCTAGAATTGTATATGGAAGCAACCAAAAGCCACATTTGAAAGTCTGGTTAATAATGCTAAATTCATTCTTTATTTTGTTTTTTGACTGATTCAGGTTTGAAATTCCTTTGAAAAAGTCTTACTATTTTAACGTTTGGCAACTTTAGTGCCAATTCTGCAATAACGCACTCTTGGAGTTTCATCTCAAGATCTCTAAACCCGATGACCAAAAAGCCCGAGGAATTGTCTGTACAGGCAGTGCTGGGGGAAACTAGGTGTGAGTTTGTAAATCAGTACATTAGTGACTTGAGGTTAGAACAGGCTCAGAAGCTTGACCACCTGCTAGTCCAGTTCTTTTTGTCATTAGTTCTTACATGATTTTTAGTCAAATCAGATCACCTTTCCCACTGATTATTTGAAATAATAATCCTTGTAATGACAATTATTATAATATGTCGATTAGACATTGTATTATTGGTATAGTAATAATAGTATGTGCTCCCTGCCTTTCATATAACTTCTGTATACATTAGCTTGTTTAAAAGACAAAAATCCCCTGTTTGGGGCAGTGTTTATAGCCGTTAAGAGTATGGCCTCTGGTGACAAACTGCCTGTTTTCAAATGCTGGTCCTGCCACTTATGACGTGTGATCCTCGTCTCTGAAATAGAGGTGATAATAGTATGCACTTTGCAGGGTTATTGTGTAACTAAATGCGTTCACACACAGAAAGCCCTTAGAACTTCATCTGGCACACTGTAAGTGCCTAAAAGGTTATTACTTATTATTATTTTGTTCCACTGTGTGTAGCCTACATTAATAATTCAAGGGGTAGTTTCAACCAGTTAGGAAGAGCATTCTTTACCAATAACAATGAGCATCCTACCTTTCCTCCCACCACCATTCATCGTCCAACTCGTTGTTCTGTTGGTATAGAAAGTGGCCCAAGGCTGGCAGCAGTGAATTTCTAGTGAGTGAGTGGGTTTTTAAAACCTTCCGGGGAAAGCTTGCTGGTGAGCAGCTCACCTGAAAGGGAAGGTGCTCCTGAGGCCCCTAGGATGGCACCTGGCCCTCTGGATCCCTGTGCATTCTTCTTGCCCTGCAGTCTCCAAAGTGCTGGGCCCGGTCCTTGAGGGCCATATTCTTTCAAGATGTTTGACTCTGGTCTCATTAAACCTGTCTTGGTTCTCCCCCAGGCTGCTCCTGATCTTCACTGTTAAGTGCCATGGCAGGATATTAAAGTGGCCTCCTCTGTTAAGAAAACAGTCTTGAAACTAGAGAAGACCTCTTAGCAGGGTACTCAGGAGAACATGGCTGCCCAGTGAGGGCATTCTCAAAAACCAAGACCCCCTCCCTTGGCCCATCCTGGGGTGTTCTCAGGCCATCGCATACAGTGGATGCAGTCACACCCTCTGGGCATCAACCACAGCCAGATTTTACCAGGGCGCTGTACCCACTGCTTCCTAATTGTTACCAGATCTGCCACTTTCCTTTCAGGAAGACAGCTAGGTCCACCAGCCATGTGTACTGGCCTATTTACTGATGGGTCAGATAACCCTTAATTTAATCCAGTTTAATTCAATAAATATTCATTAGTCATCTGTATATGCCTGTAATCATTTATCTTGTTTCCTATAAAGAACGCCTTACATACATATTATAGAGAAAAAGGAAAACCAGCAGAATCAAACTATTTTAACTTCATTTTCTGATAACCTTGGTCCTCCACGAATTAATTCTGAAGCGTCTATCATTTTTACCTCATTTTAGAAATCAGCCTAGCGTGCTCTCTGGTTCTCACCTCTTGCAGGTTCACCAGGGTGTGGTGGGTTTGCACCCATGCCCACACATACCTTTGTTCAGTTAATGGTGAAATAAGCAGCACCTGATTTTGAACCTTGTCTGTGTCTGACCTGGCCGCAGTATAGTTCACAGGCATGATGCAAGTCAGAACTAACTGGCTCATGTGGAGACCAGATCCATTCGGCACAGGCAGAGGGTGCACTAACTCCCGTGGCCCCTCGGCCCCGATATGAGGCACTCTGCCCATACAACCTGCTGCTGGGGGTTGGGGAGGGTGGGGTTGTCCAAATTAGAGTAAGTAGTGGTTTGGTCTTTCAGTCTCATGAATACCGACTTTGCAATGAGGACATAGTTTGTAAATCAGCAAACAAGTTGTCTTAGAGTGCTCAGGCAGGATGGTGGGCACATGGAGATGGGCTGAAAAGGTGATATTGGACCTCTGTGGTTTTGTCTGCCTCCCTTCCCTTTCCATTGGGAAATTGCTTCTTCTCTATCCTAGATGGTTCTGGTGGATTGTTAATTATTGCGCCTCATCCCTGGCTGACTTAGTCTGTTCAGGCTGCTATAGTAAAATAGCATAGAACTGGGTGGCTGATAAAGAGTAGAAATTTATTTCTCACAGTTCTGGAAGCTGGAAGTCCGAGATCAGGGTGCTGGCACAGTCAGGGTCTGCTGGGAGCCCTCTTCCAGGTTGCAGACTGCTGACTTCTCCTTGTGTTCTCACACGGTGGAGAACAGAAAGAGCAAGCGCTCTCTCTTATAAGGGCACTAATCCCAATCATGAGGGCTCCACCCTCAATTACCTCCTGAAGGCCCCACCTGCTAATATTGTCACGTTGGGGGCAGGATTTCAACATACGAATTTTGAGGGGACACTAATATTCAGCCTAGAACACAGGCCCTGACAGGGGGGTAGACCCATGACCTAGACCTGGCTGAATCCAGTCTTCCTCTCCACAGGGATTGGGTCAAGGCATGGGCAGGTGGCCTAAAGTAAGGTCAGTCATGTCCTTCCATGAAAGCCAGTCTGTGGACACTGGGGCAGATTTAGGGCCTCTTGCTCTTTCATGCAGAGATAGCCTGTGATATGAAAGAATGAGGCCAACATACAAAAGAAGAGAGACAGGTAGAGAGATGGGGCAGTGGAGGGTGGGGAGAGAAAGAGACAGAAAGACAGACAGATAGACAGAATATTGCTATTACTTGAGTCCCTGTGCCTGAAAAAAAATCCACTCTTTAACTTCCCCGTTTATGAACCAGTAAATCTACTTTTCTGCTATGGATGTTTGCATTGGGTTTCTTTCACTTACAATGGAAAGCTGCCTGACTAACCTACTAGGTTTAGCTATTCTTCAACTAACTACTTGGCTTTGGCAATCTCTTAACTAATGCACACAGCTCTTCCCTCACTCGTAAGTAGAGTTAAGTCTAGCTACATGGTGGGTCCGCTGTGCCTCTTAGGAAATGTTCATGGAATAAATGTAGCTAACAGTATAGGGGGAGTTAGTAAGTATTGGGTTTAACTATGAAATCGCCAATATTTGATCATTTTGACCTACAAAAAAGCAATTTCACGTTGTTAAAGTAAGAGAATTTTTAGCTACTGAGAAAATAGAGCCACATTTCAGTTACATTTATTGAGGCCCTGCTTTTTGCAGGCCTCGTGCTGGATGCTGTGAGGAAATTAAGGTGGAAAACGCAAGGTTCCACTTCTCAGGGAGACTAGAGCCTCCTGAGGGACTTACAACTTACTAAGAAACTGTTGCTAGAGTGTTGGCCTCATTCCATACACTAATGAAAAGATTAGTTTTTTTTTTTTTTTTGAAGATTTCATCTTTAACGATGAAATGTGCCACGTTGTGCCACGTATAATCTAAGGACCTAGATAGTATCACTTTCAGAGAAGAGTTCTGTCACTACAGCTCCTAGAACCCCTCCTTTGGCAACCTCTCTCTCTGAACCCTTTTGGAGCTGTTGTTCTTCAGCCCAAAGAGTCAAGCGTCAAAGAAAATATTGAACATGAATATGCCTTTTCGATCATCTCTGTGCCAATTCATCCTGTCCCCATGAGAATTTTCTCCTTTTGTCCCCTTTGTCCGGGGAAGAACCAACTTAAACATGTATCTGTGCTTCATCAAATCCTCAACTCACATCAGGCAGAGGCTGAAGAATAAGTAACGGGACGCAGGCAAAGAATAACAAAAATTCTGCTATGACTTCAATCGACGTGTGACTGGACTCTCCCACTAAGTGGCATTGGAAGTGACCTTTCATGCTGCTTCTGTCCGTATTTCTTGATTTAAGATTTCCAGATGTGGTACAGCAGTCTGGTGTGGTGGTGACCTTTTCTAAATATCTCAATTTCAGGGTACTTGCCCACCAGTTCTCCCCCACATAACGTGTACTTAAAGACAGAGCCAGAGCCTGGCAAGTTGCCGAAATCAGGCTGGCTACTGATCTCAAGTAGAAAAAGAATTCCCTATCGAGAGCCTAGTTCTTAACCTTCGTGCAGCGGTCATCTGGTTCACCTTCCTTTGCCGACTCAGTGGAGCCTAATGACTTCTTCCCAGAAAGGGAACACTTCTCAGCTTTAAACAAACAGCACTTACCTTCTTTTCTTATTTGTTTAAGGTGAGGCATCTTCTTGTCCTGCTCCCTCCTTTTACGTAAAAAAAAAAAATCACCATCTTGTGGAATAACTATTTTAGCAAATCTGTCCATCAATATAGGGAACCTTGGGAGTGCCTTCGTGGACCTGGAGAACAAGTGCTCTGATTTGTGTCCCATGGACTTAAAGAGCAAAATGCATGTGGTAGGGGTCATGGTCACTAGCACACAACCCTGATGTTTTAACTTATCTTCTGCAAACAGGAGAGCTGTTTTTCTTCCAGGTGTACATAAATACAGCAATTCAATGCAGTCCAAACTGTGGTATGCGGCTGCAGAGCCCTCTGGCTTTGCCAAACCCTCATGCTCGTGTACACACATTTTACAAGGGGGCAGTCCCGTTGCTAAAGGAACTCAAGTCACTTTTTTGTGAATGTCCAGTGATTGGCAGG
>NW_006792921.1:1666216-1674523 GCF_000442215.2 Lipotes vexillifer | reverse complement strand
AATGCTGGCTGTTTTAAGTATCATATTGTTTCATGGTGAAGAATATTTTTTATTGCTAGTTCAATAGCATTTCACAGTTATTAAACCAGAGTCATTGTCCCTGGAGGCTCCCAAAAGTTCAGAAACTCTGGGGCCTGCCAGTTATCCCCATTGTTTCAATGTGGCTGTCATACTCTGACTGTGGCACTTAAGGTGTTTTGGGGGAAATGAGGAGAAAGAGGCTTTTCAAGGGTATCATTTATAGCCAACTTCTTTTCATAAATAAGAGTTTATGGGACCAAATTCAATCACAAAAAATTATTTTGAAATGCTTAAAAATGAAAACTTTAAGGAATGGTAGACCTGTACTATTATAATTACACATGAAAGCATGCAGATTAAAAAATGTTTGCTATATTAGATGTGGCAAAACATCTTATAAATCCCGAGAGAAATGCCTGCCCAAAGTCATTGCTACACCCAAGTAACATGATCCAAGAAGGAGATGAATGGATGTGATCAGTGAAGGGGTACATAGATTTCTCTGCAAGGAAGGCCTCCCCCAGCTTACTTAGTGGACAATGAAAATATCCCATAAGTGAGCTGGGTGGATGGCCTTGTACGACTGGCAGTTGTTAGTGACAATTGAGGACTCGGCCAGGAGAACAAGGCAGCCCTTTGATGAACCTAAGTGTTAGTGTGAGGAGAGAGTGCAGGGCCTGGGGCTGTTTCTTCAGGGCCAACATGAGATCCCAACAGGAGCACGTCGTCTTATGGGGGTCACCCCAAGGAGGAAACACTTAGGGTCTTTTGCGAACACCCAACTTTCTGGGAATTTGACTAATGTTTCATTATATCTCCTGACAGCACCGAGCTGGTTCATGCAGATTTCACTCTGCTCAGCTCTTTGTGTACTTTCTGTATTGTTTTCTTTTTCTTCCTTGGGGAAGAGTTTGTGAGGCCCTGAGGACCACACCAACACTCAAGTCAGTGGATGCACAGCTAACCTTCTGCTGAAAGAAAAATGGATTCTTATTTCTCTTCAAGTGTCTCTGGCAACAGCTGGGTGTGGGCAGGAACTTGCGTTTATCTAAACAAAAACAGAAGATGTATGACCTATCTAAGCTCTTCTGGTCAACTCTTCTCTGATGATACCACTCCATGGCAGGTTTCTGAGAATCTTTTATTTTTCTAGAACTTTAGAGGAAAATACCCTGTGCTTGATATTGTGGTCGATGAGTGTACGACGGTTGTGTGGGCTCTGGGTGGGCATGGTTTTCTACTTCTCTTCATGAAAAGGAGACTCTCCTCATTCCTGGAAACTCCCTCTAGTTATTGTCTCTCCCCCCCCTGCCTGTCCCCAATCCCAATTCCTGCCACTCTTTATTTCTCACCAACGGAAGTTAGGGCTCCCTTTATGCGATATGGAAGGCATACCCCTCCCCGTGATAACACTGAGGGACCATTGTCTCCTGACCGCATCTTTCCATCATCTATAACGCACATTTTGTACTGTTAATTTATATGTCTTTAGTCCACATCTTACATTTTTCCTCCAAACATTTCCTGCATCATTCAAAAGGAGTTTTCAAGGCTCTGCCTTTTAACATTTAAAAGACAGAAGAGAAATCTTTAATGTTAATTCTAGACTACATCAATAAAACTACTTTTTAAGAAAGAAATGTAATGATTGAGTTTTCTCATTATCAAAACAATCTCACTTTTGTCAGTGTTGAATCCTCCCTTCCTGTTAGTATTTGCTCAAGGAGCACTTGTGAGACGACTTGAATAAAATGGATCCGTGTCTGACCTTAAAACAGTAATATCTTATAGAAAAAAACCTGGAAGGATATATACCCAAACGATAGCATGGTTAGCTTTGGGGGATTTGGGTCATTTTTTCTGTCTTTTTCATACCTTTCTGTATAGTGTGAATTTGTTCTTATACTAAAAAAAGAGGCTATTTTACACATAACCTCCCCCCCAAACTGTTTGGCATTATGGTGGTTTTGTAAGGAAGGGGTTATTTGCGAGGAGGTTGTGCCTCCAAAGAGGAGCGGTGTGTAAGGGCTTAGTCTGCTACCTACATTCGTGTGTCACTCTGAGTAAATCAGACTTTCTCGTGTGTAAGATGAGGACAATGGCCTCCACCTGTAGAAATTAAGGTGAGACTCTACTGAGATAACCCATGGAGAAAACGGTGATGCGTGTGAAGTGCTATCCACATGGGAGGAATAACAATAGCTCTCCTTTGTTTGGGAGGAATCCGTGGGGCAAATGTAGACCAAGGATCTGAAAGGAGGGCGTGTATACTTGGTGACCTGACACGCAGGTTAGCATGAACGGAGGAGCCCTTCCCAGGAGCCTTTGAACTTGTGCAAGTAGCTTGATATTCTTAGTGGCTGCTTCCAGCACTGTTCTGTAAGGGAAAGTGTGTGTGTGTGTGTGTGTGTGTGTGTGTGTGTGTGTGTGTGTGTGTGTGTGTGTGTGTAACCAAAGTGCTCAAAATGTAATATGCAATGACATCCAACTACATGCAAAAGTAATCACCAGAGCACCCAAATAACCCCACCAACTGACTGATCCAAGCGTTTTTGCAAAGTCTGGTTGATGTGGTGCCAGATGTTCGATAAAATCACAGAAAGGTAAAATGATTAAAAAACAGAAACCAAAAACAAACAGGAACAACAGCAGCCTCTCAAAGAACACCCAACTAACCCACTAAATATAACAGCAGTCCAGGTGACATAAACCCCAGTGGAGTGTTCCTGGCTCCCTAGGAAGCAGTGGATGGAACTGGGGCCTGGCTATGGTGACAGTAAAGTGACCTTCTGGAAGCAGAAGCAGGTAGTAGAGAGCATGGGGGCGGGGGGTATACCTGGACCATCCAGGGAGGCCCTGGACACCCTGGGTCCTGGTGATGATGTCCTGTCTGCAGGGGCTCAGAACAATTTTCAACACCACTCACATGCCAGGAGGGGCTGCTGCTTTCACAGGTCTGGACTGCTCAGCAGTGAAGGGGTTACATGTAAGAGGGATCAAAGTATTAAACTGTCATGTTGACAGTAAGTCGGGGAACTGGCTGTGCAGGGGCCTTAATAAATCTGCCCTTGACTTATGGATGAACCTCATTCAGCAGAAAATTATTTCTGCAGCATATTGAGTGCTGTGCTCTGATTGAGTCGCTGGAAGTTTACTTTAAAAGAAAGGTGGCAATGAGGAGAAGAGAATGGAAATTCAATCCACATGCGGTGCGGAGAACTATCCAGTAAATTCTTTCTCAGATAAAATAAGAAACAAAATGTGTAGGACTCTCAGAATATGGTACATTCCTTTGATTACTAAAATGTCTTAGGGGAAGAAAATGGACGAGGAGTGATTCTCGGTGAAGACTGATATGGAGCAGAGGGAGGGGTTAGGAGGGAGAAAACCTTAGTGATTTAGACGTGATTGTTCATTCATTTGTTCATGGAGTCCACCAGGCTTTACTGAGTGCTCACTATGGATGAGAAACGGTGGGTGTGGGGATGAGCGTAGCATCTTGCAGAGTCCATAGCTACTGAAGTAGATCCGCACACTCATTGTACACCTAGAATTTGTCCAGCACCAGCTCAGCTCCACACAGCACTATGGCAACCTTCTCTGAATAAACTGTGAGAGAATATAGTCAGATTTTAGGTATGAGAGAAGGGCTGACGCTTTTTCCCAGTACATGTTCCCAATTCAACATAAGGAGTAGAGCTGTCATGAATCTGAAAGGCCGATTTAACAGAAATAGATATCTCTTTTTTCTTAGATGATATATGATTTATATCTTCATATTGCTTTTTTTTTTTTTCTTTATAACATTTCAGAAAGAAAAGAAAGGTTAAGACCGGGGGAGTCTGTATTTTTCAGTCCAGTTCATGAAGGCACAAAGAATCCTTTCAATCCCAGAGCAGAGAGAATTTGAATTCAGAGGATAATTTGGGAGACAGAACTTCTCTTTCTGCCAGTTTTGAAACTATTGGGAAATGTTCAAGAAAAGCTCAAGAAGATGAGTTTTCCTCTTTTGAATAATTTATTTGCTGTTTGTTTGTTGGCTTTCTCTGTATCCTTTCACCCCCAGAGCTGCAATGAGTTAGGAGCATAAGGCGTCAGATATTGGCTTCTTGTTGCTGTTGGGGGTCTCTAAATTTATGACCTCTCTGGGCATTCCAGGCACAGATAATATATATTTTACAGAGGTCTGCAGGTTTCATTTTCTCCTCCAAGTTTGGGAGCTTTTTGTTCGAAGGGGTGATTTGTTTTGCTGTAGCAGAGCCAGCCACGTTGCTGGAAGTTTCAGCAGAGAACCTGATGCTCTGTGGTACCCGAGCTTTGGGAGAATCTTCCTGACCAATTTACTCGCTTCTGTGAGCAGGGATGGTGGGTTCTTCCCATCTAGGGGCATGGCGGCACCAAGACAGAACTCGCTGGCTGTTGTAAGACAAAGGTTCTAAGGCTCAGAAAGATTCTTGTCTGCTCGTGAGTGTGGTGGTTGGATGAGTGCGGGCAAGGTAGTGGTGGGCTGAAAGGATGAATTATGCTCATGTTCATCTCTCAGCGATTCAGGGGACAATGACATGGTTGGTCCAGGGGTTGTTCCATGAAGGACTGGACTGCCACTTAACAGAGCTGGGTTAACCATCCAACGTGCAATACCCTAGTACAGTTTATTTGCTCCCAGTAAAGAGAATGTCCAGGAGGGTGTAGATCCCCGGAGGTGGAATGATTTCAGAGGATCCTTTGTGACTTTCCCATCTCTATCCCTACCCCTAACCCCATCCCCATCCCCATCTCCACCTCCACCTCCATCATTATCTCTCTTTCTGAGAAGGGAGGGTTGAACTCTGAGTAGCCTGAAGAGGACTGGGGCTGTGGTTAGCTCTCCAGGTAAACCTGGATAGAGCCTTGGGCTTACAGACCTGGAGAGGCTGATGAAACCAATTATTGCCAAGAAAACTGACTGCTATTGACCAAGCTTCTCTCAGTGTGTTAAATATTTAATGATGCATTTTATTATTTGAAGGATGTTATTCATAAGCTTAATTTAATATCTTTTTATGAACACATTTTTTAAAACCTTAGCACCTATTTAACTCTACAAATAAATTTTATCCTAACAGGGGATCCTGGTGAAGGATATATTATATACGGATGCTTAGAACCCTGTGATGATTTTGGCCACCCTCGGTGAATTATGTCATCATGCTGTTCCTGGTTTCCCCTACATATACAAGAACACACCTCTTTTACTTTCCTCATGGTGTGTAAAGACTAAGGTGATGCCCCTCCTCGCCCTATCCCCACCAAGATCCAAAGTTCTCTGGGAAGCTTTTAGAGAGTGAAAATAATGATGATTTTCTTTCATTTTGATCATTGTAATTTGGTCACCTTAATTTAGAACCAGAAGCGAAGTAGGCATTTGATGGTGTCGTGAATATTGTGAGTTATACGATCTGTTTTAATTCCCAACCTATAAATAAATTCATGTTGTCTTTTTAGGAGGTCATATATCTCTTTTTGCCCAAATCCTGCCATGACACGTACCAAATGTGCTCTTGAGCACTTTTCTCTCTCTGCTTAAGAGATAACTGTTAGAAAACATCTGGTCCCAATGTTCAGAGTGGCTCTTTTCCTTTCCCGCTGTCCAGTCTCCCCTTTTCTTACCTAAAAGCCAAAGTCTTTTTCTTCACACTTGAATTCAGAGAGATCACGCTGGACAAAGGGACTGGAGAACTCAGAGGGAACTTTTGACAAATGCCTCGGCAGCCATGAGGTGGTGAGAAGGAGGCCGGAGAAGCTGAAGCGGAAAAAAAAAATTAAGCTGAGAATGAAGAGGAGGGGGTACCAGTGATCGTGGAGGAGGGCTTGATTATCAATTTAAAATTCCTAGCCTGAAACAAAGGAGACTTGAAGCATTCAAAAGAAAGGCAAACCATGGAACTCAAAACAAAGCTGGTGAATTACAAGAGAGAGTATTATATGAGCACTCAACAGTGTCAGGATATTCCATCCTCAGAGGGCGTGTGGAAATCCACCAACTGGCTTGATTAAAAACTCAGGAAAAATGAAAAGAAAGGAATGTGCCTGAGTAGAATTTTTCACAAGGCAAGCTTGTTTTTTAGCTTGGTGTATCTCAGATTGAAACTTAGCCAAATAATTGCTGGGAAAATATTTGGTTAGGTTTCGAAAGACTGTTTGGAGAAACTGACTAGTTGTAAAATAGAATATTTGGAATGACTGCCTGGGAAAGATAAACTTAAAAGCTGGAGAGGTGTGCTCAGTAGACCTAAGGGAACAAAAAGGCGTAGAGAAGGGCACGGTATTTGGTATTCTTAAGGATGAAAGCAAAGGTGTCCGAGCAGTAGTTAATTTGACAAGTTTTGAGTTTTGAGTGGTTTTCTTGATGTGGTTTCCAGGAAAGATTATAGCTTTAGTCTTTTATGCAAAGTGGTGTCTTGTTATAGAACAAAAAGCAATAGACTCTGGTCACTATCTGAAACCCTGAATCCTGCTTCAGGCATCCGTCTCACGTCTAGTTAACTGTAGAAATAAAATTGGAGGGAATTTGGCCTCTCAGGTTATAGGGCTGGAAAATGCTTTGAGAGGCCTCTGGTTGGATTACTTCTAAACCCTCCTGGACAGATGAAAATTTATCTTATTTTTAAATGTTCCCCAGAGGAAGAGTGTCCACAGGCTCCCTTAGTAACTCATTTCAGTTTTTAATGACCTCCACATTCAGGAAATTCCTTCTTCTGTCTTACCTAAACCCACTCTGCTGCAGCTTAAGTCCATTTTCTTTTGACCTGCCCCAGAAAAGATGGGAAAAAGAGGTCACCCTCTTTGCATAAACATCCTTTCACATAATTAAAGATAAAATTTTAAATCGAAAGTGTTCTCTATCTCCTCTTCTTTATCACATTGAATCTCCCCACTTCCTTTAGCCTTCCCCGAGGGGTTCTATCTTTCAATCTCTTGTTCACCTTTGCTGTAGCCTCAGAAACTCCCTGAGTTGTCTGAAGTATAGCTCTGGGATGGGAGAAAAGAGAGACTGTGGTAATGTACGTCCTCACGTCCTTCCCCAGGACAGAGCTGATGGAAGAGACTAAATGGTACTGACGATATTTAAAAAATTTTCTTGCCCACATTATATTTGTTTTCAAGGTCAAATTGTGCTCATACAATAGGTCTGTGGACATTATTAAGGATACATATCTTTAGGTTTTGGAGGAGTGAAAATAAAAAAGAAGGAGGACAGTACATTCATACAGTATACTAAGAATTACTTGGTATAATACAAGGATAAGTTCAATTATTTTTTCAGATAAGCAAAAATCTATTTTTGCTCATGGGGTCCTTCCATTAGGTAGAGGCATTTCAGAAAATATCCTTTCAGCTTTGCCCAGTTGTTATTTGAAATGTTCCATGAATTCGTTTCTGGCCCTGGGGCTGAACCACTGATCTTGCCCTCATTCTTGGCGATGAGACCCTAGAACCTAACTAGGTACCACCTTTACCAGAACTTTACACAAACACTTCCAGGGCAGGGCTAAGTCTTGACTTGCTTTCTTGGGCATCAAAGCTGTTGGCTAAACAAAATAATGTATGTTTTATAATTTATTTTTGCATTAAACTAGATCCTTTTCTTACCCGTTTATACAGAATGGCCAACATATTTTGATATTTGGGAATCAGAGAATCACAGAGATGGCTTTTTTTGTAACTTGTGTTTTTTCCTAATTTCTAAAAGAACTCAAGAAACAATTTGAAGCATTCTCAGATTCCTTGTAGTTTTCAAAACATGCTTGTGAGGGAGTTAAATGGGAAACAGCTGCTTTCAAAAATATATTGCTATTTTTATGAATCATATATTTACTCTTACTTATGTCTTAGCAACAGATCATAGAAGAAATCAAAGCACACAGAGAGCAGCTACTTGTCAATCACCATGAAGAGTGAGTTCATAGCAAACCAGGGGGCAGTGCTGGTTAGGAGAGGGGGTCCTAGATGCTTCTAGGGCCCCACATGTGGTCTCTAGGACTCCACATACTCATCCATGTTTATTCTTATTTAGTAAAGGGCCCCTGTCATGGGCCAGGCATTAGTCTAAGTCCTAGGGTTACTGCAGGGAATAAAAAGAGACAAAAATCACTGCCCTCAGAGAACCTACATTTAGTTTTGGTTTCATACATTTATGTCTCACAGCACCTAATAGAGTTGGAAATTGTACCTTTAAAATGTATTACTGGGCTTCCCTGGTGGCGCAGTGCTTGAGAGTCCGCCTGCCGATGCAGGAGACGCGGG